>NW_023494802.1:14963311-15563311 GCF_904425465.1 Colossoma macropomum | reverse complement strand
GAGCGAAACGCCGTTGGACCACCAGTTTTGCAGTGGGCTGACAGTCGTTCACTATACTCTTGCTATCAGGGCCCCAGCACCACCTCACAAGGCTGTGATATGCCAGTTGTCTGTAACAACTGTAAATAACCCAGTCGATCAAAGCTTAGTTTGTAATAAAGATGTTGGATCGATTAAGTGAAGATAACTTGTGAGTCTCCATAAAGCTGCCGGTGTTGCATCCAATTCACATTTCCCTTCACAACTCAAACTCTCGGGCGCGACTTGCTGAACATTAATCAACAGCAAGCAACACTGGAACTACGGAAAGCGAAATGGTTCAGGAAAGGTTAACGTTAAATGGCCATTGTTACTGACTGTGTCAACCTTTCGTCTGTACAGCCTTTCTTAAACTTTTTTTCCCACTTTCCAAAGTTCCAGTGTTGCTTACCATTGATTTATGTTCAGTGAGTGCGGCGCTGAGGTTTCAGTTTATTAAGGGGAACGTGAATTTGGGGGGAAACTGAATCAGATTTAACACAGGTAAGTGCCATGAACAGCTTGCAGAACGTAAGGATTTGGAGCCACTGCAGCAAACCCTGACTGACCGGTGATGCAGTCTGCAACCTGGATGTCAAACTGAATGAAACTTAGACAGAGTTTAAAGAAATCCACCTTATTCATTCGGAATTCAGTGCATCTAAATAATCAGGACTCGGGTTATATTGAATATGGACCTGCTGAACGGATGATTAGAAGCGAGCTGTCACGGTTTTAGGGAATGTTCTACCGTTTGGCGCCTCTGCCGCTCGCTGCTAATCATTTTCTGGCACTATGTTAACTCTTCTGTGGCTTGAGTCAGTGGATCATACTGTTAAGGCTCAAGACGCACTGCCTGATCAGAAACACCTTCCCTTGTCGAAGTTCTGGTAGCTAACGTACACTAACTCTAAAAACCCCAGCCCCACCTCCAAATCCAAACATCACTGCAGTGCCCCTCCCAGCGTTTTTGAGCATTTTTCAAAGTTGAGCCAGGGGTGGAGTTAGCTGAAAATAGTGGGGTGTAGTTACTCTTTAAAGGATGGAATGATACAATGAACTAGTGAAGACATGAGAGTTTAGAAAGTTTCAGCATCTTAAGGTTTAAAGGCAGTGACTGCATTCCCATGAAGTCCGGTCAAACCTCAATATTCCTACAGATCTCCTCTAGGTCATTTATGCAAGCCTGGATGCGCTCATTGGTGGCAACCAGAGAACCAATCCCATCACTGAGTTCAGCCTATAAAACGAAAAACAGGGTAAAGTTAATTTATCACTGGAACATTTGAAGCATGTTGTTAGAATGATCTAATCTACTGGGTCTATTTTACCTTCTGCTGCTGATAAACCTCAGGTAGAGGAGCTACTTGACAGGTGCTGTGTGCCCCAAAAACTTTACAGAGCGAACAGGTGGGCACCTGACATGTGATGCAGTAAATGTTGAGCTTTTCTCCTTCATGCTCCTCACAGATTATTTGCCCCAGTGGTTTTGCTGGAGGCCTAGAGCTAGAGACACATGGAATTACTACAAAATAAAAGTCTTGAGGATAAAAAGCTTCAAAAAAACAAAGAGAAACAAAAGGTTAAGAGCCACTGGCATGTAAACAAGCAATGTTGGCCTAACTGCTTATTCATGGTATGAGGTCTCAATAGAGATCATTTCACCAAGAGATGGTCCACATTTCTGACCTTGCACACTCTTGCTTGTAGACATCAATGATATTTTCCACTAGTAAGTTCCGCTGGAGTCCATAAACACCATGACGGTCCAGAACAACTTCGTGTCGGCAGGATGGACAGCGAAAGCGACCTCCAATCCCAACCTGGAACAGAGATGGCTGCAATCTTTTACTTAGTATACTGTTCTTGCTCTTTTGTCATTAAAGTTGCTTACTGATTGCCTCGATTGGATGGATCCTTATGAGAATGTTTTGAGAATGCTTTTGATTAAATTAAGGCAGTTATTAGTTGTCCTAACTGCTTGGTAGGACTAATGACAGCCTGCACTTGAACATGCTTTTTACAGAGCCATTGGAGATGTGTGGCCTCTGACCCACGACAGGATAATCTTACCCTTGACCATCAGCTGCTGCTGAATATGTTTCTGTTGCTAAGGGAAGATACAAAAACATAACTTTGCAGAAACCCCCTTGTGTCCAGTCTGCCTTTCTGACCCATAACTGATGTGGAAAAAAATTTCCTGTAAACAAGTGCGTCTCACTAGTGTTGGATCAGGTGTCGGATTCCAGATGAAGACAGATAACTTGCAGTTGCTTCTTCTCTCCCTCTGAGGTGAAGAGAGGGTACACAAGAGAGACCATGATGTGGAGAGAGCGAGAGGGAGAGAGTGAAATGGACACAGTGGACTTCCTGAAATAGTCATGCTCTTTAAAAGGCTCCAGCAGCTGAGACATATGGGTCGAATGGAAATCAGAATCCCTGCTTAGATCAGAGGTGCTCAGTGCCAGTCCTGGAAGGCCATGACTCTGCAAAGTGGTTTTCTCTCCGGTCTGTCTATGTATTTGTTTGGATCTGTTTAGTACTCGTCCAAATTCCACATCAGTAGTCAAATAGTCAAGCTTACATAACTGAATAGTTATCCTGCAGTTTAAGGGGTATAAAGGAATCAGCATGACAGTAGCTAGCACCATAGTCTCCAGAATTCTAGATACTTCTATGGCAGTTTTGGGCTTAATTCATTTTCCCTCAAGATTAACAGAGGACTTCTGGAGCTCCAGGTTCCTACAATATCCTCACGTGCCAATCATACCACTTGAAATGTATAGTACCCCCAGCACCATCACCCCTCTCCTGACCCCCTTCTTAAATTACAAATAATGCTAAAAATGACAACATAATAATCAGAGAAACAGGGGAAGACTACATGTACAGTGCTACAGGGTGAAAAGGCGTGAATCTTTTCATGCCTTCTTAAAGGGAGATTTCTATAAAATTAAAAGATTAAGATGTATTCAAGGTCATGCAGAGTGGATTGTTGTGGAATGCTGCATTCTAGAGAAACATACCAAGTCAGAATTATTCACCATGGTGGTGAAAGAATCCAGACATCTAAAGAGTTTAATACTTCTGAAAGCTCAATAACAATGTTATTACATGAAGTTGTTATGAAAATGCTGCCTTATGTCTGAGACATGGTTTTGTAAGTAGTTTTGTGATAAGCTTTTGGCCTAAAACAGGCGTCGGCAACATGCGGCTAGGTACAAATAAAATAATCTTCCTTTGCTGTAAAATAAGGCCCTGCTGATCGTTTTAACACAGTTTTAGGAATAAATGGTCTTAAACATGGGAGTTAACGTATCCTATAACTGCTAACTCACCAACTTTTGACAGTGAAGGTTGTTACACAGACTGCTGGTCAGATAGCAACGCAGCAACGCAGACAATCTTGTCTGGCTAGTAGTTAACGATAAGGCAAAGAGAAAGATTTAAGACGAGCATTGATCATTTAGAGATGAATGGAATTGCATTTCCAAGCGCTTAATCCACATCGAGAAGCTGTCAAACACTAAAAAAGTTGCAAAGCTGAAGTCAGCTTCTGTTTAGAATTCTCTCATTCCACCTTAAATGGTACAGCAGTTACATTCTGGCGCCTCAGGCACCATTTAAGGTGGAACAGGAAAATCAGAACAAGAAGCTGGAGAATGAGAAGCTTCAGCTTCGTAAAAAAATTGAATGTTGAGAGACGTTTTACAAGAAACTGTTCTACTTTTGTAGTGGCTATAGCTGAGCTGAAGCTTAAAGCAGAGGAAAGTTAGTCTGCGTTTTCATTTTTGTTATATGGCTCTTCCTAACATTTGGGTTGCCAACCCCTGACCTAAAATATAGTTTTTTAAAAAACATTTGCAGAGAGGTACTGTAAGGCCAAATATCCCAGAAGCTAGCTACATAAGGCTGGGGTCATCTTAGGCCAACAGAGAAAAGTTAGATGGGAATTCTACTGATTTTCCAAAACATTAAAGTGTTTAACACCTCTGAGCTGCCTTACAGTAAACTGTTGCATGATTGTTGCAATTGATTATGAGTAAGATTCACTGGCCCTTTCTGGTAGTAAACCCCTGGTTCCTATCACCACCACTGTGAAGTGATGGAGTCGGTAAGTTGCTTTACAATGAACCATTTCACATCAAACAACTCCTAATTTACATCTCAGCAACTGAATTATGTAGAAAAAAAAATCAGTGAAATTCCCCTTTAACTTGTCAATCATATTGGCTATGATTCTTAACCTTACTGCTGACAGAGCACGGAAGGTGCTCTATAAATAAAATGTATTATTATTATTATTATTTACTAATAAAGGACCAGGAGTGAATGAATGTAGAGGTGACAGGGGTCATCTGAGCTGTGGACTAGATCAGTGCAGGGTCAACAACAAAACAAGGATATTAGGAAGAGATGAAAATAGCTCAGAGGACTTTCTGTCAGTCTTAGAGGCTTCACACATAGATCCATCACTCCATTGTCTGTCTCGTGAGAGATTAGTGCAAAGGGAGCAAATGTAGGGCATACACTATATTTACACTCAAGTTCAGACTGAGTTTAGGCATTTATAGTCCTCACACCTGTTTGGGATCCGCATATTTACTTTCCCATCGGCCAGTGCCAGCCTGGTGTGTTGATATGTGTGTCTATACACAGTGTGTGTTGTAACATATTTATGAAGCCAGACATGTAGCAATACAGGTATTGCTACTTGTATGGCTTCATAAATATGTTACAACATACACTGTGTACTCAAGCGTTCGTGGAATTTCTTCATGCAAGCTCTGTTGTTGGGCCCTTACAGTTACATTATGATGCATAATCCATACACACAATGTTGTTTTTCTCTTGTGTGCTGAACATACTCAGTTACACATATCAGCTCAGCCAGATTTAATGACACAGTTACACACAGTAGAAGACTTTGCTGAAGACATCGAGTATGCAAAAGTTTGAACACCCCAGTTAAATGACTTCAATGATGGTTCTGTTGATTTTCTAAGTGAAAATAAGTTAATACACCCTCTACAGGGAACAAACTTTTCTGCAAATTTTAGTGCAGAGTGTATATTTAAGGAATTTAACATATTAGAAAACAATAAAACATAAAAAATAAAAAAATGTGCCATAACTTTTGCACAGGCCACATTTTATTCTTTTATGTTAAATTCAGCAAACAGTCATTGTGCATTATAATGTGTTTTTGTAGATGATGTGTTCACTTATTTTCACTTAGAAAATCAACAAAACGTTATTTGGCCGGAGCATCCAAACTTTTGCATATGACTGTAAAAGCCAGGAGGACGAGAAACTTTCTCTGACATAACGGAAGTATTGCAGCTGGGTCCAAAGTCTGCTTGAAATAAAGTTGCCCATTTTATTTCTGATCTAAATGGTTTCTTAGTGCAACCAAATCTACTGATAAAAACTGTGATCTAACGCTGAACGTTAACATATCATTTGAGGCCCATATCATTCATTTCTCCAAGGAACTAGTTTCATAACTACTAATGACTGGCTGCCCTGCCTCTCTCTAAATTGGCTCTAACTAGTTCAAACTATGGCAGCACATGTGTTTACCAGGAAAATAATGTTTTAGCGTATCACTCCTTATTCAGTGATAACTGATGATTCAGTTATCAATGTAATATATCGCTGTTGTTGGAAGAAAACCTCTTATCTGCAAAATGGTAACTTTACAGGAGAAGGAAAAACCTTCTTTACTTTTTACGTAAGTCAGTGGAACCAGACTTTTTTTTGGGGCCATTTCTTTTGGTCCGTTCTTCGTGAACTTTACACCCAATGTAAAGGACAACAGACATTTTCAAATTATATCACAAACTGAAAAATGACAAAAAAATGTTTGAGGTTTTCTTCCGACAGCAGCGACATATATGTCTAAATTAAAAACATATTTGTTTAGGTTAGAAATTCTGCTGTTTTTTTCATTTTTAGTGTAAAGTTTTATTTTTAAAATATTTTATTATATTCCTGTGTAAAGCAAACTGATTTATTATTATTATTATTATTATTATTATTATTACGTAACCACATTCAGATGATCATAAGAGACTTATAATAATGGACTGCGCTGAATATCTGTTGGTGTGATCAGCTGATGTGTAGCGACTGCCTCAGTGAGCAGATCAAATACACTCACTCAGTTAGACAGTCTATTAACAACTCACAATATACTGTGTACAGAAGTTATATTCACGTATCCATCATCCAGAATCTCACTGCAGAAGAGGTCTAGTTTTAGGCTTTAAATAAACCCATTGCTATTGTTAAGCTCTAGTTGTCATTTTTGACTGTCAATAACTAGTTCCAGTTAGTTCCACTCGGTTCCATGTACCTCCTCTTCTAATTTACTTCTAGTCAAGTAGTTTGACAGTCTACTATTTACACAGTTCCACTTTAGCCATTTACATTCAGCTCCTAATTTAAACCTTTGGGTTTAATTTCATTCTGTTCTGTTGGTTTAGCTCCTGAAATTCTTCTCACTTTTGAAGCTTTATCAGGTTATTCTAGACTAAAAGGATCCCAAAAAGAGAAGAACAGGACATTACAACCTTTAGTTCCTATGCTCACAGATGTGGAATGTGCTAAGAGGTTCCACTGCAGTTCTGTAGGAAACTTAATACTTGAAGGCGTCAACTGATTTGTTTTTCACTCAGGTTGCTTTTGACTAACAACACTTTTCCTTGAGCGTGGGTTTGAGCTACACACTTAAAAAAGCTGGTTCTTCAAGGGTTCTTTAGTAAGGGCAGTGATTCTAATTAGAACCCTTAGCTCTAGATAGAACCATTTGCATGTTTAAATGGTTATTTGAATAATGAAATGGTTCAGACTGATGGAGAATGTGTTGTATTTGGTTCTATACAGAACCTTTTTGAAAATGGTTCTATAAAGCACCAAAAATGGGTTCTTATATTGTCGAAAGCTAGATGCCATAACAATAGCAAAATCCTATTTAGTGCTATATAGAACCATATACACATTTTCCATTGATTTGAAGAACCATTTCATCATGCAAAGAACTATTTAATGTGCAAATACCAAATAGAACCATTGCCTTCACTAAAGAACCATTGAAGAAACATCTTTTTAAAGTGTGTAGGTGGGTAGAGTATGAAAGAAGGTTCTTCAAGGGATCTTTAGTAAAGAAAATGGTTCTATACAGAACCCCAAATACTCAAAGAACCTTTGCGTGATTAAATGGTTCTTTGCATGGTGAAATGTTTCATCAGACTGATGGAGAATGTGCTGTAGATGGTTCTATATAAAACCTTTTTGAAAAGGATTGTATATAGCACCAAAAAGAGCTCTTCTATTGTCATAGGCTTGACATTGTAACAGTAGCAGAACCCTTTTTGGTGCTATATAGAACCCTTTTCAAACAGGTTCCTTATATAACCATCTACAGCACTCTGCAATTTGCAATCTGAAGAACACTTTCAGGTTTCCAAGAACCTTTTAATCATGCAAAGGGTTCTTTGAGTGTTAATGGTTCTACATAGAACCATTGTTTATACTAAAGAACCCTTGAAGAAGCATCTTTCTTAAGCGTGTATGGTTACAGTGGCAGTTAGACTGGCTAAACTCTAAAAACATACACACTTTAATTCACAGGTCCACTTATTAAACATGGGAACGTACCCTGTAGAGCTCGCTGGCGCATTTCCGGCAGAGATTGTGCAGGCAGGGCAGAATGACCACTGGTTTGGTGAACACCTCCAGGCAGATGGGGCAGATGAGCTGCTTCTCCAGAGTGTCCAGCGAAGCGTCCCTGTGGAAGGAGCTCAGGTCCAGTGGAAGAGACATGATGGTGTCTCACTGGTGTTCTAAATGAAGCACTAAGCTGTAAGAACACTCTGGGTGAGTGTGCTGTTAAATCTCTTCAGTGATCTGACTGTGATTAACCATCCTCAGCATTCATAACCTTGTGTTTTTGGCCTTCTCCCTCCACTCTCATTAGTTCCTCTGTTGCTTTGCCCCCTGTGCCGCTCCAGGGCAGTAGGGCTCTGGTAGTCAAACTGTAAATGTGTGTGTGTATTTGTGTGCGCAGAGGTGTCTGGTTACTGCCCCCTCCCGTCTCCAGCCCCCCAGCTTTGCCCATATGGAGCAGGCAGAATGCTGGCAAAAGTTTCTTTCTCCTATTACTCCAATCATTCATATCCACAGCCTGGACCAGACCTGGGAAGCCCCAGCGTGCAGAGAACAGGCATAGTGTACCTAAAACATGTGCAAAATGTTCTCGGTACAGCCTGGGTTAAACGTGTGGGCAGTGTACTGTACAGTAGGTTGTACAGCCTTGGTGCAGAAGGGTACTTTTTCCACAGGTTCCTCCTCTGTGACTGTACAACACTATCCGTACTTCAGCCATATGGAGAGTGTACTTGCAATCTTCCTGTGTTTTCTTCAGTTTTGTACAGCTTTTGCTGTACAAATGTCACTCCACTGTGTTCAATATACACCGATCAGGCACAACATTATGACCTTGTTTCTACACTCATTGTCCATTTTATCAGCTCCACTTACTATATAGGTGCACTTTGTAGTTTCACAATTACAGACTGTAGTCCATCTGTTTCTCTGCATACGTTGTTAGCCCTCTTTTACGCTGTTCTTCAGTGGTCAGAACCCCCATGGACCCTCACAGAGCAGGTACTATTTAGGTGGTGGGTCATTGACGTGGTGGTGTGTTAGTGTGTGTTGTGCTGGTACGCGTGGATCAGACACAGCAGTGCTGCTGGAGTTTTTAAACACTGTGTCCACTCACTGTCCACTCTATTAGACACTCCTACCTTGTCAGTCCACCTTGTAGATGTAAAGTCAGAGACGATAGCTGCTGCTGCACAGTTTGTGTTGGTCATCCTTGAGTGGTCACAGGACGCTGCCCACAGGACGCTGTTGGCTGGGTATTTCTGGTTGGTGGACTATTCTCAGTCCAGCAGTGACACTGAGGTGTTTATAGAAACTCCAGCAGCACTGCTGTGTCTGATCCACTCAGACCACCACTACCACATCAGTGTAACTGCAGTGCTGAGAATGATCCACCACCCAAATAGTACCTGCTCTGTGAGGGTCCATGGGGGTCCTGACCACTGAAGAACAGGGTAAAAACGGGCTAACAAAGTATGCAGAGAAACAGATGGACTACAGTCTGTAACTGTAGAACTACAAAGTGCACCTATATAGTAAGTGGAGCTGATAAAATGGACAATGAGCGTAGAAACAAAGAGGTGGTCAGACTGTTATGCCTGATCTGTGTATATGTACTAAGGTGAACAATCAGAATCAATTTTACTCCAAACAAGCAATCCTCAGCTGGCTGATTTATTATTTTGACATTGGCTGACCTCTGCTGGCAGCATGGTGGTGCAGTGGGTAGCGCTATGGCCTCACAGCAAGAAGGGCCTGGGTTTGAGTTCCCTGGCCAGGTCCAAAGACAAGCAGTCTAAAGACATGCAGTCAGGCCAATTGGACATGCTAAATTGCCCCTAGGTGTGAGTGTGAATATATATGTCTGCCCTGCGTTGGACTGGTGACCTGTCCAGGGTGTTTCCTGCCTTCTGCCCAATTACTGCTGGGATAGGCTCCAGCAACCCCTGTGACCCAGAAGGATAAGCGGCTTAGAAAGTGTGTGTGTGTGTGTGTGTGTGTGTGTGTGTGTGACCTGTGTGGCAGTTTCATGACATAAATGGCAAGAGGCCTGCATACAGTGTGAGCTGTGTGTATTAAAAAAAGGACAATTTAGTAAAGAAATCAGAATCAACCTTAAAAATTAATGATTGGTGCATCTCTAATATGCACAAATGAACCTCTCCATACAGTGAGGGGAAACAAGTATTCAGACACTTTTTTCCACATATCCACTTCAAATATGGGCCTCATTCACCAATATCTTCCTAAGTTTTCCTTAAATATGTTCGTGAGATCGATTCTAAGAAAAAGTCTACGTCAGATTCATGACGTATTCTGTAGCTGCAGAATTGTTTGCACCTTTGTGCTCCTGAGCGTGTGTAAGTTCTGTTCTCACCTGAGAACAAATCCCAAATGAGAAAACACTGGTGAACGTCAGAATCATCACGTGAAAACTGTGAAAGTGGGTTTTAAGAAGACGTTTCTTTTTAAGAATGGTTGGTTAAAATGATTTGCAATTGTAAGTATGAACAAAAAAAGTATGTATACATAAGCATAATAAAAAAGAGGTTAAAAAATCAAAGGGAAAAAATATTTAGACAGCTCAAATGGATAACATTGCAACTTTTGTTGCAAAGCTGCTGTTGGCTATTACAGTTTTGAGATGCTATGCTAAGAAATACTAATAACTTTTGTAATAATAACAGCATTACTGTTCAGTTTTGGCTCATTCCTCTTAGCAAACTGTCTTCAACTCCTCAAGGTTCCACGTGGCCCTCTGTTAGACTTGCAATTGCAAAATCCTTAAACTTTCAACGGTTTTCAAGTTACGACACTTCATGCAAACACATTCACTTTTTTTTTTTTTTTACAAACCTGTCCTGAGTTACTTTGGCTGTATGTTTGGGTTTGTTGTCTTGTTGAAACGTCCAGCTTCTCCCCACATTAAAGAACAAATTCTCCTCTAATATGTTCCGGTACATCACTCCATTCATGTTTCCTTGGATGACGTGTAACGGTGTGTGGTTCCTGTGATACGTGCAACCCTTCTTTTTCCAAACATGATCAGCTTGTTACGACCAAAGCGTTTGTATTTTTGTTTCATCTATTGTTCCAAAACAGTTGTGTTTTGTATAGATGCTCGTGTGCACATATCAGATGCACATCTCTGTTCTTTTTTAGCAGTGGAGTTGTGTGTGAGGTGTAGGAATGGACATGATTACGGTCAAGTTCATTGCTTATTGATCTGTGTAGCTGTTGTTCCTGCTGCTTTCAGGTCGTCCTGCAACTCTTCTCAAGTAACTGCTGGCTTCTGTTTTATCTTCTTTATCATCAGTCTGAGAGAAATCTTGGGATATTGGACGATTAGTTGTGGTTCCATGAACTTTCCCTTTGCATATTATCAAACTAATAATACTGACAGGGTAGTTTGAGGTCTTTGCTAGGGCTCTGTAGCTGTTTCAGTTCAAGTGTTGCTTAATAATGCTGTGCCTGAGAAGTTGAGGAAGCTTATTCACCATGATTGAAATCTTCACAACCAGCGGCAGCATCTTTTATGATGACACCATTTTCAACTTGCACAAGAACGTTTTTTGTTTTATTTATACAGCATTAAGATAAAGATCTTGATGTATTTTTATATTTAACCTTTACATTAAGTTAAGTCACTCATTATTAATCCCACACCAGGGAAATTCACATCTGCATTTAGCACATCTGGGCAGTGAAACACCCACATACACACTAGTGAATGCACACACACTAGGGGGCAGTGAGCACACTTGCCCAAAGTGGTGGGCAGCCCTATCCACGGTCCCCGGGGAGCAGTTGGGGGTTAGGTGCCGTGCTCAAGGACACTTCAGTCATGTCCCTATATTTATTTGAAAATACTACAAAGACAACATATCAAATGCTAAAACTGAGAAATTTTATTGTTTTTGGAAAAATATATGCATGTTTTGAATTTGATGGCAGCAACAAGTTCCAAAAAAGCTGGGACAGGTGCATGTTTACCGCTGTGTTTCATCACCTCTTCTTTTAACAGCACTCTGTAAGTGTTTGGGAACTGAGGAGGCACTGCTGTAGTTTTGAAAGTGAAAGGTTTCCCAATCTTACTTGATACAGGATTTCAGCTGCTTAGCAGTTCAGGGTCTCCATTGTCACATTTCTCGTTTCATAAAGTGCTGAAAGCCATGTTGTTGTAATACATGCAGAATGTGGTTTGGTGTCTTGCTGATATAATCAAGGCCTTCCCTGAAGAACACGTCGTCTGGATGGCAGCATATGTTGCCAAAACCTGTAAATATCGTTCAGCATTAATGGTGCCTTCACAGATGTGCACTTCACCCATGCCATGTGCACTGATGCGCCCCCAAACCATCACGGATGCTGGCTTTTGAACTGTGCGCCGATTTGCGTTTGCGGCTTTTGTTGCCCCGTCCCAACTTTTTTGGAACATGCTGCTGCCGTCAAATTCAAAATGGGGATATACTTTTCAAAGAACAATACAATTTCTCAGTTTTAGCATTTGATATGTTGTCTTTGTACTATTGTTAAATATAGGGTTTAAATGATCTGCACATCATTGCATTTGTTTTCATTTACATTTTGCACAGCATTCTAACTTTTTTGGAAATGGGGTTGTAAATAACAAACAGATGTGTTTGAATACTCCCGTCATATCAATTTATACTATATTCCGTATTTTAGAAGATAAGATACACTGTATTTTTATTGTACTTATGTTCTCTTGGATTTAATGTATGCTGCTGTAACAGCTACATATATACACCTGTACTTGTGTGTATTGAACTAAAATACAAACAAGGGAAGTAAGTTCCCTTATATGCAAAAAGGAGGACAAACCACTCACTTCACTTTAGAAACATTTATTGTACAACAGCAAGATAACTTACCCATGTCACTGCTCTCTCACACACAGTATTCATGCTACAACAAAAAAAAGAAGAAAGAAAACAGACTGAACAGATACATCCAGACAGTGCAAATGAATTCAGCCACTCAGCTGAATGGCCACATCCGCTTACACATCATTTCAACTAGTCATTTATTAAAAACATAAGAAAATAAATTAAAATTAAATAGTTATATTACTGTTTCACTAGTTTGCCACTATTATCATCAACAGTTCTATAAGAATATTTGGAGGTGATTGCAGGATTTTCATTAGACGTCGCTTTCACACAGACAACTTTGAGCTAAAGCCTCCAGACTGTAGATAAATCAACACTACCAAAAGAAAAATAAACAACGTACAAAAAATAAGAGCGAAGAGTGGACAGAGTGGAAGAGTGGTACCCAGAACATACAGAGCTGAAAGGTCTACTGCACCTCCATTCTGTCACATTAGGAGTCATAATTTACAGTGGTTTTGCTTCAGAGACCACAATAACTGAACAACTGAAGAACATCATTCCCTTAACTTGATCGTTCCCTCTAAATATTAAAAAGCCAGAAGACAAAGAAACAGTGGTGATATGCAAATGTACACACACATAAAATCTAAACGAATACATTTTGTCTTTGTTCAAGTAGAGAAACTACATAAAAATAGGTCTTAGTTCAACTTAATATCTCCCACACGCACATACACACACAGATTCACATGAGAGTGTCAATGTGTGTGCAGAAAACATGCATATACACACACGGGCAGCGTAAGAGATCAGACATCCATAAACAGATTAAACAGTAAGTCTTCAAATACAGTTTGAACTTTATCCGTAGTGTGAGCAAAAACGCACGAACACGTTCGTCACATCCTTCAGAAAGCATTTCAGAATGATATATGTTACCGTTTACCATTCATAGCGAACTACTTTCATGATTTCAGAGGGCTAAAAATTCTCATAATATTGGCAGATATCATTTTATATTCATATTTTCGATTTTGATATTATACTCCAATAGCTAAATAGTGCTTTACTGACACATATGATTGTCAACTGTCAAACTTCAATTATACAGAACCTCCAAAAAACAATAGTGTTAAATAACAAATATTGTAGCACTGAGGCATGAGCATTAGTCCTCTATATAAAAAATAAATATAAATGAAATAAAATAAGTTTTCTGTGTTTTTACATGTTATTAACCTCTAAAGCAGGGGTGCCCAAACATTGTGTCAAATAAGGATGGTAGGTAAGTTTCGAATCAAGTTATATAGTATTAGTATATAGAGTTTCAGAACGTTACTAAAATGCTATGTTGTTACTAAAATGATTCAAAAATAAAAATTTAAAAGGAAACTAAGAATTAGGTAGTTACATATAACTATGTAACTACTATATAAATATGTTTTGGGGTAAAGGGGTGGGGCTAGGATAACTTTCTGGTGGGCCATATGACAGGTCCTCATAGGCCGACTTTGGACAGCCCAACTTTAAAGGTTAGATTTGGATCCATTTTACATATTTTGGAATATGGAATTGCTGGAATTAAAAAAAATTTAATGCTAAACATGATGGTGTTTGTGTTTAAATGTACCAGTTCATCTGGTAATAAAACTGTTGTTAACAGAGTTAAATAGGGTCAATGCTACAATCATCTGAGATTTTGTCTGGTTATCAGTATATCATGAGTTCCAATCCCAGTGATGCCACGTCCAAAAAAGGTTGCTGTTTTTTGGTGCAATATCAATGACATTTTTGCCAACACAGTTCAAACCACAGGTGCACAAAACGACCTGATTTCATTGGCCAACTGATATACTGGTCGTGCCTTTTACTAACGCAAGACTGTGTAAAATGTTGCTTCACTTAATTCAAACATGCACTAATTTCCACATCAACATAAATTTGACTTACTTGTGGCAGTAACTGTGTTGATGTAATGCTGTGTTAATGTTCATTGATGTGGAAATACTGTACGGATTTGAATTAAGTAAATTCAATACATTTCTGCAAATACCGTCACATATAAAACCAGAGAATGAAACGTGTCCAAGGAGTATGGAACAGAAAACACTGACGTAGTGGGAGACATGAGGAAGGCAGAGGGCCGAGTTGTAGGGTTTGGCTAACGTGGTCCTGCGGCAGTAATGATAATACTGTCTATGCATACTTATAAACTACTGATCCTTCACACCAACCATGCACTTAGGATTATCTTGCGCAATTACACAACAACATACCTGCTCTATATATTAGCTACAGAATTTAAACCAAATGTTATAGTAACTCAAAGGTTTCTATAGACACATAATTTGGTACCCTACCTGAGATTAATCATTTTCTAGCTGAACAGTGTTACATTGAATACCGTGTATAATGTATTAAGGATCAATAATTGAACTTAATTTTAACACGTTTGTAAGCAAGTAGCTGTTAAAATGCACAGATTTGTTAACACTCTTTTCGCTGTGAGTTATGGATTTCTATGAAGGAAACAAGCATTTTGCAGAATTACAGTACTGAGAGACACACATACATCTTCTAAACCGCTTATCCTTCTGGGTCGCGGGGGTTGCTGGAGCCTATCCCAGCTGTCACTGGGTGGAAGGCAGGATACACCCTGGACAGGTCACCAGTCTATTGCAGGACAGTATTGAGACAGTAACAGTTATTTGTAAACCACTTTGGTCTGTATTTAAAGTGAAAACTGATCAAAGATGCTCATTCTGAAACTGATGCCTGCAACACATTCTAGAAAATTAGGGACGGAGGAATTTAAGACTAGGACAGCTGGGATATGTTCAAAAAAACGTCTTAAAACAGTTGATGCAGTCATGTTTGGGTATAAAAGGAAATGCATAGTCCTTCATGAGCAACGATGGGTGGAGGCTCAGACCAGTGTTCCTCAATGAGCGACTGCATGGATTTTAGGTATTTCACCACTCTATGGTGTAAACCATCACCAAACGTTTCAGGGAGTTTGGAAGCAAGGACGATCATTAGAACCAGCAAGCTCTCTCATGGACATCGTCAGATAGGCTCAAGAATACTTTGACAAACTATTGTCAAACAACAGAGTTTGTCGCTGTTGTACTTTGCAGAGAGGAAGCCACAGATCAACAATGTCCATAAATGCCACCGACTTCTCTAGGCTCAGATTCATCTGAAACAGACTGATGCACATTGGAAACGTATCGTGGTCTGACAAGTCAACCTTTCAGATAACCTTTCAAATAACGGACGTTATGTTCTCCAGGTCAGAGAAGAAAAGGGTCATCAGGATTGTTACCAGTGTAAAGTTTAAAAGCTGTCTGCCATGGTATGGGGGTTATTAAAGCCCAGGGTATGAGTAACTTTCACATCTGTGAAGTCAATGACATGATGCCAAGCCACATTCTGCACGTTACAACAGCATGGCTGCATAATCAGTGTGGTTGGCTAGACTGGCCATACGGTTGTGCAGCTGAAGACTTTTTATCTTCCAAACTAGATAATTGGTGCCTCAGTCCCCAAACGACTATGAAGTGTTGTTCAAAGAAAAGGTGGCGTAACAAAGTGGTAACCATGCTGTTCTGGAATGTGTTGCAGGCATCAAAATTCAGAGTCCTTAAGGTAAAGCATCAAATATTATGCCATTTTCCATGTAATACAGATCAAACAAAATTTACTAATAACTGCTTTTTTTATTGTACATACTGTCCCAACTTTTTGGAATTGAGATTTGTAATTCAAATATGATAAAATGCATACAAAAAGATTCAATGATACGGAAAAACACTAACATTGAGACGACTGCACCTGTACTCATGGATGGCTCTGTAATTCTGTATCACTCTATACAGAATGGACACACACACTGCAGTAGAGTCCCAACAGCCCACCAATAAAAATATTCCAAATTCACGAATGCCATTTTTTATCTTCAGGAAAGAACAATGGACATGACAGCCTCTCAAAGCTGGGAGACAACAAAAATAACCACATTTAAAAACTACTCTAAACTACACTATCCTGCTTTTCTTCTGCGAAAAACACATTTGCATCATTAAGACTATGGACAGTTCCTGTCAAAACTTGAATGACAGGAAATCTGATATGTGATAACGTCTTCAAGCAGGTCCTATGCTTGATGGTGTGTCTCCGGGCTTTGGGATACACCTCATAGGGGTTTGTACATGCCAGCAGGTGCAGATCTACTGTTTACAGAGAGAAAGTAGACAGACGGGACTGTTGCCTTCGCTAAGATGTGTATGTTATAACATAAAACAGACAAACAAAGGATGTTTAAACTAAAACAGTAAAAACTCAGATTACCTCGCCATCCTTGCCATGTTTATGATCAGTACACATGCCTGGAAGAGCAAACCGACTAGGCTTGAATATATTTGCTCACTGCAAAATCAATTTAAAAACATATGACACTGAAAATGGAAAACCATACGATTTTTGGGGTGGTGTGGATTAAGATGTCATTCCAGGTAAAAGAAAATCAGTATGGGTTAGATGTCCAAATGTGTTGTATGATATTTGTTATCTATCTATTCAAGAAGAATGCATAGTTCAACCATGACCTCTATCAACAGCATGGGGCAGAAACTAACACAAGACTGAGCCGGGCTGTCTGTGAGACTGTATGTGAGAAAGTGTGTCAGCAGGCTATGGGTATACTAGGTCTGGGAGTGGTAAAAGGCAAAAGAAACAGAAAATCTTGTTTCTTTGTCTGTGCAGAGGCATGCCTGAGCTTTTAGAGCTTTCACATTTCATAGCAGAGACCAGAGACAAAGACCTGTCCACTCGCTCAGCCCCTCTTTCTCTCTTTCATTCACTCGGCAGTTGTTGCACAGGGTGTTAAAGGACAGCTCCCTCTGCTGGCCAGGTGGTCCCAGAGGAGAGTGAGAGGGAGAGGTGGTCGAGGAGAAGGCTCTAGAGGGCTCTAGTTATACCCGGTGTCAGTCCGGTAACTGGTGTGGTGACTGTCCGCTTTCAGCTGAGTAGTCTCTGTGGCTGAAGAGGGCTGCACCATGATCGGTTCACCGTCTGTGGGTACACAGGCACACAAACACATACACACATTTATAAACACAAACGTACACAATTATTCACAACTCGATAGACCTCAGGTTGCGAAATGAAAATCTGCTCTTGGGATGCAATGATCACAAATTTTTACAGCTGATTTCTATGGAAAATTCAGATTCCAAATTAGCCAATGGTTGATTTTTATTATGGTTGATTATCCTTTATGAGTGAGGATGGGTCGAGTAGCCACTTTGACAAAAAATGGATCAGCAAATAGTCCAACTGTTTAATAACAATGTTCCTCAATGAGTGTTTGTAAGGATTTTAGGTATTTCATCCTCTACAGTACAAATCATCAAAAGATCTTGGGAATCTGGAAAAATCTCCGAGCGTAAAACACAATGCGAAAAACTACTAATGAGCGCCTATGACCTTCAAACCCTCAGACAGCACTGCATTCAAAACTGGCATACTTCTGTGATGGATATGACGACACGGTCTTGGAAATACTTTGACAAACCGTTATCAATAAACACTACTCATCTCTGAATCCACACATGCAAGTTATGGCTCTGCTATGCATGCTATGTCAACTGCATCCAGAAACGCTGCCACCTCTCTGGGCTTGAGCTCATCTAAAATGGACTGATACATCGTAGAAATGTGTACTGTGGTCTGACAAAACAACCTTCCAGATTGTTTATGGAAACAATGGACATTGTGTTTTCCAGGCCAAAAAAGTGAAGGATCGTCCAGATTGTTACCAGTGTAAAGTTCAAAATCAGGGTCTGTCACGTTGTATGGGTGGCTTAGTGAGTAACTAAGAAATGCTGAAAGATATATTTACATTTTGAATATTTATTGTATTTGAATGCAGCAGCATTTAGATACAGCACGAGTGCACCTACCTGACTGGTTATCTTCATAAAATTGCAACACAGATTAGCCAAAATAAAAAAAATAAATGGCCTGCTACCAATTGCAATTCCGATGTGCATCCATACTCTATATGGCCAAAAAGTAAAGTCAGTGTGCGTTCTGGCATAGCACAGACACCACAGGTGGAGAAGGTTCACAAACCCAGGAGCAAAATATATTTTTGACTTTCAAAATGCTCAAAAATAGAATAAATATTTCTGTTATTTTAGGCTAAACACAACATTTAGAAGTCACACACAGCATCACAGAATGTGTGCTGCTTCCTGTGATGTTGACAGACAGGCAATGATGCTGTAGTTTCTTTGGCAGTAAGTGTGGAGTGAAGAGTCACCATGATCAGAACAAGAAACTGTCTAAGCAGTGACCAAAAACATGCCAGCAAGCAACTGGCACAACAAGCCATTACCAAACTACCAAAGATAATGACTTGTTTAAAACATCAGAGCCTTTTCAGTTCAGCACTGTAGGTCTGTGTAGGTCTTGAGTGTTTGAGTCTGAGAGGAATAACGAAATTCACCTGACGTGTCTGCTAGCATTAGCTGCTGCTCTGCTGGCCACATTAGAAGCATTTCGCCAGTTCCCTCATCTTCTGATGTTTTATACAGAGATACTATCTTTGCTTGTTTGTCAGTGTCTTGTTGCGCAAATTCTTTGCCAGCTGCCTTTCTGGGCACTGAATATCCATTTTCTTTTTCTTATCATGGTTGAACTCCTTGCTCTATATATGAGTGCAATAGTCCTATGGTCTCACCTCTTTCATCAGACTGCATCTGGGCCTCCAGGTCCTCAGGGGACATGTAAAAATCGGATTCATGGTCCATGGGGGGCCGCGGTTTACACTTTCCACAGCAGCAGTTACAGCAGCAGCATAGACAGCAGCAGCAATAACAACCTGTGGCGATGCCACAGAAAATAAACAAGGCCTGGAGAGAGACAGAAAGATAGATTTACTGAACCAAATCTTTAACAAGTCAGAAAGACCATGGTAAATATGCTGTGATCTCAAGTAAAAAAAAAGCAAAACATTGTCTATTTAAAGCCAGTGGCATAACCTGGATTGAAAAAGAAAGACCCCCACCTCATATGAAATTTATCTTGCATAAATAAATTACTCTGTGCTCTAAGGTAGGCTAATGGTTGAATTATATTGCTAACTTATGACAGCTAAACATGAATCATGGGTGTAAGCATAATCAGGGATATAAGAGATATAAGGGCTCCTATATGGGCCCTCAAGCCTACACCTGCACTGTAGTTATGCCCCTAAATACAGCCATATATTAGTCTTGTGAAATCTTGTGATTATCCAGTCTTTGTGAGCAAAGGTCTAGAAGTCTATGTGGGTGCAGACTCACCTTGGCCCACCAGCTGGAGAGCACAAAGTATGTGTTGACGTTCTCCTCCCCAAACTGCTCAGCCACAAAGAGGCCGAGGGAGCCATACTGGTCATAGATGTTGCGTTTTGTGGGATCGGAGAGGATGGCATGAGCGTTGTTGATCTCTTTAAACTTCTCAGCTGCTTCTGGATTGTCAGGGTTCTTGTCTGGATGAAACTTCAGAGCAAGTTTCCTATGATGCAAAACAAGAGTGGCAGAATGACGTTCAGAGTCACAGGAGACAGGGTTGGTATAGTGTAGTGGGTAACACCTCTGCCTTCTATGCTGTAGACTGTGGTTCAATCTAAGCACCCTACACTATACCAATAAGAGTCCTTGGGCAATACTCCTAACACTACCTTCAGCTCCCTGTGCAAGGTGATCGAATTGTAAGTCACTCTGGATAAGAGGGTCAGCCAAATACCCTAAATGTAAATGAGCCAGCTTTGCCTGGAGCTGGTACTTGTATTGGTACTTAGTGGAATTTTTGAAGTTTCAGTATAATTAATTTAAGATGTAAACAAAGTTACTGAGTGC
Organism: Colossoma macropomum; assembly: GCF_904425465.1. Classification (NCBI taxonomy): domain Eukaryota; kingdom Metazoa; phylum Chordata; class Actinopteri; order Characiformes; family Serrasalmidae; genus Colossoma; species Colossoma macropomum. The sequence continues at coordinate 15,542,862 of NW_023494802.1, read as the reverse complement.
AGTTTGACATGAAACATGCCATCATCATTGTACAGAAATCTGAGTCTATCAGTTTCTCTACAATGCACCACTCTGAACGATTTGTTTACATCCCAAACAATTAATTGAGCAGAAATTAAAATAAAAATGTGTGGATTCCTCTTTAACTTCAATTTCCCTTTTTTAACCCCTCTGTCCTCTTTTCCTTACTGAAAACATTTCAGAAATGGACAATACCAACATATATGTTATATCTAAACAAGCTGAGTATGTATATAACACATACAAAGTTTTTCACAGTTAAGATTCAACTCTTTGCTGCCCTCTAGCGGACTAGAGTCTAACACTCCTTAGAAGCTGTACAGAAATACCAATCACTGGCAGAGAGCTCAAATATAGGCAGATATTGAAAACAGGTGAAGGTAGAATCATCTCCAAAATACTTCTATTATATCTGAAGGTTCCAATGAGCAACGATAATAATACTGCTTACCGGTAGCACTTTTTGATGTCCTCTGGTGAGGCAGTCTTACCGACCCCCAAGACCTGGTATAGTGTTTCCCCCGACGTGGAGAGAGAGCGCTGTCTTTGCTGGTCCGCCATTACTCACACAAACGCACACATACACATACACACGCACTCCCTCACACACTCCTCACCACAGCCTCTGATTGAAAAAGAAGAAGAAGCAAAAAGGGAGAGAGAGACATTTATTTAATGTATTATTCTACAAAATTGCTGTCACACAAAAACCTTTTACCTCCATTTTTGGTCATTTTTTTGCATAGTTTGAAAACTCCTTTACATTGTGTTAAGATTTCATGATGAATGGACCAAAAGAAATGATCCAAAATTACTTGAAAAAAGTTACATAACATAAACTTCTATTGAAATATGTGTGTACATTATATATTAGTTCTTTTTCATATTTTTAGATAGAGTCCATTTTTTGTTTTTCTAACACTTTCTGAGGGGAAAGGCACAACTGATCTGCTCATCAGTAGGTTTTCTTTTATACTATAACATCAAACACTTCCTGCATGAGCTTAGCTTGCCCTGAACTCTTCTCCAGTGATCCGCCACAGGAAGTCACGGCGTGAAGAGGTCACGCGGCATGAGTGTGAAACCATATGTCATTAACGCAGCTCTAACTTCTTCCCCTCAAAATGAAGTGTTTCCATACTGCGTCCTCATAACACTGCAGGTGTGAATAAAGCAATTTATCCTGCTAACTGGGTGCAGCAGACTACAGAGCATGTGTTCAGAATACAGTAAGACAGAGTAACGGACATACAGATCGTTAGTGGTTCGGCCCTCCAGTGCTCAGCAAAGTCTATCAATCCATTAACTCACAGTAATTCGAGGAAGGACACTTCCACCCAAAACGGTCACTTAGATTGTGGTTATTTTCCTGCACATTACTGGGTCATATTGACTAAGTTTCTCAGAGTAAAAGGCAACAAATATAAATAGTTCCTCTGTGAAAAAACTTTTAAGAAAACAAAAACAGGAAGTCATCTTCCACCCTCGGACCTTCCGGTGTTTGGAGCGAGACGGCTCCCTGCTCTGTGAGGCTAATCGCGCAGGCCTATCAGAGAGCATTAGCGGATTAGCTTTAGCAGAGCGTCTGAATACGAGGAGTTATTTCTGTCACCTCTCAAACCCTGCACGGCTCTTTACACTGCAAACTGTCTAAATAACCCGGAGAACGAGATGTACTGTGGGTTTAGGTGTCGGGGACTGGAAAGTATTACACAGCATTAAAGCCATTAAACTGCAAACCCACTGAACGATCATCTCTGGGGAACTTTTCAGGTGGTTTTCAGTGAATGTATGCATATTAGGGGGGGTTTCATTAAGGCTGATCTCACAGGACCTCCCTGTGTGTCCAATGCAGATACTTCAGTGCAACACACCACTGCTCCCTCCCCCTTTCTACCACGCTCACTCCGTTTCTGTTCCCTCCTCCTCCTCTCTCCTCCTATCTGCCTGGCCATATGGACAGGCTAAATCTTTTGTGGCGCTCTGTAATTCGTTCTCGCTTCTACAGCTTAATCTCAGTTGAGGCAGAGATGTGTTGTTGGTAGAATGGCAAACCACTACAAATGGCACAATACCACTTCTTCTTTTCTGATACCATAACTTAAACCATTGTACTGACTTATTCTGATCAGACTTTCTGCTGAGGACCAAGCAAATTAGCGCACAGCTACAGACTGACCTTAACATTAGTATGGCCTTCTATTCTCCAATAGGCCTGCCTTCATCACTGCTATTGAATTATGCTCTCTGTCTGTCTCTGCTTGTCCTTTCCTTGTTTACATTCTGCTTTGCTGCCCTGTATCAGGTCTGTGTCTGCTGAAAGATGAGAGCCGTGTCCTCGGCTGAGCTGTGCCTACTTTGAAAGGTGGGTTTACTCAGTACTGGCGCAGCCTGAGAGGGAACAATGCTCCTGAATGGTCTGTCATATCTAAGCACATATAAATGCGCACATCCGAAGTTTCATCACACGTTTTTTTTCGTTCACTGGGGCGGCTTCTCACCCAAGAGCCTGGCACAGTTCTTTGAATCTGAGAGGTCAAAAAGCTGTTCTGAATCACCTCCAAATTAATGTAGTTAACACATATAAAAAGTAGAATTAGGAAACTATTAGACTGAGAAATTGGAAAATTAATAGAGTACATCAAGTAGTATTATTACTATTTATAAAATGGATAGTTCCGGTCCTAAAATCTGATTGGCTGAGCTGCGTTCAAACCACTCCTATGACCGCCTCACAACAACTGAACTCTGTATTACTGCGCCAAGACACGAAAAACCCTTCTGCTGTTAATGGATTTATCTACGACTTTAATGCTTATTGCGTGGAGCACCGAGTGCACCATTTTTCTTTAAACTGAGGGGCTGAAAACTTATTTTCTTTACTAGAACTAGGCTGGTCAGCTAGCCAACAGGCTAAAAGATAGCAAACATGCTAAACAACTCCATCATTAATATCACAGGCTGGAATTAAAGTACTCACGATATGAGTCACTGGAAAACGTAAATATAAAAGTCTAAAAATGTCACCTAAATGTCTTACACACTTCGAATGTCCATGTTTCAGTCAGAAGTAGCGTCAAACCCAGGCTGAGTCCCAAACGGCTCCGTACTCCCTAGCTAGTGTGCTGTGTAACTAAGTTTAGAAATTCAAACTTCTGCTTGCTGAGTATGAATGTGGATGAGCCCCAAATGATCATTTTTAGTGATATTTTGATTTTTTGAGGTGCAGGAATCAGTATTTAAATTGTTACGTAGCTAGTGCACTATGTAGGGAGCAGGGAGCCGTTTGAGATTCAGCCCCAGCGTGAGAAAAGTGGCGTCGTCAGACTGGCAGAAGACTCGCGGTGGTAATTCGGTGACCAAAAAGTACTTATAAACGGAAGGTTTTTGCATTAAACAGTGCTGTGTTATCGTATGTTCACTGTTATATGACAAAAAGGTTTTAAAAAAATCATGAAATGTCTGCAGTTTACAGTAGCTCTTCTCCTCAGTCAGCGGTCGATGGCTAGCAATGATTCCCGTACTCTAAAGGAACTACATTTCTTGGTGGGATACTTATTCGATTATTATTAATAAGAACTTAAATAATTATCTAAAACATTGTGTATTTTAATGTATTTTATGGCTGCCGTTTTATTAAAGCAATAAGCCACTCGAGGCAGTGCGTTACTGCGATTTCATCATGGGGAAGGGAGTTTTAACCACTCAAAAAAGACCCTTCCTGTGATAAAATCGCAGCAACCCACAGCCTCTCATGGCTTATTGCTTTAATACATATCGTCCATCCATCCATCATCTAAACCGCTTATCCTTCTGGGTCGCGGTGGGGTGCTGGAGCCTATCCCAGCTGTCATTGGGCGGAAGGCAGGATACACCCTGGACAGGTCGCCAGTCCATCGCAGGGCTTAATACATATCGTGATTAAGTTTTTTTTTTTTTATTCATTGGTGAACATGGGTAAAGATTGGCCTGCATTAATTTTGACCATAATTATTAGTAGTCATTTAACAATGCATTGTGACATTGTGATAGTGCAATACAAAACTTCAACAATGCATATTTTGCATCATAGAGAATGGAATAATCTACTTACTATGCCATCGAATGCAACTGCATTATTTGAACACCAAACACCAAAACTTGCACTCACTCCAGCACTTCTTTTGCCTTCCAGCTCTGGTAATGTTAGAAAGCTGTGCAACAACATGATTATGATCATCACTTTTCTTCATTTTGTTTAAAATACTGTGAGAATACCCAATTGTGAAGTCAGTGTCGTGAATCACATCAAATCACAGGCTAAATGCATCGCTGCACTCCTAATCATTAGGGAAGCACAATGACATCGGAATCATTACGGTAACGGCTTGTTTAAAGGAATTTGCCCGTCCGCTGACCTACCACCACCATAACTAAAATACTGCTATCAGATTCCATAACCAAACTGTTAGTGTAGTTTCATTACTGTAATCCTAACCCCTAACAGAAACATGACAGAGATCACCTCAGTCCAGAATTAACAATGGGCTCAAAACAGCTTGGCTTTTTTAGGTTAATGATAACAAGAGACGAACAAAATGTACAAACTATTAGAACGTCTGCAGATTGTCACTATCAAATGCATTATTAATCAAGTAATCAACCAATTATTTTGGCAATTAATTGAATAATCAGAGCTTTAAAAAAAGGCTAAAATAGACTGAACAGCAACAACAATCCATCAACAAACCACCTTTCAAAAAATTCCAAAATACCTCCCTGGAAAAAAGCTAAACATGGAAAACTTTAAAACGACTTAATTAAAAAAAATGAATATATAAAAACTGTGACAAAACTAAATGAAAATGTGTTTATAAGGCTCTGTTTCTGCCTGTTACAGTAAGAGACACTAGTAGTATATTAATTAAACATTAAAATATGCATTAGCCTCATGCAGTATAGGCAAATAATTGTTTAAAGGAAATTTATCATCCCCGGACTTTTGTTTAGATTTGAACGCTAATTCAAACCGATATGTGATGAAGCATTTATTGTATTCTGGAAGAACAGAATGCTGGGCCAAAATGCCATTTTGTCACCATTGGGCCAGAATTCTAGTACCCTTAATGCCTCCCTAATACATATTCATGTGTGTTGGATCATGTGAATGCCTTGATTCTTCTAGAACACCCACAGAAACTCATCTGGAACATCTAAAGCCAGAGAGGATGCTCACAGCACACAGTAAAACATGTCAAATTCGTTAGCGGGCTGATTTGCTGTGATGTTGTTACCGCGAAAGCCAATATTATGATCACGATTGCTTTGCAACCATATAATATACACCAATAAACAACACCTGCATGACATTAACAGCAAAAGAAGAGTACAAAAGAAATGAGAAACAAAAGAGTGAAGTCACATGGTCTCTCTGTAGTGATATTAATTGTTTCCATGGCTACAAACAGACCATGAGTGTATCTATCTCTCTTGCCCTTTGTGTTTATGTGTGTGTGTGTAAGATGCAAAGCTCTAAACAGATGGCAGAGAATGCGAACGGGAAATCTAAAAAGGCCCAATTAGCACATTCTAAGATATAATTTATAGACAGCAGCAACATTTTGGCAAATAATCTTATTCTGCATCTGTTTGTTTCGCAGCAAATTCACTCACACGTCTAAAGTTAACAGGGTTATTTTATGCAGAATTTATGGAGTAGATCATCTTCATAACGGCACCCAAAGAGAAGTGAGTTCCTTAGCTTTGAAAGCATAATAAAAGTCTGAACACATGTTGAGACGCATCTTGATCCAGTGATCTTTATGATTACTGATTATTAATTAAGTTTGTCAGTGTTTTCTTGTAAGTTTAATTTAGGTATAAGCGGCTATTTTTACCTTCCACCACCATTTACCTCTCAGCTCTGAAACCATTTACTGTTGCAACTTTGACAGAAAATCAACACACACCCAAACATGGGATACAACAATACACTTTCAATATTATATTCAGATGTCCTAACCTATATAATAATGCTATGGATGGTCAACATGGCAAATACATCCCAATTCTTCAAGACATTTTCATGATACGTGATATGCATCATAATAGGGCTGAAAGATTAATCGTTTTTATATCAAAATTGCAATTTTAAAAAATGCAATTTTCAGATTTCAAGAGCTGCAATTTTATTTATAGCCATTTTTTATTAACAATAACATTAACCTAATCTCAGAGCTTGCAAACTGCCTGTAAATGAGTTAGGCTCCGTTCACACAGCAGGTAAAAGTGGGCCAAATCTGATTTTCACACCAAATCCGATTTTTTTGTTTGGCTGTTCACATTATCTTTTAAATGTGATCTACATGCGACGTCAGTCTGAACAGATCAGCCCCTAAACTGACCTGTATGCGCAAAAGAACAGTTGCTTCACGTGGCTCATCCAGAGGTAAACAATCATAACTGCCAAAGAACGCCAAACAGGTCAAACGGTTTCATACTGTTTATACAATACATTTACGCAGCTTAGTGTTGCTCAAGGACACAGTGGCAGTTAGCCATCCTGAAGTCATGACATTTTGCACAACAGCCAAGTTCCCTGTCTGCTGACCTCCCACCGCCATAACTAAAATACTGCTATCAGATTCCATAACCAGACTGTTACTGTAGTTTCATTACTGTAATCCTAACCCCTAACAGAAACATGACAGAGATCATCTCAGTCCAGACTTAACAATGGGCTTAAAACAGCTTGGCTTTTTCAGTTCGATGTTAAAAAGTGATGAGCAAAATGTACAACCTTATTTCCAAAAAAGTTGGGACGCTGTGCAGACTGTAAATAAAAATAGGATGCAATGATATGCAAATCAAGTAAACCATATTTTAAAGGGAAATACTACAAAGACAACATATCAAATGCTGAAACTGAGAAATTTTATTGTTTTTTGAAAAATATATGCCCATTTTGAATTTGATGCCAACAACATGTTCCAAAAAAGCTGGGACGGAGGCATGTTTACCACTGTGTTTCATCAGTTCTACTTTTAACAACATTCTGTAAGTGTTTGGGAAGTGAGGAGACCAATTGCTGTAGTTTTGAAAGTGAAATGTTTTCTCGTTCTTGTTTGATATAGGATTTCAGTTGCTCAACAGTTCAGGGTCTCCTTTGCAGTATTTTTCATTTTATAATGCACCAAATGTTTTCAGTGGGTAGCAGGTCTGGACTGCAGGCAGGTCATGATTTCCAAAAAGAAATTAAAATGTTGATTCGTCAGCCCACAGGACACTTTTCCACTTCCCCTCAGTCCATGTTAAATGAGCTCGAGCCCAGAGAAGGTGGCAGCATTTCTGGATCCTGTTTATATATGATTTCTTCTTTGCGTTTTTGAGTTTTAACTTGCATTTGTGGATGCAGCGACAAACTGTTTTCACAGACAGTGTTTTTCAGAAGTGTTTCTGAGCCCATGCAGTGATTTCCGCTAGAGAATCATGTCTGTTTTTAATGCAGTGCCGCCTGAGGGCCCAAAAATCATTGCCAGCAAATACAAATTTTCTGGCTAGATTTTACAACTATAGTAGTGTTGTCATTATCAAATGTATTAGTAATCAAGTAATCCACCAATTATTTTGGCAAATAATTGAATAATCAGAGTTTTTGTAAAGGCTAAGCAAAAATGGACTGAACAACAACAACAACAACAACAACAACAATCCGTCAACAAACCACCTTTCAAAATTTCCAAAATACCTCACTGGAAAAAGCTAAACCTGAAAAACTTTAAAACGACTTCATTAAAAAATGAATATATAAAACGCTGTGAGAAAAATAAATTTAATAGGTGTGTATATAAGGCTCTGTTTCTTACAGTAAGAGAGACTAGTCATAAATTAATTAAACATTAACATATGCATTAGCATCATGCATATTGGCAACCGATCATTGATTTTTAATTAAATTTGAATTAAATTAATTAAATTTAAATTTTAATTAAACAACAAAAAGACGAGTATGTAAGAGTAATACATAATTTTTTTCTCTCTCTGACATAAAAACACAAACACACATTGCTATTTCTTATCATAAATGTTCGATGCCATGTTAAATTACGGGCATATGGTGATATCTTTACTGTCCACTTTGCTGGTAAGCAATCAGGTTTAATGGTCATTGTCTTTTTGCACACTGAAGGACTCTGCAGTCCACCTTAATCTCGCTTTCTCAAAACCTGAAATTGGCCCTTGGAAATCAGTCTTTACCAGATAACACATGGACAGTGCTCCAGCGAGCAGACAGGAGGACAGTGTGAGCTGTTCGTTTGCTTTCCTTCTACCTCCATCACTAACATGACCTCATTTACACATCACTGACTTGACGTCTGTGGCCTCAGTTGGAGAAACACTGTGCCTGGGTATGATGTTCCTGAAGGCTGGACTGTTGAATACAACTTGAGTGCAACACTCAATGGATGGTCAGTACATTGCTAGAACTAGCACAGCAGGGTAACTAAAGATTACACCATTCTTTGGATTAGACTATAGTCATTACAGCATCAGTGCTCACTTCTATATGTGGATGTTTAAGTGTCATGTATGTACAATAAAAGCTGAAGTTGTTTAGCAACAACAACACTGAAATTTGCCATAATTCGCTGGGACAGAACTACATATAATTACAACATATATGTAAGAAGGAGAAGGCCTAGAAAAAAGATAAAGATTCACTACTTCTGCATCTCTGCTTGTGTGTTGTTTCTGGGAATCTTTTGCCACAGGCATGAAGCAACACAGCACAGTGTTGAAACAGGTCACCCCTCCTCTTTAGACCAAACTGGGTAAGAAGGATTGGTAACACTTTACTTTAAGGGTGTCTACATAACACATTCATAACATCTTATAACACCGCACAACATGTTCACGCATGTTTAAACATTTACAAAGCATACACGTTTTACATGATCTTAATATGGACTACTATATAATTTTTCTGAGACATATTTTCAAAATAAAAGTTCTCATTTTTATTTTGAAAAACTACATTCTTAAAAAAATGGCTCTGTAAGGGTTCTTTAGTAAAGAAAATGGTTCTATGTAGAACCATGAACACTCAAGAAGCCCTGGGTGTGATTAAAAGGTTCTTTGCATCATGGAAGCGTTCTTCAGATTGACTGAGAATGTGCTTTAGATGGTTCTATGTATAGAACCTTTTTGAAAAGGCTTCTATATAGCACCAAAAGGGTTCTTCTATCGTTATGATGTCAGGCTTGTTAAAATGAAAGAACCCATTTTGGTGCTATATATAAAAGCACTATTTTTGAATTTATATATGACACAAGTCAACCTGTGTGGTATATAATTACTGCTCTGAATAATCAAGATAGCATGACATAACATGTACTAGTTTAAATTGGAAAACAACGTGACAGTGAAACATTTGGTGCTCCTAGTTTGGTGCTTGTGAGTACCTTGCCTTTAACAGGGATTGGTCATAATGTGACATGAGCATGACTGTCTTGTGCTTTTGACTTCCCCCATGCAGTTTCACTGACTGAAGACTCTCTCCTGCAGTTCCGTCCAAAAACCGTATAAGCCACAGTGCTGAAACCTGTGGCGCCACATATAGACATCCTGGCCTTTCCAATGATATATCAGTTGTAGGGGAGTGTCACCTGCCTATCAGCCTATAGTTGATATGTTTTAGGTAGAAAAACGGTAGGTAGCTCATTTTCAGAGCAGTTTTTTATTGATATGCATAAAAGTTTAACCACCTAACAGTATAGTTTTTTTTATGTCCTCTGTATTGGACACTGGAACGAACTTGTTGGAAATTTATGGTATCACAGGTCACAGGAAATTGACTGAGGCATAGAAAATTAAAGGATGATCACAGCCCTCGTGATCCAGTTTGGGTTAGAAGCAACAGCATGCAAGCTGAGCAGTTAAACACATTACTGTGATATTACAGTATCTATTTTTTTTTCTATTTGGTACTCATTTTTTTGAACCGCCAGTATTTTTAAGTTTTACTCTTACTGATAAATGTACAACTGGAATAAGTGTATGCAGGCATTTAAGCTCTTAAGGCATTTAATTCTCTTCCCCCCTCCATTTATACCTACGATTCCTCCCTACCATGAAACAGTTTGCTGCTAAATGATACACCCATACTGACTGGTTGCCCTGGGTGCTACTACTACTTTGAGCAGTACACTGATCATAAGGACTTTGAAGACTGATGACAAAGTTTTTAAAGGTGTTGCTGATGTTGCAGCAGCAGGGCCTTGTTCTGATGCAGTATAGGAAACAAGAAAAATGACATCAGCACTTTACTATAAACGGACATTACATAAAAAATAAACAAAAAAAGTGTTTTTGAAAAAAAAATTCCCCAGCCAATAGACTTATTTTATCCTATAATTACTGAAATTCTCAAACTTTATTTTTTCTGGGTCTCAGGAGGTCAGAGATGACACAATACCATGATATTGAAACTTCAACTAATACCAAAATCAATCTGATGTTTTTTTCTTTAAAAACTACTAAACTCTGAAATGAGCCATCTTTCATTAAGGCACTTCAATATAAAATAAAAGCAATCTACACTAAAGAAAAAAATGCATAGCCATCAATGACATCTGTGGCAAAACTACAGCATTTAGTTAGTTAAACTCTCCCACAAGAAAGCGCAATGTGCAAAATCAGGCTATTGAATATAAAGAGATCGTAGCTGCAGGATAACAGTAGAAAATAGATTTGTTTCCTTGTTGTTCTTATGACAATGTTTGGCTAACTGTGGCTGCTGTTATGTGACCTACTTTACTTGACTTTAAAATATGATTAGCTATAAACAATCATGTGATATATATTGTTATAAACAAGGAGCTGCACCCAGATCTATGAGGAACACTGGAAACAGATCAAATCGTATCTAAAAAGAACAAATAAGACGATCCTTTATTAGTCCCACAACGGGGAAATTCACAGTGCTACAGCAGCAAAGGGACAGCAAGGCCAGAAGTAACAAGAAGAGAATTAACAAGCAGGTAATTAACCTTGTTAATTACTTAACAAGGTTAGGGTTTGTTACTTGTTACTATACAGACTATATATATATACTTGTTATATAATCTATATTTCTGTATCGGCTGTTATCTTTGTGATTTTTATTGTTTAAACTGCTTTGTCTGATCAAGATGTAATCAAATTTTGGATATCTATTGCTATTAATAAACAATAAAAACAAAAACACAGATGTTATTACAGTCCCAATATGTGTGCAACACAAAATGTGAACCAACACATTTATAAGCCACACATTCAGAGGAAACACACATGCACACAAACACGGCTCATCAACACCGGCTCTTCTCCAGCTGTGTCCTCGTTTCCTGCCATGGAGCATCTGTCTGCCTGTGCTGAGCTCACACACACATTCACTCATTCTCACCCTCCTCTATCACTCTCCTCATTCACAGTCAATCACTTCTCTCTGCCTCCTTGCACATTCATAATTGCACTGCCTTTTTTTTTATCTCAGGTTAGATCTTATTGCATATTTTTGTATATTTCTGGTTGTTTATATGCCTGTAAATAGTTTATTTTGGTATATATTTCTGCCTCTTTGTAATAAGCAAGAAAGATTTATTTATAGTTGACAGTATTATTTATAGTTGACAATTTCGCTGAGCCTGTACATTTTTCTTTTCATTTTGTACCACCCTCATTATTATAACTGTGCTGTGTTGTGTGACTGATACTGGCTGCTAAATTTCTTTCGGGATCAATAAATTATCTATCTATCCATCCATCCATCCATCCATCCATATTTATTCCTCAAACCCTTTGGAAATAACTTTCTCTTTTGTGACTGGATGTGTCCTCTTCCTCATGAAGTTTTGTGACTCCCACATCAAGGCGACTGAGCTACCATGGCAACCCACCTTGCAACCATAACACTATCCCTATCAATATTTCATAACTTTAATCTGTGTGAGATCAAAGTCAGACTCAGCATCATAATCTTCTTTTGATGACAGAATATGTTTGTGCTATGAACTCCACAGTTCAAATCAAAGCTCTCCAAACTGTGGGACTTCATTTGCATGGGTGCAACCGCATGCGACACCTTTCCTGACATTTATGGCTATTTTCAACAATTCCAGGCTGATAAAGATGTCCTACATTTTTTATCTACACTCTTAGAAATAAAGGTAGTAAACCATCACTGGGGCAGTACCCCTCTTGTCCCTGGGGTGGTTCCCTCAAGGGTACATCTCAGCACCTTTAGTCAGGGAACATAATTGCACCATAATCCTTGTATTGACTCCACACACCCCGTCTCGTCTCCAGGCTTTTTATTTTATTGTTCTGTTTTAAATCATTCGGTTATGAAAAGGTACAAATATAAACTTTTCCACTTGGAAAAAACTTATTTAAGGTAAATAATTGGACCTTAAAACCACTGTTATACCTTTGAGGGGACATTTACATTATTTGTACCTTGATGAACGAAAAATGTACCTGCATAGAACCTTTATTTCCAACAGTGTACATATCCACTGATGCCAATAAAGAATTTGTAAAATGTAGAAATTGGGACTACCTGAATTAGCAGCACACAGAAATATAACGTGTTCCTGTAGGGTTACAAATGCAATTAAATGAATAAACAGCAAACATTTCAGCACGGTAGCTCATATCACCTAAACAGTCTCCTCTTCCTAAGTACAATAAATATGCCATTAAATATTGGTTGGAGATATCGGTCAAATCTGTGTGTGTTATCAATTCTGCTATTATCAATATGATTCTGATAGTATGCATCCATAGTACTGATGGACATGACCGATGAACATTACATACACCCTGTGTTTGAGTTATGAAGCAACAGCACAAGTGAAATTATTCAGCCTAGATTGATCTTTTATGTAAAATGCATATTCATCTCTGATGATTACAAAGTTGCTGAGACCAGGAGGAAGTCAAATGTCCAGCTCGAAACACATTAATTTAATTGGCTAATACAGTCTGCACTGTCTTTTAAACAAGACGTCCAGGCCTCGGCACTACATCATGCTCAGCACTGTGGTAGCAGCATCCTGTTATGTGACAAATCATCTGACAAACATACAAACCAAGCCTACCATACTGTGTACAGAGCTAAACAATATGACTGGGTCAATCTGACTAATGCTTAACAAAATGGCATAAGCCTCCTGATCTGCTGATAAGACAAAAATGCTAGAAACAAGGCACTGTGTGCACCTGCTAGTCTGTCGGGTCGTGGTGAGACGGTCTGATGCACTGATATCTTAAAACGGAATACATCCTCGACTGATTCAGTTCATGCTGTGTGACACAAGACACCAGCTTTGACATGCGTTTGCTCATGCAGTGTAACACATGGGTAGTGAACATTCCTGACATTAGAGCGTGACCGTTGAGGCAGAGAGGCGTACACACTTAAAAAAGATGGTTCTTCAAGGGTTCTTTAGGAAAGGCAATGGTTCTATTTAGAACCATGAGATCTATAAACAGTCAGTTGAGACTTAAATGGTTATTTGCATTGCGAAACACCTCTTCAGATTGATGGATAATGTGTTGTATACGGTTCTATGTGTGGTTTTATATAGCACCAAAAAGGGTTCGGCTACTGTTACGCTGCCAAGCTTGTAAGAACAGAAGGACCCTTTTTGATGCTATGTATAAACATATCGTTGTTGTCGGAAGAAAACCTTGTATCTCCAAAACGATAACTTTATACGAGAAGGAGAAAACCTACTTTACTTTTGATGTAAGTCAATGGAACCAGACTTTTTTTCCAAGTCATTTTGGGCCGTTTCTCTTGGTCCATTCTTCACGAAATTTACACACAATGTAAAGAACAACAGGCATTTTCAGACTATGTGAAAAACTGAAAAACGACAAAAATGGAGATGCGAGGTTTTCTTCCGACAGCAGCGATACTCAACACATTCTCCAGCAATCTGAAGAACGATTTCACCATGCAAAGAACCATTTAAGCATGAAATGCTTCTATACAGAACTCATGGTCCTAAACAGAACCACTGTCTTTCCTAAGAGCCCTTAAAAAGTCTTTTTTAAGTGTGTAGGTTTGCTATACAACAAAAGCTGGCTGAAAATGTTATTATTTCATAAAAAAAAAGTTGGCTGAACTTTCACTTTTGTTTTTGGATGATCTAAACAACGCATAGGTAAGAACACAAGGAAGAAAATGAAAAGAATGAAGAAACATGAATAAAGGAAATCTCACTGGTCTCAACATGACAGCTATTACAGGTATTAAAGCCAGAACAAATACCGTAACTACGACTGTGGGGGGGAAAGCCACTTTGAGTCGTAGATGTGAAACATAGGAAATGAACCTTTCCCCTTAAATACTAACCGGACTCGTTTTTCTTTAGTCCAGCACACCGGTCGAAAGAAACACAGAGCTGCGAGCTGAATTAACGTTACACAGCCCACACACTGGTTCTCTCCATGACCCGTGTCAACAGGATTACCTAGTCACTCTTTTCACTGATATTTACTTGAGATTGAACGCAGCCTTACTGACTGTCCGGGCTTCACTGAACAGATACAGCGACAAGGTGAAAGATTTAGGGTTATTTCTTTACATGAGAGACAAGTGTGGACATCTAGGACGCTTCTCGACTCGACCGGTTGGATTTAGAGAGCTTAATCTCTATTCCGCGGCAGGGTAACGTTAACTCGCACTCAGCATCCATGTTGTTCGGCTACTAATGCTCGCTCGCCGGTCAGCACCAGTTTAGCTCGCTCGGCTAGCCGTCAGCGGTAATCCAAGCGTTAGCATACAAGCTATCGCACAGATTTGAGTCACTTCACTAACTTCCTTCACTGAGGACTGTCCTACCTTTATAGGAGGAGGCGTAAACCGTCCAAGGCTCGGCGCGGACCTCTGATTCACCGTTACTGAGACCGCGCTGAGTGGGGCAGGTGAATGTGCTCGGACGCCGGAGCTCCGCAGACCCTCAGCTCCTCAGCCGCCTGTGGAACGACTCGAGCGGTGACGTAAGAGGCGCGTGCAGCCAGCGAGAATGGGCGTGAACGAGGGAATCCATTAGGGGAATGACGTCGCCTTTCGAATGCCGTCCTATCGGAGCGCAGAATTCACCGCCTAATTTAAATATCATCAACAGTAATATTACCGTAATAAAAGTGTTATGCATTACGTGCGCTGATTTCGTCAGTTTAGTCAATTAAGCCCTCGTCGCCTGGCTGGCCACTAACTCTGGGGGGAGAGTTTTATCATGTGGAATTCAGACGAAGGGGCAAGAGATCGGGAATAGTTCGGCAGCAGAACCTGCCCAAGAAATCCCTGTGACCTGACACGTTTATTTCCCTTCGCAAACCCGAATAGAGGTGGACAAAATGCTTAATGTTTCAAAACCATAACGTTTGTTATGCTCAGATAGGTTTTAGGTAACAAACTAGTCCATCTGTTGTTCATGCAACTGATACAACCTCATTACTTTGCTAGCAAGCTAAAGGCTACACAGCTAACATAAACAAACAAACAAATAAATAAATAAATAAATGTTAGACTTACTAAACAAATGTTCTGAGTTTGCAAAGTTTGCGTAGCTATCCAGTTAGCTCACTGTGGCTAACATAAGCGGGGAACCGAAGTTGGCAAGCGCACGTTAAAAAAACCTTATTAAATCGGGGCCAGTAATAATGGGTACATACAAGCTTGTGCCAATGAGGTTGTATACAGTGAGTGAACACATGAAGTAATAAATAGGATGACTAGGGCCATTACAAGAGGTGACTGTGTAATACCATTAAGGAATAGGAATAGTGCTTTATTTGGTGAATCTACATTTTCCTTCTGTGTGTACATGAAGAGAATTCACTGCCTGCTGATTAAGATTTGACAACTATTGTTTTATTCTAAAACAATGGGTTCATGTGTTTGCATTATGTGCTCTGTAACCTGTAAGTACCTTTTAATGGTGTCTTGTGGTTTTAGCCCGTGTGAGAGGCACTGCACAGTCACTGCAGATGAACATTAGCCTTGGCTGGCACATTTAAATCATAAAATAAAGCTATTGATGAGTGTTTTTTTCTGTTAAACAAACAAATAAAGTAAGCAAATAATTCATATATGAAATCTGAAAAAAAAAGGAAATCCTATGTAATCCTAAAATGAGGGATTTAAGTGCACCAGTTGGGGTGTTAAAAAGACGCATCTGGCAACAAATCTCGGAAATCTCGTTTGTCGTGAACTATCGCGAGACTATACCTTTTGCGGCCCTGCTCGCCTGTACTACAAGCTGCTGTTAAGCAGTGACTGTTTCAGGTAAAATTTGCTCACAGTCGTTTCGTAAATAGTTTTTTTTAGTTTCTAGATGACTGTCCTCATGGCCAGTGCACGGTCAGTACGTTAGTCGTTAATATTTAGTGGGTCCGACGTGAGAAATGCGTTGTGTGTTGCTTTGCTGAGCGTTTAGGCTTCAGTGTTGTGGTTTTCGGGCAGGCCTGAATAATTAGCTCGCGTTTTGGTCATCATCCTCAGTATTCACTGAATTCAAGTCTGACCTCCAGTTCAGCTCTGTCAATGTTTTTTCTTTAAATTATAAAAGCTTTTGTTTCTTCCAGACTCTGTGCAAGACGTTTATTAATACAAAAATGAACGTAGGCAGCTTATTATGTTAATGGTAACGATGCTTCAGTTACAAAACTTTGAAATTGACCCATAAGCCAGCACTGATTCATGCTTTTATAATGGACTGTTACTGTATCCGTGATGTGACATAAGTGAAAGTGGGTAAAAAAAGTCTATATTCATATATGGATCCTTCCCAAAAGTGTGATGACCACTGTGGTAGAAGAGCTATGGCTGAAAACAGCTCAGGAGAATATGCAACTTTTGCCTGCTTATTCATTTCTTTGTTCTTCAAGACACTTCATGATGAGTTATGCTGAAAAGCCAGAGGATGTAACTCGAGAGGAGTGGATGGAGAAGCTCAACAATGTTCACATTCAACGCGCAGACATGAACCGGCTCATCATGAACTACCTGGTGACAGGTACGCAGCACTGCTTGCATTCATTTGCTCTTTATCATGGTGATCTGCTAAAGAAAAGGTGTTTTGTAGACTCAATCTGTGCATGTTTGTTTGTTTGTTTGTTTGTTTAGAGGGTTTTAAGGAAGCAGCAGAGAAATTTAGGCTGGAATCAGGCATCGAACCGAGTGTGGACTTGGACTCACTTGATGAGAGGATAAAGATCAGGGAGATGATTCTGAAAGGACAGATTCAGGAGGCCATCGCACTGATCAACAGCCTGCATCCGGAACTGTTAGACACTAATCGCTACCTTTACTTCCACCTTCAGGTAAAAAAAAAAATAATATTAATAAGAGGAAGTCTCATCTCATATATGTGAACAGGTTATGAGTGAAGTTATGGAAGCTGCACTTCAAAACTGTTTTCTGAATGAGACTGTCCTTCACTTTCACATTTTACAGCAAAAAAAATGACATCAAATCATTAACAGCAGATTCATGTAAGGTGACATGCTGTACCACGCACCAGTTTCCACATCTGAAAACATTCTCAGTCGAGATTTTTTTTATTAAATAAACATCCTCTTCTGTTCCCTTTGCAGCAGCAGCACCTGATTGAGTTGATCCGTCTGCGGGAGACGGAGGCAGCGCTGGAATTCGCGCAGACACAGCTAGCGGAGCAGGGCGAGGAGAGTCGAGAGTGCTTGACTGAGATGGAGCGCACGCTGGCGCTGCTGGCGTTCGACAACCCAGAGGAGTCGCCTTTCGGAGACCTCCTCAATATGATGCAGAGACAGAAGGTAGGTTGTTAGTTTGCATGGAGGAAACTACTGCTGTGTTTCATGGCTGCTCATGAACAGATGACAATAGCTGATAAATTTGAGGGCACATCTGTTGCAACCTTAAACAGTTCCCCTGTGATGAGTGCTGAGAAATAACATTGCGCTCTGTATATGTTGAAGGTTGTTTTGTATTTTGGTGTCCAAAATGTAGTCACCATTTTCGATGGATGTGGTCAAGGCTTGTTTGGTGACAAAAGTATGCCACATAGCAAAAAAGTAGTAGTAATAAGAGCCACCCTGAAACCTAAATTTAGTCTATATTTTTTTGCTCGTATATAGACAATAGTATGCCACACCATCAGAATCCACATAAACAAGTCTGTTTGAGATTATTTAACAGATGGATGTGGTTTGAGGCAAGTGTTAGAGGATTTAGGCAAAATTGGCCAAATTCCCCATTTTGAATGCTGAATAAGCCATTCATGTGAATTTGTTGAGTTGTTCATCTTAGAAAATGGGGGGCAGCAGCTCATGGTCATTATTCAGCCAACCCACAGATTTAGTAATTTACTTTTATAGGCTGATCAAAACTAGGATAACGTGAAAAGAGGGCTGTGTTTTGTCAGCGGTGAAGGCTTCATTTGTTCATATTCACATTTCTTTCTTCAGTAGCTTTCAGATGGTGAGTAAAAAATGGTTAATGTGTAAATTAGTATTGTTACCAATTAAGAAAGTCAGCGTTCATTTAGTTTGTGTCTAAAATTGATGTAGGACTGATTTACTGTGGATTTTAACTGCTACGAGAGCTTGGCAGCTGTCAACAAATTACATCGGAAATATCGATCATTAGATCCAAACATTATGCAATGTTGTGGAGCCAGCAGAAAACAAATTATAAGCAAGGTATATTAAGCGTGGGATCTCAAAATGAGATGTTTGCCAGATTTTGTACACACTGACACACTTTTTAAATACCTAGAAAACAGTGCAATATTTGGGCACGACTTGTATTTAAGATTAAGAGACCCTTATTACTCCCACAACAGGGAAATTTCACCTCCGCATTTAACCCATCCGTGCAGTGAAACGCCACATACACACTAGTGAACGCACACACTAGGGGCAGTGAGCACACTTGCCCAGTTATTTGCAGCACCCGGGGAGCAGTTGGGGGTTAGATGCCTTGCGCAGGGATACTTCAATCACGTACTGTCGGCTCACCTTCCAGTCACAGGGCTGGTTCCCTAACCTCCAGCCCACTTGAATTTTAATGTCATGCACAAGAAAGTTAAAATCACACATCATCTCTTAAGAACGATGCCGCTGGACCCTGCTGTAGGGGATTGGTTTCACCTCTGCTTTTATTATATTTTTTTAAATGAGTTTTCATGTCTGAGTCATGCAGCTTGCATGATGGTAATTAGTGAGATATAAGCTTCCATTCATTATCAGCCACATTAGCTTTAATTGCTCCAGTTCAAAACCAAATAAGCAAACTTTAGACACCAAACATGTCTTGGCTAATCAAACACATTTGGAGTAAGATTAACGTTTTTCACTGAACTGTCACTTTAGGAAAATGTGCTTGTTATGACTTTATATCACACTGATTCACCACTTTTTTTTCCATCAGGTATGGAGTGAGGTGAACCAAGCAGTGCTGGACTATGAGAACAGAGAGTCGACACCTAAACTGGCTAAGCTCCTGAAACTTCTGCTGTGGGCTCAGAACGAACTGGAGCAGAAGAAAGTCAAGTACCCTAAAATGACTGATCTCAGCAAGGGCACCATCGAGGACCCGAAGTGAAGAGGAACACGAGAGCAGCTCGGCGCTAGTGTTCTGTGGGAAACGATACGGACATTTTTCCCCTTTCCTCCTTTCACTATTTATACTCAGTCAGTGACTGACACTTAAATATACTTTTTTTTTTTCTGTTTAGCATAATTGTTATTGCTTATCAGAGACTTTTGCATTAAATGGGTCGTGCAAATGGGAATGTTTGAATTTTAAAAGTTATTTATGGCCAAAATAAGAACACTTTTTAATGCAGAGAAAATTTTACGATTTTGTTACCTCTATATTTGACTTGGTGAATTGCATTTTATCCATTGTGTTTTGCAGAGAATTACTTTCATGTCTATTTTCGTTGTTTGTTTTGTTCAGAAAACTACATAAAGCGCTCAAGGCTGTGGGCCAGGCTTGGATGTAGTTTAAGCCTAGCCCTGGACTTTAGGGTAATCTCTTCTTTAAACGGCACGGTTTAGCATAGGAAAACTGTCTCTTTAGGCTTTACATCTCGTTCTGAGGGTCTGCGTCCACTGGATTGTGATGCCTTGTACACATCAGAGCTTCAGCCGGACGGTGGACTGACTGGGTGGAACTGTACCTTTGCTTCCACTTTTTATTTGCAGTGCAAAAAGATTGCAAAGATAACCATTTTGTAAATGTGCTAGGGGGAGTGCAGGGGGTTGATCATATGCTCTGTAAATGTCATTTGCATTGTAATGTTTCTGTTTTCTGCTGTTGCATCTTACCGTAGTTACCCTGCTAACATTGACATACTCGATAATGTGATTTTATCGATAATGTGATTTATAGAAAATGCAGAGCTGAGTTAGTGAGTTTTTGAAGTCAGATGCTTTACAAAGGTATTAAATACTTTTTTGAAGTTCTTGTGCATCTCTTTATTTAAAGGGTCCGGAGCTGATGAGGGACAGACACTATTCCATAGAGCATCTCTGCTGATCCATCATGTAGGTTAATGAGAAATGATTAATGATGATAAAAAGGCCAAGGCTGTCTTACATAATGCTGGACTGCTGTTGCGTTTCTCACACACACAACCTCCAGACACGTGGAGAGAAACCCAAACCCAGCGATGCTCCAGCTAAACCAGCGCATACGTCGATGGCAGCAGATGCCGGGGTCATTTGTTATGGATTTACTGGGAGAGATTTAACTTCAAAATATAGTCGCCTGTCTTCCGTAGAGCGTCTGTTGTAAGGATGCTCCCATACTTAAGGGTAGCATTTCTGACTGAACCTAAATTAGCGTCTAGTTTATCAACACACGAAGGACTCGCGCTGCTTTTGCCGTCCTTAAGTCGCCTTTCTGGCTTCAAAAATGTTCGTTCAGCTCGTCTAACGTTTCGTTTGTAACGCTCTTTCAATCCACAACAACATATATAATGTGCAGAGAGCCACGTCTCGTTTATTTGGCCCGATTCTCGCATTGTTTTGGTGGAAAGAGGCTGAGTCACGTTACTTCCTGATTTAACCTAGCGGCGGTTGGAGGAACTGCGTGGCTGTGAGAAGAAGAAGTGGGGGGGGGCGAAAAAACTGACACGTGGATTATCATCACTTGAAGCAGGAAAGGCTTGAATTTCGTGTGCAGCCTTCCAGCGGCGAAACTGTTTCGTCCCGGGTCCTTTTTTTTCTCTCCTGGTCCAGGATTCAGTCAAAGCCGCATAGCCGTCCGGGAGGAGATGCTCCTGCGAGACAAGAGCTACTTTTTCGGCTTTTCGTCTTTCTGCCTGTCACGCTTCGGCGAACAAACCTCTTCTAGACTCCAGGAAGACGGTCGGAAAGCCAAGGTAGTCATTTGTCGTTGAATGGCAATTCTACAAAAACATGGGAAGAACCCCAGCGCAGACCTGGCAAGTATTAAAGACAGTCCAACAGACCATTTCGGACCGGTGGGAGCTCAGAAAAAGTGGTCAGAGTCCAGTCAGAGCTGGTCAAGGTGAGCGTGTTTGGCTGCTTTCTTTTATTTCTTCGGACAAGTTAACTTAGCCTACGTCAGCCTCGACCCCACTGTAGCCCCATTGTAGAGATTTCTCACGAAAAGCTTGTTGTTTACTGATGAATTCAGTCAGACCTGTAAGTCTAACATATTCGAGACCAACGGTGAGAGGGAGCTGGGTAATGTTTAACTTAATAGAGGAGTCATGTTTGACTCCCCACTGTGTGGTTAAATGTTACCATCGTAAATAAAGATGCTGGCCTGTATGCTCTCTGGGTCTTATCTTCTCCTCACCCTCTATTTTCATCACTATATGTCATGCTGAGAGAGAATGTTGATACTAAACCCCAACTTTCAGATGATTTGTAACTCTGTACATGGATAATTTAACAAGGACCATTTTTCAGCCTGCTGGCCAACACAGCTTCTTAACTATCTCTCTAAGTTTCTGCTACTTTTATCCTACTCATCAACTGCCAGCCCTTCAAGTAAATCTGCTAAAGTCATTTAACTGCGTCAGATGTGTGTTAGGTGATCAGTCTTAGTCGCACTTTTTTGTCCCAAGGTTTAAACCACACTCTGACCAAGTATAGACTAGATTTCCAGCTTACTGAACATTGCCAATGCCAGTGCCAATGCCACAGTGACTGGGTTAACTGATATAAGAAACTTTTAATCTGTACTGGATTTTCTGATTTTGTGAGCGGCCGTTCACATGAGCTTCAGACGAAGAATGCACAAAGCAAAAAACTCAACCCCTTTGGCTCAGGGTCACCAGGGAAATGGTTTCTGGCATGTAGGCGGAGGGTTTGACCAACTATAATTGTCGTTCCTTCTTGCATGACGCAATTTCTATGTCATAGTTTTACAAACAACCTCTTCAGTGATTGCTGTCACAACACTCTAGTGGAGGTAACGGGTAGCTTATATCTAGTCCCATCCAGTCCCCTAACATGTAAGCTCATATTAGGTGTATGTACTCGCAATGGTGTCCACAGGTCTAAGTCTCTCTCCTTGTTCATCTACAGGCCAGTAGCGCGGGTATGGACGGTGGTGCTGCTACTGGGCACGTGCCTGCTGTACTGCGCCCGCGTGGCCATGCCTATCTGCGCGGTAAGCATGGCGGAGCGCTTCGGCTGGTCGAAGAGGGAGTCGGGCATGGTGCTGGGCAGCTTCTTCTGGGGCTACTGCTTCACTCAGGTCCTTGGAGGCTACGTCAGTGACAGGTCAGCGCAGCGGCGGTCAGACAGACCCGTGGGGTGGTGGTGTTACTCGCAGTGGTAAATTAAAAGGGAGTGCCTGACGTTTTTCATCCGTCTAGTCTTTGGGCAAAGGCTGGACCCAATTCTCCTGTAATCACAATGTCTGAATTGGAATGAGTTGTAATCTGGGGTGGCAATTGTAACTGACAGCAAGTCACTACTGGCACCTACATAGGTTTATGAGATTCATTTTGGTATAGACAGGACAGGGCATGAACAAAGGGTGTGGCTCCCCTTTCTGAGAAAGTTCAAGATATACAGTTGATATCATGTAATGCTTTGCATATTTAACTAGTGAACAGGATGTGGGCTGGTGACAGGTGGCATGAGTTTGGTTCAGTATAGGCAGGTTTGCTATGTTCTAACTTTTTCCAAAGAAAAACAAGTTGAACTAGTCTAAGGAGCTGAATTAGAGTTTCTGGAATAAATGAAGTGCTTGTGCAGCCTTGACAAAGTTTGGTAGGCCAGCTGAGTTTTTCTGTTGTTGCTGATTTGTTGTTTTTCTCCACTGAAAGAGAGTTTTGGATTTGACCCGTGGTTGAAGAGAAAGGAGAGAAATCAAATAAATAGGTGAAGTATATAACATTGGCTTAGTGCCTGCCAGCTGGTCAGCTGTCTGCACAAGAGAGCGAGACAGTCTGATTGGCTGATTATTTATCAAGACCTTCCCAAGGCTGTGTAAACAAAGATGAGCTTCAGCTGCTTTAGGCAAATACATCCGAACTTATCGCTCCGTTTATCCTGGTTCACAGTGAATCCTTCTAAAGACATGTTAATCAGTTTAGCCTTTACATGTTTGCACTAGAAACGTACAACACGTTAGGAAGTAACCAATCCAGCTTTCCTGATGCTGATTCCAGTATCTTAACGTACAAAGGGTACCAGCTGATACCAGGTACTGATCTGATGAGTTGTCAGCTAATGCCCTCATGTTTTGTGCCAGCAAAGTACATGAGTACGTAAACCCAGATATAGCAGAGATGGTGATACACTAGATTGTCTTCTTTAGGACTATGCAGTTTTTTTTAATGGTATTGTTTTAGAACGTTTATAATAACAATCATGGAATTTTAGCTGATGATTAATTGCCATATAAATATCTGTGATTTACACTTTAATTGCCTTTTTGGTTCATTGTATGTAAAGCCTAAAGTAACCATATTAACTGTTTAGCTACAGTTGTCTGCCTAGGTTTGGGTGCCAAAATGACAAGTTTTGTTGATTTTTCTAAGTGGCAAATAAGTTGAAATATCCTACACAGAGAACACATATTCTAATGCACAGTTATTGCTTATTTCTTATTTATTGTTTATTTTACATAATGGAGGGAAAAAAAAACAGAAAATGTGGCCTGAGCATATTTTGTTTTATGTATTATTTTTTTCTGATATGTTAAACTCAGCAAGTAAATAGAATGGAAAAAAAAATAAAATTAGCTGAAAAATTCCTTATGTAGGTTTGTTCCCTGTTAAAGATGTGTTAACGTATTTTCACTTAGAAAATTAACAAAGCCTTTCATTTGACTGGAGACGTTTAAACTTTTGCATATAACTATATCTTACTTGCTAGCTGTTGAAATATAGTAGCTCCACCTAACAGCAAAAATGGCTTGAGCTCAAAAACAACCATTACACAGCTCCTCACTCTAAAAGTGTTATAGCACCAGCCAGTAATGAGAGCTTTATTATTATTATTTTTTTTTAAAGACCCATGAACCAGTCTCAATAAATGCTATTTCTGCTTGCCCTTATTTACATGCGTGAACATGAACATGACAGTGTTCCCAGCAGACAGTCTGTTTGTGACATATGACTGTGAAAGCTGGCAACTGTGGAAAATAATTGCGACCAGCTGAAATAACTGTGCTCAAGCCATTATGTAATAATTGTGACAGGCTATGATTGTAAATAAAATTGCACAATTTCATTTTTGTAACAACCATGACTAAAAAAATCAGTGTTAAATGTGAATCTGTCACGTCTGACCATTGAAATCTGTTTAATAAGGTTATTATCTTCTTCCGGTTAGTGCTATATCGGTAACACTTAGAGTCTACCATTCATTCTCTACCTAAATATAAATCTCAGAGGCCCTTACAGTCTTCTGGGTGAACTGTCTTGATGGTTTGTGTTGTTTATGTTCAGGGTTGGAGGAGAAAAAGTGATGTTGCTGTCAGCCGCAGCGTGGGGAGCAATGACTGCGTTCACGCCAATCCTGGCTCATTTCTGCTCTCAGCCTATCGTCTCCATGACCATCTCCCGTTTTCTCATGGGCCTCCTTCAGGGTGAGTGGATTTGATGAGGGTCAGAAGTCTGTGAGTCTCTCAGCATGCCACCCCACTGCAC
Source organism: Colossoma macropomum (assembly GCF_904425465.1). Classification (NCBI taxonomy): domain Eukaryota; kingdom Metazoa; phylum Chordata; class Actinopteri; order Characiformes; family Serrasalmidae; genus Colossoma; species Colossoma macropomum. Next base: position 15,517,684 of record NW_023494802.1, on the reverse strand, counting down.
AGCTGACATCTGGTATACTGTTAATGGAGTTTTTATTCTTCAGCAAAGTTACAACTTTTTAATGCATCAGTGCCATTGAGGCGCAGTTTCCTTGAGGAGTACCCAGAGGAATAACGCTAGCAGTCATGAAATAATATATTTTTTAGCAGAAGCAGAAACAGAAAATCCTCTTTGTGGGAAAACAATACAGTCTTATCCAATAAGTTGTTCAAGTGTTCCGAATTATTTGAAGGTCTGTGTTGTTGCAGCAAAGCTGCTTCTTATCGAGAAAGACTGTTTCCAGATTGTGAACAAATAGCTGAAAACTCCCCTGCAAATGACAAATCGTTTTCTCTCTTTGAGGAGGCTGTTTGTGGAGGGCTAACGAGTGACATTGTTGTGACATTGCTCTTTTTCTCTGGAGAGTTGGTTTTGCTGTGGAAGTCCAGTCTTTCTAATGCTCTGTGGTTGCTTGCTAATGATATAATGGGACGTTGGCCCAGTTGCAAGTGCCATATGCCTCTTCTTTTTTAGGTTGTTTTTCATGAAGCATCTCTGTGCTTTGAAAGCATTTGCAGCTACGTTCTGTAAATTGGCTCATATCTGATAGATGTTTGTTGTCAGGAAGTGACTATACCATCTGGGCTAGTCTTTTTAGTCCAGCTGCTAATGTAGACTCCTGGATCACTGGTTTGTTTTTTTTTTCTTACCATTTTTATCTTTTCTTCAGGTGTGCATTACCCATCTCTGGCCAGCCTGTGCTCTCAGAAAGTGGTGGAAAGTGAGCGGGGCTTCCTTATGAGTACTGTAGGGAGTGGCTCATATCTGGGGTAAGTGGTTCATCCTGGGCAAATTCAGGATTAAGAAAAGGGGTCCTTAGGAAATGCAGTGAGTCCCTTAAAGCAATAGCTTGGCTTAAAATCAAATGTACTCAATTTTTGCCACACCCCAAATTAACAGTGGTATTGAAAATTTTTCATCAGGTACAGGTTTTTGTCAGAACCGTTATACTGATATGCCATAAATAAGCGCAGATAACATGACATACAAACAGTGCAAACCATGCTAATGTTATCCTGTTTAGCTGGTGCCTGGGACAGGAGTGTTTCAGTTACCTTTCAAATGAAAAACTTAGTAGAGTCCCAATCATCTCCTGCTGTTAAGTTCATTGCATCTGAAGTAGTCTGCTTTGTTTTTGAGGTTGGAAACAAAGCAATTGCCAGTCTCTTGGGGTTTGATTTAGCCTTAGCCTCCTAAGGACACCACACCAGTGAGGCCTGGCTGAGAAGCCACAGGATTCTGTCACCCGCATCAGACAGCGGAGCCGCCTGCCAGGCTTGTTCTCACAATAAGCCGTAGACTAGCTGGTACTGACAGCATGATTGACTGTAATGTTTTCCAAATTCCAGCAGTGTCTGACAGCTGGATATAAGGGACTCGCATATGAGACAAATGACTTTGAATTTGATGAAGCTAAAATTGGCTTCTTATTCAAATTCCTGTTTGTGTTACACCGATCAGGCATAGCATTATGACCATTATGTCCTTGTTTCTACGCTCATTGTCCATTTTATCAGCTCCACTTACTATATAGGTGCACTTTGTAGTTCTACAGTTACAGACTGTAGTCCATCTGTTTCTCTGCATACTTTGTTAGCCCCCTTTTACCCTGTGTCCACTCACTGTCCACTCTATTAGACACTCCTACCTTGTCAGTCCACCTTGTAGATGGAAAGTCAGAGACGATAGCTCATCTGCTGCTGCATAGTTTGTGTTGGTCATCCTCTAGTCCTTCATCGGTGGTCACAGGACGCTGCCCACAGAACGGTGTTGGCTGGATATTTTTGGTTGGTGGACTATTCTCAGTCCAGCAGTGACACTGAGGTGTTTAAAAACTCCAGCAGCACTGCTGTGTCTGATCCACTCAGACCAGCGCAACACACACTATCACACCACCACCACGTCAGTGTTACTGCAGTGCTGAGAATGATCCACCACTCAAATAGTACCAGCTCTGTGAGGGTCCATGGGGGTCCTGACCACTGAGGAACAGGGTAAAAGGGGGCTAACAAAGTATGCAGAGAAACAGATGGACTACAGTCTGTAATTGTAGAACTACAAAGTGCACCTATATAGTAAGTAAAGCTGATAAAATGGACAATGAGCGTAGAAACAAGGAGGTGGTCATAATGTTATGCCTGATTGGTGTATTATACTGTAATGGAAAGAGACTTTACTGCCATACTGTCCAATGTTACCCCAAAAAACAAGTACTGAAAACTTCTACTTCACCAAGTTGTACACACCTATTTGTGTGGTTTCTGAGGTTGCATCACATACTGTTATATATCATACTGGCTATTTTCAATGATAAGACTATGTCATACGCTGTTAAACACAGTGTTAATGTGAGGGCTATAATCTTCCACTAGTTGTTAGCTACATTACATTTACTACTCTATTTTGATACTTGAGAAGCAAAATTCAGACACCAAACATGTCTTAGCTTATTGGCCACCTTTGGGTTAAGTGGAAAACTGCGATTTAATTTTTCACGTAACTGTTCCTTTAACTGAACGTCTGTGTCCATCTATGTGCAGGACGCTGGTGATAGGAGGAGTGGGTTCGCTCATGTTGGACATGTATGGCTGGGAGAGTGTGTTCTACGTCTCTGGTCTCCTGTCTGTGCTCTGGGCCTACTGCATGTGGAAGTACCTGCTCAAGGGAGAAGGTGAGTTAATGCCTGGTTCACCATCAGCTGTAGAGCTGTGAGTATGTTTTCCACACCGCAGCTCAAAAAGTCGCAGCTCAAAGCTCAGCGTAAGCCGAAAGAGTGAAGCTTTGAACACACTCTCTGATGCAGGGGCTGGGATTTTTATCTTCAGAAGTCTTCGGAATTCTTAATAATTAATCACCGTAGCTCTTGTTTTTCTAAAGTACCTCTTCAGAAGTCTCTCCTTCATCTTGCCGACTGACAAATTACAGAATAAACAGAAAGCAAGTTGATGATTACGTTTGTGGTAATTAGGCTTGTGCATTATTTATGCCGCTTTTCTACTCCTTTTCCTCGAATATGTCAAACTAGTCCTAGTCCTGCCACAGTGCTGTCCAAACACACCTGAGTCAAAATTTCAGCAGTGAGAATAGTTTATTTGCTAACTGCTTAACTGCTTTGTTCTGTCGTGGGTGAATGGCTAGACTCGTCTTGCCACTATCTAGTAAAAGGCACACATCGCCACCTAGTGTACTGAAGTAGGAATTATTCAATGATCAAGCCTTAGCTGCCAATACGAAGTTAGAGGACATAACAATATAATTAATCAAAAATACATCAAAGGAAAAACAAACATCAGAAACATCCTTCTGTACCACTTTCTATTCCCCTTCATAACCATATTTGTTATTTACAGTGTGATTCCTCTGAGTGGGGTGCAATTCAGCAGTGTGCACCATGATTGGCTTATGTGTTATTCTCTGAGCTGTGCTGCAAATGTTGTCTATTTGATAATTACAGCAAAAATCATGAGTTTATCTAAATTGAATACCTCAAGCTTGTCATTGGGTACGTTTATTTTTGCCAATCCAATTGAATACATTCCGATTACAGATTAAGACTGAGGTGTTTATGCTCACTCTACTCAAAAATCTGATGAAAATCTCTGTTTACATGCGCACTACAAGTAATCCGATCCAAAATTACACGCATGCATAGAGAACCACTTAGTGTAGACGTTACCATGACAGCGAGCATCACATGAGTCCAGTCAGAGTGAGACGAGCAGCAAAAAGCAGCGCTTGTGTTTTTAATGGCTTTAAAATCATATCAGACTCAGAAAAATATGCTTCACATGTTTTTATTAATGCCGAGAGGAAGATGTCGTGATCTGAGACACATAAGCTGGACGTCCGTCCCACCGCCGTCTTTTAAGTCAAGTCAAGTCAAGTCAGCTTTATTGTCAATACTACAATATGTACAGGACATACAGAGTATTGAAATTGCGTTACTCTCAGACCCCATGGTGTAGCAATAACATTAAATAGAAAGTAAACAGGAAAAGTGTGAATTTAAATAGACACTAAATAAACACTAAACACTAATCGTAAAAATAAGCACAAATTTAAATATATATATATATATATATATATATATAAAATAAAATTTGAATAATAAATATATATGTATATATATAAATCAAATATAGATCAAAGCATAAACTTCGTCTCCTCTGCAGACCAGTTTCTGCTCCCACCATGTTGAACATTTATAAACTTTCGCTATGACGTGACGCACATGCGCAGAATGTACTTAAACTTTCCGATTGGAAATCTAATTGGATACAGGCGGTTATAGGGCTATTATTCTTCTATTTAACAGATTATTAGCAGGATTACCCACCTCGTTCAATCGGATAGAAACTGTATTCCGAATGGCCGCAATCGGACTAGTCTATTCTGACTGAAGTGTATACATGGACGTGTTCCATTGTGAATGAGCTATTAGTCGGATTATTAATGGATTATTAGGCTGCATGTAAACGTGGCTAGTGTTATCAAGGAGCACTTTACTGGTATACAAATCAAGATTGTTGTATCGTCCAGAACTACTTGATTGAAACAAATGTGTTAACATGGGGACAGATTGTAAACTTTGATGTGGCTCTCCAGGGATTGAGTTTGGCTCTCTGCCCTACACCTGTAAGATGATCTTAATGCTGTGATTTCGGATTCTGGACCGTGATCACTAATGCTGTTTAGGTAACACTGAGTATAATGATTGTTTTGTTAGCTTGTAGTTATTATAATAGTTATTGTGATATGTAACCATATGTACATTAATGGCGGCAAACAACTAAATTATTTTTCCTAGTGTTACTTTGTTAGTAGTAGCAGTAGTAGTAGTAGCAGTAGTAGTAGTAAAGTTTATTTATATAGCTCTTTTTACAACAGTTGTTGTCACAAAGCAGCTTTACAAGGAAAGTGCATGTTCTCATGGAGGCCGTGAGTCTCTAAATACTGAAGTATACAGTATACAAATGTGTTGATAATGCTTACAAGGCCAGTGTACTGTAAACACTTGTGGGTGCATAGATGACCTTGTGTGTATATTTTTGGTACTTGGGTATCTGTTCTGGGTCTGATTCAGTGAGATGGTAATTTGGAGAGTTATACAGTTAGTGAAAAAACATGCTTGCGTACGTGAACCCCAGCGCAGCACATCGAGCATATTATTTGAGGAATGAATTAATTGTTGCTGAGGTGCATTGGTGAATGACGATTCCGTAAAGGAGATTGTGATCAGAATCTGGGAACACTCTAGACAGCGCCTTTTCCTTTAGCATTTCCACTTGGCAAACTTAAACCCTTTAAGCTGGATTAGTTTTACCTGGGGAAGTACTGTAACGTAAGTGCTTAGCAAGAAGATCCAGTAATCTGCAATATCTGTCGTTTTTACAAGTCTGGTGTTGCACTGAATGTGGCATCTGTCATGTAATGCTGATGTGTACATCTGGGCTTTTTAACGTTTCAGTCAGGGCTATTTGTGGTCATTTGGGGGGAATTATAGAAAAAGAAAATAAATAAAATCCCTTTGTAAAACTAATCTAGCAGTTATAATAGTTTAGTTTAGGGTAGGGATGTCAATGATTAACTGATTAATTGATTAACTGGTTAAAAATGTATTTAATTTGACTTAATTTCCAATAAACAACATTTCCTATTTTATTAGGTATTTGTCAAGTTCTAGTTCTGCTAGATAGGCCTACTAAAAAATGAAGCATGCTGCCAAAAAATATTTCGGGAGGATGATGGCACTACGACAGTGTACCGTATTGAAAGCAAACATCCTCAAGCGATAAGACAGACTGAAAGAAAGTGTGATGCATGCTGGTTTGAGGACGTTACACATAGATATGCAGCATTATTGAAAAGAGATGATGGACAGTGATGGCTTTTGAGACTCACAGAGGTACACTGAGCCAAAGCTAGCCCGATCATGCTTATGCCTGGCCTCATCTATCAGTACTATTTCAGTAGTCGACAGTGCATTAATACAGAAATCAGCTGATGTGTGTGCTCATAAATGTGTATAGCAAGTAATTTAGAACACCTGTGAACATACCAGACAAATAGATATCAAAACCGCAACTGTTTAGTTTGTAATTGATATTTTGATGGTTTGCATCCTTGTTTTTTGGCTTTTTGGCCAATGACTAATTGCGGACCAATGATAACCAGTTATTTGTTAAAAGACCAAAAATGGCCTGATTTAGGATTAACTGTGTGTGTGTGTGTGTGTGTGTGTGTGTGTGTGTGTGTGTTTTTAGGGCCCATCATCACTCTGGAGTCTCTGGGCAGTGCTGGAACCCAGTCCAAAATGTCCCGCAGAAACTGGATGCGCCTCCTTAGACAACCAGCTGTGTGGTGAGATAAGAACCTGAACAATGATTGTGTGAGAGAGAGAGAGAGAAAAAGAGAGAGAGAGAACATCTGTCAGTGTGATTCAGCACACAACAGCTATGATCCTGCAAGAAGGAGCTAAAAATCCTCAATTGCCAACATTTATATTGTGTGTGTGTGTGTGTGTGTGTGTGTGTGTGTGTGTGTGTGTGTGTGTGTGTGTGAGAAAGAGAGAGAAAGATCTTTAGTTCAGGCAGCTGCTGAGTGTGGAGGCTCGGTATAAAAGTGCCTGTGTTGCTTCAAAGGCTTTAGTCACTTCCTCCCAGAGTTTATTTACAGATCTCTTTTGCTCTTTAGTAAAAAAGAAGTGTTAGCCACATTACTTTTTCTCATATGTTCACAGTATAAACACTGTGCATGTTTGTGTGTTTCTATCCACCAATCAGCCACTTCATTAGGTACATCTCTTTGTTTCTACGCTCATTGTCTGTTAATCAGTTCCGCTTACCACATAGGAGCACTTTGTAGTTCTGCATAATTGGTTAGCCCGCTTGTACCCTGTTCTTCAATGGTCATGATCCCCACAGGACCACTACAGAGCAGGTATTATTTATTCTCTGCACTGTAGTGACACTGACTGTATGTTGTGCTGGTACAAGTAGATCAGACACAGCAGTGCTGCTGAAGTTTTTAAACACTGTCCACTCACTGTCCACTCTATTAGACACTCCTGCCTTGTTGGTCCACCTTGTAGATGGAAAGCTCATCTGCTGCTGCACAGTTTGTGTTGGTCATCCTCTACACCTTCATCAGTGGTCACAGGACGCTGCCCACAGGACGCTGTTGGCTGGATATTTTTGGTTGGTGGACTATTCTCAGTCCAGCAGTGACACTGAGGTGTTTAAAACCTCCAGCAGCACTGCTGTGTCTGATCCACTCAGACCAGCGCAACACACACCAACGCACCAACACACCACCACCACGTCAGTGTCACTGCAGTGCTGAGAATGATCAACCACTCAAATAATCCCTGCTCTGTGGTGGTCCTGTAGGGGTCCTGACCACTGAAGAACAGGGTAAATGTATGCAGAAAAACTGATGGACTACAGTCTGTAATTGTAACTACAAAGTGCATCTGTATGGTAATTGGACCTCATAAATTGGACAAATGGTGTAGATGCAAGGTTGATGTATTTTAATAAAGGGGTCAGTCATTGTCTGTATACGTGAGGGGCAATTACTGAACATACTTGCTCCACTGCTCATTTCTAAAGTGATTTATAGATTACACTGGGATTCTTAATCTATCTCTCTCTCTCTCTCCCTCCATTGTCTATCCATCAGTGCGGTCATTATTACACACCTGTGCACTGCAAGCACCTTCTTCACCCTGTTGTCATGGCTACCAACGTTCTTCAAGGACACCTTCCCTGATTCCAAGGTAAACTGTGGGTAAACCGTGATGCCCTGAGGGGAGAAAACATGACGTGTTGTAATAGTAGTAGAGAACCTTCTTTGTTCTGTAGACAATGCTGTACGTTTCTTCCCTTCAGGGATGATTCACCACTGCTCTGTCCAATACGATCCAGATATTTAGGCTCTCTGAAAACAGATCCTAAAAGGGTAGTTAAAATCAAGTTAAGAGCTGCTAAGAGATAATACAGCCATTTTTGTCCCAGTGAACTCTCTGCTATTACTCATACTCCTGGCTCACGTTTCCAGACATTGTTCTTCAGGAATCCTGACTGCGTTGATGGCTAGTTCATCAAAAAATCACAATTCTACCCAAAAACAGGGTCTTTCAGAGTCCATATTGTATTAAAATCATTATTTTTCAGTCAGAAATGTTCTCTTGGTGGTGAGGACATAAACCTTAAACTGTAAAACCGGTGAACTATCACTCTTGCAAAAGCAGAGACAGAGGGTCACATATCAGAAGTGCAGTTTTAATCAGGTGCCAGCAGGGGGACCCATCACATCAGTGCTAGTGGATTAGGCATTTTACTTACATTACCAGAGTGTTCTGAAGCTAATTTGACATTTTTTTTTTATTTTCCCTTAGATCCACTTATAAGGTCTGTGATTTTATCTACCAAAACAGTTCATCTCTTTTATCTCTTAGACTACAAACAGTTAAACAGACTGTTCCTATTACTCTGCCTGTAAGACTAATGCATGTAAATGATCCTTATTACTTTAATCTGAATAGTTAGGCTAAACTGCTGTGATCATATGTAAATGTGTTAATGGGTGTAGCCACACAAACATTATGAGATCAAAATTGACTGTTTTTAATTTAGCATCCATAAATGGGCTCAGTGGACTGGACTGGGGAGAGAATATTACATTCAGAATTTTTAACAGTGTTTACACAGCATTTGTACTTCCTTTTATTCCAAAAGTGCAAGAAATATAGTTTTCCATTATATAGGCCTTCTGAAGTGCGTGTGTATGTGTGTTAGGGATGATAAGCTTTTTTTGTTGAAAAAATGTAAATCATGACAAAAAATGTTAAATTCCGATGAAAACCACAGGTATTTTACATTTCACAGTAGCATTCAGTATGTCTAGAACAGTTTGCAGCAGAGGGCAAGAAAAACTTTTCAGAACGAGTTTACAGACAAGGAAAAAAAGTCTAACCGAAAAGCAAGTTTTAAAACTGCGCACATTAACATTAATACAAAGTGTTTGGAATGAATTTGTGTTAAGTGCATTTTTGGCAGAATATGCTGTTAGGTAGGTGTTTAAGTCACACTGGCTCACACTGTTCTTACTTGACAAATCCATGTCCTCTTCGTCGTCTTCATGCAGTTGGTTAATCAAATCTTGCAATTTTCAGCGCATTAAAAACGCATCCACCTTTTCCTATGTAGAAACAACATGAAGCATAAAAAGACCTCATGACCACTTACCATTAAACTAAAAATAAGCAGGAATAATGCTGTTCCTAATGCTGTTTTCCCCGTGAAGCAGTGTGCCAGTGTAACACTCACTCACAGGACAGTCCACTGCTGTGTGTGTAAATGAAGTAAAACCTGGACAGTTTCAGCTCACAGAGTGCTAAGCTTGAGCCTCTAGCTTTCATCTACCACAATTGTCAATCAACTTAAATATCTGAAAGGCTGTGATTGGATGATTGTACATTAGACATGATATCACAAACCTACAGACTGCTCATGCAGACGAAATGAAAAGATTAAGGTAGTGAGTTTATTTAAATTCTTTGAGCGGTAGAAGACGTAAAAATCTCTGTAGTTGAGCGGCTGAGAAGCGATAGAATACATTTTTCCCTGTTGTTACTCACACTGGCTGTGTTTTACATGCAAAGATTTTTGCCAGTCCGATTGAATACATCCCGATTACAGATTTAGAATGAGGTGTTTATTCTCACTCTACTCAACAATCTGATGGAAAAGCTCTGTTAACATGCTCACTACAAGTAATCAGATCCAAAATGACACGCATGCGTAGAGCACCACTTAGTGTAGATGTTACCATGACAGCGAGCATCACGTGAGTCCAGTCAGAGTGAGATGAGCAGCAGTGCTTGTGTTTTTAATTCCTTTAAAATGATGTCAGACTCAGGAAAACGTCCTTCACATGTCCTTATTAAAGAAGGCCGAGAGGAAGACGTCGTGTTCTGAGACACATAAGCTGGACGTCCGTCTCACCGCCGTGTTTTAAAGATCAGAGCATAAACTTCGTCTCCTCTGCAGACCAGTTTCTGCTCCCGCCATGTTGAACGTTATAAACTTTCGCTATGACACGACGCACATGTGCAGAACACACGCAAAAATTTCCGATCGGGAATGTCATCAGATACAGGTGTTTACATGATTATTATTCTTCTATTTAACGGATTATTAGCAGGATTACCCACCTCGTTCAATCGGATAGAAATTGTGTTCTGATGGGCCTCAATCGGACTAGTCTACTCCGATTTAGGTGTATACATGGACGTATTCTATTCCGAGCAATAAGTCAGATTAACGGGTTAGGCTGCATGTAAACATGGCTACTGCTAGCAGTATTGAGTTTGATAAATTGATAAGTGCTCCCAGCTCTAGTGAGGCTGCACTGGGTTTATATGGCTCAGGATCCAGCAGAAGCTGAGCCTGTACACCTCAGCTTATTTTCACCCTTGATGTAACACAGTTACAGTATTAATGAATCTTTTTAAAATCTTCTCTGTGCTGTTGGTCCTCCATGTCCACTGTTTCATCTCTATTGTAAGACCTGTGTGTGTTTGTGTGTCTAGGGTTGGGTGTTTAACGTGATCCCGTGGTTTGTGGCTATTCCCTCCTCACTGTTCAGCGGCTGCCTGTCCGATCATCTCATCAGTCAGGGTATGAGACCACACACACACACACACACACACACACACACACACACACACACACACACACACAGTGCCATGTGTCAGTTCATCTGGAGCAGAAGATCAACACACTTTGTTTGTGTCATTCCTTCTGTGCTGTGTCAGTGTTGTGGCTTGTAATTAGCATTAAATATGTGGCCCACATTGTTCAGCTGACTGTGGGCCTTTTCCACTAATGCTAAGAGTCTGATTGATTTTTACTGTGCTGTAAATGCTGTGAATTTTACAGTCTCATAAAGGCGTTAAATACGCTTCTCACAGTCCATTGACGTATCCTTTCTCTCTCTGTCATCTCTCTCTGTTTGTTGTAGGTTTCGATACTGCTGTAGTGAGAAAACTAATGCAGGTAGGCCTTGCACACTGTCTCGTATACACTTGGTACTGTATAAAATAGTAAAGAGATACTATTTTTTATTTGATTTCTCTTTCTCTCTTTCTCTCAGTTCTTTTCTATGGGTGTATCCAGTGTGTTTACTCTGTTTCTATGTGGAACCACCACTTTCACGATGGCGGTTGCCTTCGTCTCTGCTACTATGGGCCTCACCACCTTTAGCCATAGGTAAGGTTGCTCTTTTGTTTACACTATTAGCAACTCTTATATGCATGTACTTTAAAAATATTAAGGATTTTAGTTCACATGGAAACATAACTTTTGTCTCTGCAGTGGAGTATCGGTGAATGTTCAGGATCTTGCGCCATCCTGTGCTGGGGCCCTGTTTGGTGTGTAGTATTCTCCTGCTTTCTCACACTCGGAGCCAGAAAACCTATACTGACAGTTGAAAAGTACAAACATAGGGTGTTGTAATAATGCTGTTATGTTTGTGTCTTGTAGGTGTGATGAACACCTGTGGTGCATTTACAGGTAAAAACAGACCTAATGGTTATGGGTGGGCAATACAGTTGGATGTCACAATATACTTTTTTGTAGTGAAGCAACAAAATTAAACAATATGGTCAAAACTGACGACGAAATTTAAGATGCAGGGGGGCCAAAAACTGAAATTAAAACCCAAAAAAAGAAATTCCGATAGTAAATAAAAACAGTTAAGATAAAATAAACTTACTAAAATGATTACATTATGTAGGTCATAGTATGTGCTAATAAATCCAAAATTCTTGACAACTGAGAATGATTGGTCATCCAAAGCAATGAATTCCATTGATTTTTGTTATACTTTGCACCTCAGCGCTGACATTTGTCACTTTTGTTGTCATTTCAAAAACTTTGGCTATACATAGCATTGGTGTGCTAGTGGGGACCTCGGTTTTTGCTTCTGTTATTTTGCTGTATTATGTATGTTCTCAAATGATAACAGACCTGTAACGGAAAAGTCCTTGAGTGTGGTACCCCCCTCTTAGTGTTCAGCATAACCAGTGATTAAAAATCGCTTGTCTCAGCCTTAATTTTCACTGTTCTGCTGCTGCTCATGTCATTTGAATGCATCTTTTTTCTCATTCTATTGCCATTAAAACCATTTCTCATTAACATTACCACTGTAAGGTCTTAGATTTTAAAACTTTAGTGTAGACATGTTTAATTTTCATATTGTGACATTCAAAAATTTAAGCTTTTTTTTGTTTTCCGACTGAAAGCTGAAAATGCCACTTTTGGCGATTTTCAGTCAAACATTTAAAAAATGTCAGTAATTTAAAAAATGTCAGTGCATTCCTGCTTTTGTATGTTTATTCTAGAACACAGAACAACTCTGTGCATCATGAGAAAACAGCCCGTAAACAACAAGTTTATAATAATGGCATAATCTGCACAGCAACAAGTAGCCCTTATCTAATTTTACTTTTATTTTTATAATTTTTTTATATTTATAATATATTATTTTATAAATAAAACAATTTATTTTTATAAATTCTTTCAATTTTTTTAATGCTGGTGCATTTTGCCTGTTTCAGCTTGTTTGCAAACCTCAGAAAAATGAAATTGTGATACATATATCAAAGTATAACAGTCTCAAATAATGTTATATTTTTGCCATGTTCTGTACTCTGTCACTCTCAAATTTAATTAAATTACGTTGTTTTTTTCTAAGACAAATTCAAGATCTACAAAGAAGTAGACCTAGATGTTATAAATAACTCATGTTGACACAAACATTGTATTATGGAATGTGGACCAGCTTTGTTCTTTAAGTGTGTGTGTATTTTATTCATGCACAGTGGCCCCAAACAGTATTTGGACAATTTTGCCATATTTAAAAAAAGTTTATTATGGTAGGAAAACCTCAAACATATTGGCATTTATTTTAAACAGACCATTCCAAGTTCTTTCCAAAGGCAGCTGATAAGTTTCAGATTGTTTTCCTGCTGATTGATACACCCCTGTTATTTGAGCAGTTTCTCTGCAGACTTCTGCAAGTTTTCATCCTTTGTACCCTTCAGAGTAAGAAATACAGCCCCAGACTTTGAAGTTTCCACCACTTTGATTTTACAGTATCCTTTACAGTACCAGTGCAGTATGATTGGAATTCTTCTCAAGGCTTTCTTCACACAAAGAGTCTACCATCAGTTTGATGTTGAGTTTTTTTTTTTTTCTCTGAAAAAAATATAATTTGGTAAACATTTTAAGAAGAACTTCAACTTTCCTAATACTTTTTTGGAGCCACTGTATGTGTCAGTGTTGTGTATGTAATATGTGCTGTAATTGGTGATATATATTGTGTGCGCTCTGTAGGAGTCATCATGGTGTATTTCTCGGGCTACCTGATCGAGGCCACTGGTTCCTGGGCGTCCGTTTTTGCCCTCATCACTGTGGTGAACCTGCTGGGGTTGGGAACGTTCCTGACTTTCGCCGAGGCGCGCAGGGTGGACATCGACGTCACAAAGGGGCGCTATCACAACATCCACATCTGAACTTCGAGCGAACAGGAGTAGAAGTACAACAAAACTTATTGATGAACATGTTCCACAGATGAGAACACTACGGATCTTTGATAACATCTGTGGAAGTGAGAGAAATGCGTACGCCTGTACTTCCAATCGGTTGCCAAGGTGACAAGGTTTCCACCGGGTCTGGCAACATTGGCCTCAGAGATTTGCCACTGGGTTCAGAACCCACCAGTATTAACTCTTCATGTTCTACCACCACGTTGAGTGGTTTGCAGTTGAAATGGGACCAGTTAGAGAACGTGTTAAGATTGTTGGCTGTAGTCATACATTATAGTCCAGCAGTGGGCCAAACCTTTAGCTGTATAACGTCTGTACTTCATGTAAGGATGCCCGGTCTGAATGTAATGATTTCCTTCATTACATTCACAGAGTTTGTCGTTGAACATGGTCTTCATCATTATTATCATCATCACTGTCTAAGCCAGTGGTCTCCTTAGCCTTATCCTGGAGGTATCCTGAGGTCTCCTAAGCCTTATCCTGGTGGTCTGCATTCCTGCATAGTCTAGTTCTAACCACCTGCTCCAGTTAATTCACGTCCTCAGAAGTCCTTGCTTGACTGGATCAGATACACTGCTGTTAGGCAATGGCGTGAAATGTTACATGCAGATAGGAACTAAAGTCTGCAGGAAAGTAGATCTCCAGGAGGAGAGTTGGTGACCATTGGTCAAAGCAGTTCCATCATGTTTTTTTTAAAGCCGCTTTACTTGTTCCTACCATTTAAAGAGGATGCCCTGATATTACAATGCTGTTTGGATGGAGAGGAATCAGTTTGAGGTCCTACTGTTGTCCTTCTAGGATAGCGAGGGGATGCACCAGTGATTTGAGCTGTGAAGATCTCTTAAAGTTACTGTTAAATTTATTCCTAAATTCACTTCTGTGTTACTCTTGTAAAGTTACTGTTGATGGAGAGAGTTAAGTCTCAGCACTGGGACTTGGCTGGACTGAAGTTTAGTAGTGTGAGAACTGTAAATATCCTGTATGTCAGTGATGAGCTTTATAACGAGCCAGTTATTGTTTCAGAAACTGTTAAGACCAAATATATTTTGAATGCATTCCGGCCTGACGTATTTATTACTTAGATGATTAGTGACTGGACTTATTTATAATAATGATAAATGGAAGAAAATGGACCAAAGGGGTCAAGTTTGGCCGAGAACTGTCGAACGAACAGTTTCTCAGAGGTCTCTCATAATCAGTTTATTTATAGAGCTACCTGAGGCCAGATGTGAGAGATCTCAGCAGCCTTTTTGGTACTTTTATGGCTTAGCTTGTCAGGAAGAAAAAGACCATTCCTGTGGACAAAGGGGTCAGTAACTCATTTCATTAGTAGGGCTGTAGTCTTGAAAAGCATCATTCTTGTTGTATTACAACTCATTGCATAAATTTCACTGCTTATTCCTTCATCCAGTTACTGCAAGCGTAAGTGCCAGTGCAGGTCTTAGACAAGGCAGGAGATAAGAAATAACTTGAATTCTGCTTTAAATACTGTGCATTGCGATGGACATCATTAATATCGTTATACTTATTTAATGTAAACGTGCATTGTTCACAGAGACCTTTAAATGCAGTCTTTTAGTTTTATATATAGATTAGACATGATTGTGTGTAATATATAGATATTATATACCTGATTAGTTAATAGTAATGTAAATAATAGTTTTTACATTGCCAAAATATTTTCAATTACAAGTGCTCTGACTGGCACAGGTTCTAGATTTTTTCCCTTTTCTCAGCTTCAGGCTCACACAGGAGGACAGTCTTTCTCACTACCTATCTGTCTACCTTGGCTAGTGCAGTACTGCAAACATTTATGCTAATTCATGTTACCCTGCTGTTACTTCCAACTACTCAGTTACAGTGAAACTAGTTTTGGAATTACTCATAACCAAATAATAATCTGTGGTGTGTCTGAATTTGGTTAACTGTTTATGGTAGTTGTGAGGATTGTTTGGGGTTGGGAGGTTTGGGTGAGGGGTTCTCTCCCTGCAGCGAAGAGTCATTACAATATTTATTTCACTGTAGACGCGATCACATGAATGGCCTCTTAATTCACAGTCATGTTTTAAAGAGAATACAATTTAAATATGAATCAGCACAGCTTTAACCCGTTACACCCTCCTGATTATACCAGTAGAATTTTCTGAAGTCTTGGAAAACTGTACTGATTTAATTCTTATTCTTTAAAAGAAAACCATGTATAATTTGTCTCAGAAAGAACGGAATGGTAAATGCAGTTTTCTCCTGCTGTAGAACCAGATATTTGTAAACATATTTTGTTGAAGAATAAAAACTATATTTTATCAAGCCTAAGAATTTCTTTGACTTGCTTTCATCGTCGAGAGACTACCTATGCGTACTGAAGTGATTGATCAACGAATCACCAGCTTATTCATGTAGTAGCAGTGAAGTGGACACTGATGGTGAAGTGCTCAGCATCTGCCACATAGTGGCAGCAGTGTGCTAGATTTGTAGTTCAGCGGTTCATGAAGAGTTCATGAACTACCAACAACTGTTACGTCCCAAAAAAACAAAACCCTTATTGTGGAAAGGTTTTAAACAAGCTTTTATCCAATTGTCTCAACAAATGCTATCATGTGTGTGCATACATTTGTGGATGTGCATTATATATGTTTGCTATTAGTGTTTGGTTCTGTACTGATAGTCCTGCTGTCTCGTCCTCCACCTCTGGACAGTGTGTGATGCGACCTCATCTCCAGTAATAACCTGTACCCCCTTACGCACAACTATGCAGCCTCACTGTACCACTATACAGGATCCATATCAGCGTGAACGGGCAGGCAGGTCTCCCCTTTTCCATCTCTCCCTCTCACTCTCTGGACGTATGGGGTGGCACCATATGGCAGGCCGCTGTGTGCCATGCTGGTGAGCTGGCAGTGGGCGAGTGTGCCACGGGCCAGGCGTCAGTCACCCCTCTCGCGGGACTCGCTCAGGTTAGCGTGAAGACAGATGGCCGTGGCCGTTACCGTAACGGCAGGCAGGGGGGGCGAGATCAGGAGTCCAGGGCAGAACGGGCAAACCTGTGTCATCACCCAAGACAAGCAGAGACACTGGCATTGAGGACCAGGTTCTGACATTAGCACTGTTGAAAATGGATTAGTTCTACCAGGGGAGCCTCTATAATGTAATTTGTAAGGGATTTTGTACAGGATGAAGTATGTGTGAACATCATTTTACGCCATGGGCGCAGTGCTCAATAACAATAACAACACGGAGCATGTCAGTGTCTATTGCATATCTTGCTGTTACATTGCTGTAAGATCACACAGCAGTCATGTTCACAAAGCTCTCACTAAAGCTGGATAACTAAGGCCCGAAGTGAGCGCTGTCTAGGAATCTTCCTTACCTTTTCTCTGATTGGACAGGCTTGACTTTTGGGTGGAGTTATCTGATTATCTGAGACATTCTTCTTTGAAATATCGCTTATCACTACTGTTACTGAGTGAGCTTCAGGTTCTGCATATTACAAAAGGTTGTAACAGTCTGGATCAAACAGGAAGCAGTAACAAAAATGCAAAAAATGAAAACATGACATAACATTTCCATCATATTTTTTTGGTAATGAGCCAAGTCATGTAGAAAAATGAGGACTGTATATTCTGTGGGATCCTAGTGTTAAACATAAGTACTACACAGGCCACTCTGTGTGGAAGTGTCACAGAGTAATCCACTCCAGAATTATTACTGTTAGACTTGCAAAAAGTGTGCAGGTATAGACTGGAATTAAATCATGTTGGTGATCTAAACTGAAGTACCTGGTAAGACTAATACAGTTAAAGTTTTACTACTGTTTCAAAGTTAAAAGTCATTGTATTCAAGTATATAAATCAATTTTGAATATAAATTAAATTATTCTAATATGATGCTGCTTCATAGGTTTTATATGTTTTGAAAGAAGCTGTAAGAAATAAATCAAAGAATTCTAAACAGAGCTGTAAATGAGCCATTTGTTCATATAAACTTTAACAGGAAAAGTGCTTAGGTCAGGGCTGCCCAAAGTGTGCCCAAACCTTAAATGCACCCCATCAACCAATTTTGTAACATATATAACTTGTAAAAATCTTTTTATTAAAAATGTTATAATTATTGTTATTCATATTATTATTCATATTATTATTCATATTATTATTATTTAGAAGTGTGCTTTCAAGTATTTTAGTAACAACAATCTAAGATGCAGTGATAAAATACATTCTTAAAATTAATTTGAAACCTGTCAAGCTTCTTTATTTGTGTGTAGTTTTGTTTTTTGGCCCCTCAGCCTTTCACAAACATTGCACTTTGGTCCCCTATAACAAAAAAAAATTGGGCACCCCTGTGTAAGTTTTACTAATTAGTATTAAATGTATAAATATTATAGAAGAGATGTCACTGCGGCCAATGAAAGCTTGGTAAATAGATGGAAAATCAATATTAAAAACGTCTGAAACATGCACTGAAACCCTCACTTCCACACATGATGCAAGTTAAGAGCAGGAAGGCAATATTAACAGCTGGAGTTAAACTCACTGGAATCCTACACTCTCAGAAATAAAGGCCTCTTGTCACTGGGGTGGGACCCTCAAGGGTACATCTCAGTACCTTTAGCCAGGGAACATAACTGTACCATAATCCACTGAAACGATATTTTCTAAGCTGTATTGACTCCACACCCCCCGTCTCGTCTCCAGGCTTTTTATTTTATTGTTCTGTTTACATACTTTTCACCTGGAAAAATGTATTTAAGGTTCACAATTGGACCTTAAAACCATTGATGTACCTTTGAGGGAACATTTACATTGTTAGTTCCTTGATGAGCTAAAAATGTACCTGCACAGAACCTTTATTTCTAACAGTGTAGAGCAACTCCAGAAGTGCTTATCCTGTCAACTTAGTGTCACACCTGCATTTGCACTGGTTTTGCTAATTAGTGTAAAAGTGGCTAATTTAATAGAAGGCATGTCACGATGGCCAGTAAACTGTGGTTAATAGGTGTGCGGACAATTAGCGTTCCAGAAAGCTCTAAAAACATGCACTCAAACACCCACTCCAGTGATGTAAGTTAAGAACAGCAGGCCAATAATAAGATGAGAACCACTAAGCATAAATCAGCAGAAGGTGTGAAAGAGGGAGAGAGGGATGGAGCGATGGAGAAAGAGAAGAGAGAAGAGAGGTATTCATAGGTCTTCAGCTGCCCTCAAGGCTAGCAAGCTGTTGTACACCACACACTCTCACACTCTTTTTGCCATGCTTGTCTTCTCACTCTCCCTGTCTCTCTTTGGCTGTGTCTCGCTCTCGAGTTGACGTTAAAGGAATTGCTGTGGAAAAGAACTTCCCCAGGCCTTCTGAGTCTGATGCGGTTAACGTCCCCGGCGATTTTTGACGGACAGGCGACAATATCCAGACCTCTCCTGACACAGGTGTGTGTGTGTCTGTGTGTCTCTCTGTGTGTGTGCTGGTAAAATGGGTGCATTCCAGCAGTCCAGGCATATTAGACTCACTATCTGAAGTAAAAGCACTGCCGGGAGAATAAGATCATCATAGCTGAGCACATAAATGGGGACCTGAAGACAAATTTAGAAGGAGATAAATGAATAAACATTCATGCATATTACTCTGACTTCAGTCTTTTTTTGCAGATAGCGGTCAGAAATAGCAGATAACTAAGAATAGTCGCAAGGATTCAGGTTAAAAGGGGCAGTATGGATGGTGAATAAGCGTCTGGTGCGGACATGCTCACTGACTCACATCCCTCAGACCAGGCCCACACTTCTGTCACGGTCTTCATGCCAGCACAGTTGATTTTATAAATAAATTGTGCCAGGAGGATTACTGCAGTAGGCCAACGCAGAGGTCAAACGTGGACAAAAGTCTTTTTTTCCCTCCTTTGGCATGCTGTAACCTAGATTGTGGTCAGCATAAATACCCATTACAGCGTTCCATTGAGACTGCCTCATGGACAAGATCTTAAGATGAATTTATCTGCATTAAAATTAGAGCTTTGATAGCTGCACACTTCAAACTAAACCCAGACCAACCTCTCTGTGTTATAGGCTAATGAGTTTGTCCAGTCATGCTAGGCCAAGGGCCGGCAACCCAGATGTTAAGAAGAGCCCTTTTGTCCTTTCAGCAAAAATCAAACCACCTTGAGAGCCACAACATTTTATGTCAGTTTTACCATTTTGGCTGTAAACATGTCTCAGTATGTGCTAATGTACTAGTGTAGGCTAATAGATTTAATATGAACGATAACGCAGAATTACTTTGCTCTGCTTTAAGCTTTAGCTCAGCTATAGCCGCTTTTCTCACATCTCTGGCAGGAAACTTTTCCACAAAAGTGGAACAGTTTTTTGTAAAATTCCTTTTACTGTTTCGATTTTTCACGAGGCTGAAGCTTCTCATTCACCAGCTTCTTGTTTGAATTTTCCTGTTCCATCTTAAATGGTGCAGCAGGCACCTGATCTTAGCTTTGTGGATTTTTAGTGTTTGACAGTTTCTCATTGCAGATTAAATGTAACAGGAAACCAGCTGGAGTGATTATAAATGCAAATAAGTCCATTCATCTCCAAATTATCGATTAGGCGAGACTGTTGTCTGCGTTGCAGTGGTGACCAGCAGTCTGCGCACCAATCTTTAGGGTTAAAGGGTGAATTAGCGGTTATACATTAACTCCAACGCTTAAGACCTTTTAGTGTTAAAACTGTGTTGAACAATCAGCAGAGCTTTATTTTACTGTAAAGGAGGATTATTTTATTTTTACCTACAAATCTAATTCTGCTGTGGAGCCACAACAGGACAGTAAAAGAGCCACATGTTGCCGATCCCTGTGCTAGGCTAAGCTAACTTCCACCTTAAAGGGCAATTTAAATTCTGATTTTTCAAAACTTCTGCGTAGTTTAAATGTTGAGGTGTAAACAAAAGTCATTCAAAGTGGTTTGGTGTGAAATGTTCCATTGTAGAGAAACTTGATGCGGCAGAAATGTTCACAGCAGTTTTAAAAGGAACCAGACGCCTGAAGAGTTTATCGCCTCTAAAAGCTTAATGGTTATGTATACACTGTTGATGTCTGAGGCATTGTTTTGTGATAGTTTTGCAATAATCTTTTGGCTTCAAACATACAATATTTTAATACATTCATGGTGGATACATGCAGGGCATTGTGAGGCAAAACAGTCCCCAATAAAATTCATGTTTTTTCCAGCTTTACCTCTATTTTACCACCATTTATTGTTGCATTCAAATACTGAAAGGGTTCAATGGTGGTTTTGGATAGTAAATAAAATCACTATATTTGCAATGTAAACACTGCAACTCCTGTTTCATATCATCACCAATCAAAGTCGGTAGGTTTCTCTACAACTCTGAATAACTTTAACATCTCAACCATTGAACTAGTTTGATAAATGGGTGGAATTCCCCTTCAACTTTTTCAGATTAATGGACACAGCTGGCTCACTATGACATCATAACTCTGTGCCCCTTAAACATCCTTAAAGTGATGGTGAGGCACTTAATTAGCCGGCCAGGGAAATGAAAAAGGGACAGAATGCTCCCCCCCACCCCCCACCCCCCCCCTGCACACCCCCCATCGAACATTATTGGTTTTCAGTGAGATGGAGCAGTAAAGAGCCTGTCAGAGGAACGGAAGATGCGCGTGAAAGAAACAGCCTCGTTAATTACTAATTAACATCAAGCTAATGACAGTGTCACTGTGTTGCCGGCGTCTCAGCCAATGTCCTTTCCTCGCGCAGACTGAGCTGCATGCTAATGAACCAAACACACGTACAGTCCCATTGGACTTCTGCTGCGATAAGAATTCTTTACATGTAAAGTTGAGTTTGTCTTCAAAAGACTTGTCCAGTAATATTTAATAGTGGGAAAACTGCTACCTCTCATAGGCTTTTTTACTGAAACACTATAGTACAGCACTAATACACTGACACAACGTTTGTACTCTGATTAATATCTTATGATAAGTCCTGATAAAGAACTGAACACAGGTAATCTTATAACTGGCCTGCGACTGAACTGCTTCTATGGTTAGTGATGCATTTCTACATGTCACGCGTTCCACTTTCCTTCCTCTTAGGTGGAGGAACACAGCAAACTGCAGCTAGTATGTCCAGAACACTAGCTATTATGCCAATATGTACCCTATTCACTACATAGTGCACTCTTTTGGGGTTCCGCTGTTTTATAATGATGTCAGTGCAGTAGATATACCATCCCACAGTGCATGGCAATAAGTGTACAACCGATGTACCCTAGCGGATAGGGGATACCCATAATGCACTGCACTGTTTTGTTAGAAGATTTGTGCTCAACTTCTCTGAGCAGGATTAGCGAGCCCAGCTACAGTGGCAGCGTCTCTACAGAGCTCTCTTCAGACCTGTTACAGACGTAACTGAGCTCTTTTCATGTGTGCAGTCAAACTCAGGGGTTATACTAGAGGCATGATTTTTGTAGCGATTATGCGATGGAATCTGCTGTCGCACAGTAATGAGCAAACCCGTAAGATGTAGTGTCTGAAATCGTGCACTACCATCACCAGTTCTGTTCCCTATAACATGTCGCTGTTGCTGGAAGGAAACCTTGTATCTCCAAAATAGTAACTTTACAGGAGAAGGAAAAAACATACTCTACTTTTAATGTAAGACAATGGAACCAGACTTTTTTCCAAGTATTTTTGGGCTGTTTCTTTTGGTCCATTCATAATCAAATTTACACACAATGTAAAGGCCAACAGGCATTTTCAAATTTTGTCAAAAACTTAAAAACAGCAGAAATGGAGATATGAGTTTTTGTCACGACAACAGAGATGTAGTGATGCAGTTATTCCAATGTAGGGTCTAGCCCAGGGGTCGGCAACCCAAATGTTAAGAAGAGCCATTTTGTCAAGTTTCAACAAAAATCTAACCACTTTGGGAGCCACAACATTTCATGTCCATTTTATTGAAGTAACGTTTCACAATCTTGGCTGTAAATATGTCTCAGTATGTGCTAATGTCCTAGTACAGGCTAAAGATATCATATAAATATACTTTGCTCTGCTTTAAGCTTTAGCTCAGCTTTAGCCGCTTTTCCTCAAAAGTAGAACAGTTTCTTGTAAAATGTATCTCAACGTTCGACTTTTTACGAAGCTGAAGTCACTTCTCATTCACGAGCTTCTTGTTCGAATTATCCCGTTCCACCTTAAATGGTGCCTGAGGTACCAGGATGTAGCTATGTAGCTAACTGTTGGACCATTTAAGGTGGAACGTGAAAATTCGAACAAGAAGCTGGTGAAAGAGACGCTGACTTACTTTTTAATGTTTGACAGTTTCTCGTTGCAGATTAAACGTATCAGGAAATCAGCTGGAGTGATTATAAACACAAAATAAGCCCATTCGTCTCCAAATGATCAATGTTTGTCTTAAATCTTTCTCTTTGCCTTTTCGTTAGCTACTGGCTAGGCACGATAGTTGTCTATGTTGCTATGGTGACCAGCAGTCTGCGTGCCAACCTTCAGCAGTTCTACATTAACTCCATTGTTTAAGACCTTTTATTGTTAAAACTGTGTTGAACGATCAGCAAAGCTTTTTTTTTTACCTCAAAGGAGGATTATTTTATTTTCACCTAAATATCTAATTCTGCTGTGGAGCCGCAACAGGACAGTAAAAGAGCTGCGTGTTACCGACCCCTGGTCTAGTGATTAGGGGACTATTTTGAAAACGGCATCGGTCATAGTTCACACAAGAAGCTGAAGACATCATGTTGCCTGAAATATAATTGTGGTTTTGGACCCGAAACCAGATGCATTTTTATGGCCTATTAGGTCATTTTTTTCCATAATATTTTCCTTTAAAAGCATATATTTTTGCAAAACAAAAAAAAAAATAAATAAAACTGCTAAACAAAAGAAATAGAAAAACATTTTTGAGTAAAAAAAACCTTGGACTGTACACCACAGTGCAGTTTAAAATTCCAGATATCTTGATATAAACACCTCAAAAATGTATGAGGCATGTGCCCTGTGGATTCAACAATGGCTTAGCCTCAGTAACTCACGACTAAAGTGCATAATGTATAAAACAGCAAGTTCATCCTCCTCAGAGATGATGTGCTGGTATCCTGCAGTAACAAACTGCACTAGTTTATTATACAGGCCAGAGCTGTGCTCTCAGATTCAGAACTGTAGTAGCATGTTTACAATGCAGAAGAACAGGAGAGGATAAAGAGGAGAGCTACTGTGGTTTCAGTGTAATATGAACCTGAAGGACCTACTGTTGGTCGTCTTCAGGGACAAAATAATGAAATCTGGTGACATGAAAACCAACTATTTCAGCTTTCTTCTCTTTGTTCTTCTGCACTGTGACAACTTGGGTTAAAACTCTCTCCTTCCACTAATGTCCCTTCCCCTGTGGAGTGACTGTGGGCCTGCTAATGACCAATCATATCCTTTTGCTGCCCCCTCCTCTCTCTCCCTCTCCCTCTCTCTCTCTCTCTCTCACACACACACACACACATGCACACACACAGTGCCAGATATGTTGATTTCTGTCAATTAAACTCAGTCAGCTGTTGGCCTCCTGGTTAGCATATGGCCAGTGTTAAAGATAAAGTCTTGTGGCTCAGGCAGAGAGTGGGGCACAATTTTAATGGACCCCTTCGGGACAGAACCTCACACCTGCGCACGCATTACACTAAACCGCTGTCAGCAAGGCGTCCGTATATGCAGCGTAAATGGAAAGAAAGAGATAGGGCCTAAATACTAACTAAACGACAACACTAAAACTTAAAACTAATCCTGCATTTTTTTATATTTATTTATTTTTATTTTTCCTGACTCCACTTATAAAGTTTGGGTAGTTTTATGTAGCAAAAACAGTCATAATTCATGACCATTCCATAGAATTTAACAGCCTTCTTTTGTTACTGTCCCTTTAAGATTGTGTTATTCCAATTATCTCTGTTCTAATTGGCTGCACTGTATCACACCTCATTCAAAAAAAGAGTCTGGGCTGAAACTCCCCTTGTAACTTCAGTATGAGTGGGCGGGGCTAAATCTCAAGAGGCTGAATTGGTGGTCATATGTAAATACGTTGGTTTTCATGACATCCCGAAAACTCTGAATTCAAAACAGTTGTTTTTGCTGCTTAGTTTCCGTGAATTGACTGTATGGACTGGGGAGTAGATGGTACAGATTTCCATGATATGGGACTGAGTGCTCCCTTGCCTATAATAGCAGTGACACAGTAGTTTCTAGAGCAAGATTTCCTAGTTCAAATATGGACAAAACACCTTCTGATGATGTATCTTGAAGGTGGGACTACATTTTACAGGACTATGACTGCTTTGGTGCAGATACTTAAGGACGAGCTGCACTAGCTGGCTCACTAGCTAATGCCACTAGGCTAACACAGAACAAAGCTAGATAACGTTAATGTTGTTGTTAGAAAGCTGACTAATCAATTGGAGCAATTGAATATTTGTGCTGTCTCATTACAAAGGAGAGCATGGATTACAGTCTTGTTTTATGTTTGTACTCCAGGAACAGAAATGAGGTGAGACGAGGAGAAAAACAAGCTAAAAGGTAAATTTAGCAAGTTAGCCAAATGGCCTGTTCTTTAAAATCCGGTTGGTGGTTATTCCAGTAATTTAGTTACTGGTTTCAAAATTTCATTTTTTTCCTGTATTCCTTCTGCACACTCATAAGCATTCATATCTTTTGGCATTGTTTTAATATCCTGTCCTACAGCTGTAAACCACTCTTTGCAAAGTTTGACCCAGAGCTGACGGCTGGAATTAATCAGATTTTTAAATCCAGTATGTTTTCACACTAAAACATTTATAGACTCAGGTGAGAGAAAGTAGAGCGTAAGAAATATAAGGACAACAGTGAACACAAGTCATGCACTATTTTCAATTTTAATATATTCCACAAGTTCTCTCATGAGATGTAGCAAAATATGACTAATCATAATCATATTCTTTAAAAATGAGTATGCATCAAAGGGGAGTTCCACCAATGTTTTAAGCTTTGTGCATAATAACATGGTTAAGATGGAAAGTCATTCAAAGCGGTTTTGTGTAAAATGCATCATACCAGCAAAACCTAGAGTCAGAATTGTTCACTGTGGTGATAGAAACCAGGCATCTAAGGAGTTTAAAGCATCTAAAATGATTATGAACATGCTGCCTGATGACTGAGACACTGCTTAACAGTAGTTTTGAGAAGATATTTGGGCATAAATATATCATTACTGTCCAAAGAAAAACATGTATCTCCAAAATAACAATGTTACAGGAGAAGGTAAAAGTGTTCTTAGCCTTTAGTGTAAGTTAAAGTAAAAAAAAAAAGTTTTATTCCAAGTGAATTTGGAGCCTTTCTATAGTTTTTTCATCATGAAATTTTTACACAATGTAAAGGACAGCCACCATGTTGAAATAATGTCATGAAAATGGATATATGTGTTTTTCTTTGAACAGCGACAACATTTTAATATAAGTATTAAGTCCGTCATGTCACAGAGGTACATGCATGGCATTGTAGGACAAAATAGACCCCAGTAAAAGTGTATTTAGCACTATTTTACTGCTATCAATACTGCATATAAAAACCCAGAAAAGCTGTAGGTTCACTGATGGTTTGGATAGTAAATAAAATAACTGAAGTTGTGTTGCAGGTTCTGAACTACCACTGTAAAGAAATCTAAGTCAGTACATTTTGGCTTTGTTTTTATTGTTACATTACATTTAGTTGTTCACAACCAATGAATAAATTAGAAATGCTGAAAAAAGGTGGAATTCCACTGTAAGAACTGAGTGTTTACAACTGCTTCTAATCAACACATCAAATGATTAGACTTTCTCTTTCAAGCTTGGCATCACTAGAATGTATGGTATTTTTTTTTTAATCAGATTTGAAAATGCATTTGAAAATGAGAGAAAGACATATATTTACTAAACAACATGGGACTCGCCCCATAGCAGTAAGTCATCATATGCTAGCTTTTTAGAATGTATGACTGTATTTCCCTTCCTGACAGAACATTTCAAAGGATCTCATAAAACAATGACTGCGGTGCCAAAAGCAATCAGCCCGTTCAGCTCATTCAGTGAAATACCAGTTGATTAGAATGCTTAGGATTTAGAATAGCACTGACAAAACTGCATGTCCTTTAGAAAAGAACAATTTAAGTGGCGAGGCCTCTCGATAACAAAGCCTTTTTCCGAGTTAAGAGCTTCGGCGGGCTGGGATCGAGTCTCTGCGTTTTGTAAAAACTTTCTCATTTGATCTGGTTAACAGGCCCGCATATGATCACCGGTCTGGAGGGGATTTTTTATCCAGTCGTTTTATACTGAATGGTATGCATTAGTCATTAAAGGACCCGGCGCTGTTTAATGGAGAAGCCTAACACAACTAAGTTAATTAGGTCTGAAGCTATGAGGAAAGGCTGTTTGGGCTGCTTGTTTCATGGCTGTCATGAGAAGTTAGGGCTGTTTGCTGTAGTAATGCTGCTAGTTTTAGATTCACAACAGCACCTTTTCTTTTAGCTTTTTTTCTATTCCCTCGCCTCGAAACAGAAGCTTGCACACCCATCCGTCCATCCGCCCATCTCTCTCTCTCTCTCTCTCTCTCTCTTTCTCTCTCTCTCCCTCCCTCTCCCCCTCTCTCCCTCTCCAAAAGTTTGGCTGTCAATCACGCCTGCCCTCGGGCTGTGTGCACTGATTAAAAGACCCCAGAGATAAGGAGACCTAAATTAGATTTCAATAAGGCCATTGAATATTCATAACAGGCAAACATCTAAAGGTAAATGCTTTTTGATCTCGGCTCACAAATATCACTTGTGTGCGTTCCCAGGTCCTTTCGCGCCCGTTCCAAGTGCGGCTGCTCCGGCCGCGGCCGCTGCGCTGCGCCCTCCTCCGGGGCATGTGGCAGAATACTGATGACGGCCCCCATAAAGACGGCCCGCCATTAACGACTGTTTATACCAAAGGGACCCAATAGAAAGGGCACCCGCACTAAGCATTCATTAATTAGTATTTAGCACAAACTGATCGGGTGAGAAAAGGGGTACAGGAGGGGAAGGAGAAAAAAAAGAAAAAAGAAAAAAGAAAGAAAACTGACTCACGCTATGGGCATCAGCGCCGAGGATTGTGTTTAAGCAATAAGTTATTATTTAACTTCAGAAGGCCTCTCTGGACTCTGTATTCAAATGAGCTTCATTTCTGCTGCCAGCTTGTTTATTTCATTTCCACCACTTTTTTCCCCTCTCTTTTTTTCTTATGGAAATGTCAGTAGAGTGCAAGATTAATATCCACTTCTACTAATTATATTTTAGCCATAAACCCATTTGAGAGCACCTCATTAGTGAAATATGCCTCTATTTGCTACTGCCCTGCACCCCGGGTGCTTATAATGTCATCCCCTTAAGCATTCTATATGAACACACAGCACGTCTCTATAGCCTACTCGGTCCTCGGGCCGAGTTGTGTTTGGACACATGCATGTGGAGTCACGGTCCATCTGTGGGTGACTCTGCACGGCTCAAAAGCACAAGTTTGCATTTTTAGACATTTTAGACACTTACTCATCAGGCGATGAGAATTAATCAGTCATGCAGTGAGAAGAAAAGAGTCTTCTGTTGTTGGGATTAAAGGGGAATTTAAAAATTTCTGTATAATTAAATGGTTAAGGAAATGCATGATGTGAAATGCTGTGTTCTAGAGAGACCTACCAAGTCGGGATCGTTCACAGTGGTGGTGATAGGAACCAGACATCCAAATCTTTCACAATCTCTAAAAGCTACCTAGTAAAGTTTTTACATGGAATGGTTTACATAATGGTTACATAATGGTTACATATAGGCAGCTGATGCCTGAGATATAACTTTGTGAAAGATTTTGGCTTAAACATATTTAAAATCCCATCATGGTGGAGAAGTTTATGCAGTGTTGTGAGGCAAAATTGTCCTTAAATAAAACTTTTTTCAGATTACACTATTTTACCATCATTAACATTTCATACAAAACCTCGGAAGGCATGTGTAGATTCACTGGTGGTTTTGGACAGTAAATTAAATAGCTTTATTTGCATTGAGACATCATGACCTCTGGTTCCTATCACCACCACCGTAAAGAATTCTGAGTTCATTTCTCTACAATGAACAATTTCACATCAAACCACTCTGAATAACTCTTTACATCTTCATCACTGAATAATAAACATTTTTTAAAAATTGGTGAAATTCCCCTTTAAGGGTTGGAGAAGTGGATAAGGTTTGTAAGAAAGGAGAAGTGACTCAAAACTCAGTGAGTTTCATCCAGAAAGACACTCAAAAACAAGCCTGCCACTTTCTGATAGACTCAAATTGTGAGTAATGGTGCAGCACTCAGACATAGTAAAAGAGCTCCATACTACAGTAAAAGTGTTGCTGCTTCACTGAAATAAAGAAGTAAAAGCAGCAAAATTAGCATCAACTTGAGTAGAAATTAAAATCATGTAAAAAAAACTATTAACCTAAAATTAAATGTGCCAAATGGTTCCTGTCCTTTTTTTAAAATAAGATTAAAATAAAATAAAAATAAAATTTACATAGTGCAGCTTTAGAGAATCTTCACATAAGGTAAAAACGCTATAAAGTTTTTTAAGGGATGCACAAATGTTATTGCACTTATGTTGGTATCAGCAGATAACAGCTTAAAAAATGAAGCATCGGACAGATGTTTATATATGACTGATTTTTCAATGCAGAATTTTTTTTTTACCATTCTGTTTATTGGGTAAGCAGGAAAGAATATGCTTACAAAGCAGAAACAAGATACATGCATAGATTTTGTTTAGTTATTCCCAGCAGTTACCCCAAATTCACCCCGCCATCGCTGCTGTCGGAAGAAAACTTTGTATCTCCATTTTAAATTTTTTTTCAAGTTTTTGACTTATTTTGAAAATTCCTTTTACATTACATGTAAATTTCATTATGATAGGACTAAAAGAAACAGCCCAAAATGACTTGGAAAGAAGTCTGGTTCCATTGACTTACATTAAAAGTAAAGTAGGTTTTTTCCTTCTCCTGTAAAGTTACGATTTTGGAAATACAAGGCTTCCGAAAACATCTATCTATCTATCTATCTATCTATCTATCTATCTATCTGTCTATCTGTCTGTCTGTCTGTCTGTCTGTCTGTCTATACGTCAAACTGCTTGATCTCATAAAAGAAGGAGAAAAAGGGGCCCCACATGTGAAGAAATTGACACGTATCTCCTTTAAGTGTGTCTGTTTTTTTTCCAAGTAGAGAAATGAGGCAACATCTTTAAGACAGTGTTCAAATGAAGGTGGAGTTGAAC
Source organism: Colossoma macropomum (assembly GCF_904425465.1). Taxonomy (NCBI): domain Eukaryota; kingdom Metazoa; phylum Chordata; class Actinopteri; order Characiformes; family Serrasalmidae; genus Colossoma; species Colossoma macropomum. The sequence goes on along the minus strand of NW_023494802.1, from coordinate 15,487,703 downwards.
TTTTACACTGAATCAAAATAAGATGTCTCGCTAAAAGAGTGCAAAAAGCAAGGATATCGGAATTCGCAGCTGAGAAAGTGGAATCCTTGGACAACAAACCAAGCACAGCGACTAGCGGACAAGGTTCAATTTCTGAACATAGTATAAAGGAGAAGCAGCCAAACACAGACTGCCAAAAGGATTTTAAAGCAGAGCAAAACCAAAACATATGAGAGAAGGTAGCTGGAGCTTGGGAACATCAATCACAAAGATTATCAAGGTTTGGGTTAAGTTTGGCGAGTTTAACCTCAATCCAGTATTTCATGAGGTATTTATTGCATTCTGGAAGAGCAGAATGTTTAGGTGATGCTGAGCTACTGCACTAAAATGCCTTAATTTTACTGCATTTGTAACGCTACATCCCAGTAGATGTCATCCCAGTTTCTACATTTAATAATTGTTTGTGTCATTTGCAGATATGTACATGAAAAATATCAAATATCAGCATATCAGGTGCATCCCTAGTTGGAAATATACATCCAAGCCAAGAACTGTTTAGGACTCTTTTTAGGATTTTAATTTTATGAGTTCAGTCAATTGCTGACTTTTTCATATAACTACTCATTGAACATTTATCAGCATAGGAACTGAAGGTTGGTAGCTGCTATTCTTCTCTTTTAGGGATCATTTTTAAAGCTTCAAAGTGAGGGATTTGAGCAACAGCAGAACAGCCCGGATACCCTACACACTACAGATGCCACCACCTTCAACCTGCATGAGTGAAAACAGTAAGAGAGACTTCATAAAGGGCCTGTAAATTAAACCAAGCAAACAGGCCAACAGGCCTCGTCTCTTTATGAGAGAGCTAATTAATTCAACAAAAATTTGTCAGGGCTTGGCATGCCAGACACTAAAACTGCCACCGTATTTTCTCCTTTTTCATGCTTTCTCTTTCTCTCTCTCTCCCTCTCTCTCACTCTTGCGTTTTCTCTTGCGCCAGATGATGGTCATTCGGTTGCCAGGCAATCTGCTCTGTCGGATTCACACTTGCTTTTACCCCCAGATTTCTGTCTCTCTCTCTCTCTCTCTCTCTCTCTCTCTCCTTTTTGTTCTTTTTTCTTTTAAGAGGACAGTCAGAAACACAGTAGCACCTTGCAGTTATGGACACTGTAGACTGGACAGCCACACTTTGACCAACAAGCACAGTGTGTATGTGTGTACATGTGTATGTCTGTGTGGGTCCAACCTGGAGGAATGGATGAACGCTTTGTGGGTCACATGGACCACTGAAGAGGGTAGATGAGAATCTGGCCTGCAACCTGCAAGGAGTTTCAGAACTTCAATGATACAAAAAGATTATTTTTTATCAGCACATGACTTGTGGAAACTGTTTTGATGGAACAGACCTCAGGAACTATGCAATGCAATTCAAATATTATTGCATATGTATGTATGTACAGTCATAAGCCGAAGCTTGAACACCCTCGTCAAATGACTTGCTTTGTTTTGTGAAAATAAGTTAACACATCCTCTACACACTTAAATTTGACATATTCTAGCAATTTTTTGTGCACAATTTCTATTTATTTGCTGATTTTTCAATATACTAAAAAAACACAAAATACAAAATGTGCCATAACTTTTGCACAGGTCACAGTTTATGCTTTTTGTCATTGTTTTTTGTCATGCTACTGTGACTGTGTGTATGCATATAGTCACCGTCTCGTAAGAACCTTGTCAATTTTTACCTTTTTCCCAAATTTAAAACTCTGGTTACCAAGATAAGAATGTTTTTCCTTTTCCTGTAAAGCTTGTTTTGTTCAAAAAAGTTTTGTTCCGACAGCGACAATATCAATTTCTGTCATCTGTTGGACACTAAGCAACTACAGCTAGGAAGAAAGCTAATCACCCAATGCCTCTTCAGGCTTATATTTTAATGATTGCATACAGTAATAATTAATATTTTATCATTATGACAGGCCTAAAATCACAATGTATTGTTTATTTGTTTATTTGTGTTTATTCTAATGTTTGTGCTTTTTTTTGGACAAATAAATTTGTACTGCCCTAGTAAATGTCAACATATAATTTTACTTTAGTATAAACAATACTGTGCAAAAGTCTCATATAATATTTAAAAACCTATTTGATTGGAAAGTAAGCATTAATCCCTCATGTACAGAGAAACACACCTAACAAATACAAAAAAACAAACATGTAATTTGGCTAATCAGTGGTTCACTAAATTAAATCAGTTGTTGATTTAATTTAATAAATCCATGCAAGATCCATGTCCAAGCAGAAGTCTGGAACTAAATCTAGTATTTTCTTTTTTATTTTTTAGTGTATTAATGTACAAACAAAACACAATTATTGCCCAGATAAATTCTTGTCCAGATTAAAGACTTTTGCACAGTACTATATATAAATCCAGAGAATAGACAATCCTATTAGTGAACCCTAATGATATACATCAAATAAAAAGGGTTTAATGTTCTTATCACACTTGGACACTACTTATGTGTTTGTGTACATCAGTGGGGAACTCTTGAGGCCTTCAGATAAAGCCTAATACTTTCTGTGAAATAAACAAATACCTGCCTGATTTTTATAAACCAGAATGATCATGTTTGTTGTATTTCATCTCTGTAGTAATATTATTATTTTATTGTTAAAATTTGGTTGGAAACAAAGGGGCTAAATTCTTGAAACGGCTAACGGAAAATTGTCTGGATTTAGGATTTTTTTCTCTGCGGTATCTGAGTACATACAGCCAAGCAGCCTCTCCCATTTGTTAGGACTTCAGGAACTGAACAGACATAATGAGCTGAAGGCCTAATGCCAGTTTAACCGTTCACACCACACCGATCATAAATAACAGTGAATTTCAACCAATCATGCTTTGATGTCAGTTTTTGAAGTTCTGGATATGTCACTGTATCAGTGGCAGCCTGATGAATGCATTTCAGTCAGATGTTAGAAATAAAAACAGTGGCCACTCTGTCCCAGACAGGCCAGACCAGCCCACCCTAAGCTCTACACACACAAACATAAACACACACAAAGCGGGGCAAACTAGATACAATTTCCAAACATGCTAACATCCTGCAATGTCACTACATCAATCTATAGCCTGTTCCTGACAGCTGTGCAGTCTTCATCCTACATATTCTCACACTTCCACTCTGTGGTTATACAAAACAATAGCCATGAACCAGAATGCTAGTTTCACATAAACACAACCAGCACTGCAGCACCTTTCGCTAAAAGCATACATCCACTTGCCACAGGCTCAACTTTTGCCCAGAAAAGATGACAAAACTAAGTTAAATAGGACAGAAGAGATGGACAAAGATGAGGAAAAACGTAGCAAACTTCAAAACCAAAACCTAATGTTCCTCACAGATAAAATCAGATGGCTGAGATGTGCTAAGATGAGGAAAAACAACAAAAATCTAAACCTAATCATGCGCAACAGAATACTGCCACAGTGGGCATGAAAAAGTTTATGATCCATCTATGTTTTATCTGTGATGACTCTGTGCATTGAAGTGACGTTCACTTTGACGTTTTGACGAAGCCCATTTCAACCTTTGTAGTAAAAGCGCATTGTACATGCAAAATAGGAAGAAAACCAATGACGATGACTTTTTAAAATTTGTTTATGACTTTGGATGGGTAGGAAATGACATCCTCTATGGGACAGAACAATCTTTTTAAACAGCCTTGGTTACATCTTTTAACTGCAACTCAAGATTCAGATGCAAACACTGGTGTGCTCAGAAGCCGAATGCTTGAGGCAATGGTGGATAGCAACAGTTGAAGCAGTGATTGGAGGGCTGAGGAAATAAGTCAGAGTCAGAGCTTAGCAGAGGAAATACTGATTGATTGGCCATAATACAGTGACAGCATTTACAGAAAACAAATCAAATTTCATGGTCTTAAAAAATTGGCCTAATAAATATTCTTTCACCATTTGATTGGCTAGGCCTGTGATCAGTCTGTGGCTAAAAATGGGACCAGACTGGGTGATATTGTGGCCAGATTCACACAATTGTGCTGAATTTGATACTCTTAAATAGTCCAGCAGTTACACACCGGCACATCATTTAAGGTTGAACAGAAAATGAGAGTAAGAAGCAATAAAAAGAAACTTCAGCTTTGTCTAATTTTTATCCACTATACAAAACTCAGCTACAATCACTTAACCAGGGCTGCATTACTTGAGGTGGGGGTGGCAGCTAGTTTAACCCCTAAATAACTGCAGATATACACTTGGATGTAACAGTTATAATCTTGTGTTTATATGTGTGAGTTTATACATTAGGTCAAAGCAACCGGCCCGAAATGCTACAAGCCCACTGGAAATTCTCCTGACTCTCCCAATCATCCCCTCTGGCATCGATGCCAGAGCTCTTCACTGAAAAAGTGATTCACAGTAAAATAAATGTTAATATCAGTTACAACCTTCTAATAAAACATGGAATGTCTTTTACAAGCTTCAAATGTCTGTGGTTCATTTAGAACATGCAAAAATATGAATGCTAGCTTAGCACTATTATTAAAGCAATAGAACATGAGAGGGAGTGTGTTATAGCGAAAAAACATCACAGCTGTGATTTGGTCGCAGGCACGAGCTGAAGGCAAGTAGATCATCACAGCCGTGATGTTATTCGCCATAACACACATCCTCGAGTGTTCTATTGCTTTTATACAACAAATAAAGTAATAAATTAATAAACTGGGCCGTGAACGCAGCGTTTAATATGTTTTAATGGTCGCGATTCCTTTCGCCAAATTATAGCTCCTTAACAAGCAGCTTGTTGCTACATCAGAGTAACGAGCTCCGCCCACTCGCTGCACAGTCTGCAGTTCGTTCTCCAGCTCCACACAGACCAACTGACAGTTTGGGAATTTAGTGTAGTCTCATCTTCAGAGTCTGACCAAATCGAGTGTCGGTCAAATGTGATCTTAAAAGTATCCATTTTCTGTTTGTGCAAAGTAAGAAGTAAAAACGTTCAAATGCCTTGAGCGTCTCCTACAGCGGTTAAAGTCGTTGCTTTGCAACAGCGTCTCAGCGGAGTGATTCAGTGTTTGTGAAAAAACCTTTTATGTTTTTTCACCTGTTATGGTGAAATAACAGCACGGTTACAACACTTCTCAACCAATCAGCTTGCGTGGCTGGAACTGACTGTTGTATAAACTAGAATTTCTAGCAAAAATTTGTATCATAAGGGTGTTTTTTCACCTTGAGTTTCAAAATTTATGGCCTGAATTGAAGGCCTAGCTCTAACCACCAGTGTATACACACAAATGCATCCTTGCATCTGACAAATGTTTGTGTAAAAGTAAACTGGGTTTGCTTGTGTGTGTGTGAGTGTGCATGTGTGTGTAGGCCAGGGCGTATAGGCAGGTGGTGGTCTAGAGGGCTGAAGCAATGCTGTGTATGTATGTGTGGATTCTGTGTGTGTGTGTGTGTGTGTGTGTGTGTGTGTGTGTGTGTGTGTATATGTGTGTGTGTGTGTTTGTACAGAGGTGATCGCGGCAGACATACCTGTCTTTCTCACAGCTGCCTCTAAAGCCGCAGGGGTCCAGCAGGCACGACACCTCACATCTCTACAAAGACCCTGAAGTCTGGAAAGACACACACACACACACACACACATTCTCTCTCCCTCTCTCTCTCTCTCTCTCTCTCACTCTCTCTCTCTCTGTCTCTCTGTCTGTCTTGGTGCAGCTCGCCCTTAGAACATATACCCAGAGGTAAGTTTCTCCCACATTCTCGAACAAAAACAAACAAAAGAGAAGGTGTTCGACATTGTTGCGCAGTGTGAATATACACACACACACACTGATCCTACAGACAGCACACACACACACACACACACACACATGCACACACTCTCCTATCAGAAGAGTTTAGGGGCTTCAATTCAATACAAACATGCTCCAGTAAAAAGCAACAGACATGAATCCAGTGTTAATAATTAGGAGTATGATATAGAGCAGTGAAGCTGGACGGCAGCCGTGGAGAGAGAAACCCTGTCCATCTGCCCATTCATCTATTCACACAGCCTCTCTTAATCCCCCTCACAATACTCTCCCACTTTAATTAGATCACTCACTGCATCGCTGTGGCTCAGACAGTGAACACTTTGAGCTCATTCTCTGGACATTTATGTGTACCGTTTACACAGAACTGTAGGCGCCCCTGGTCAGATGACATGATTTGTTGATTTTTAAAGGGAAAATAAGCTAAGCTCTACAGAGAACTGCACATTTTAACACATACGCATTGTTTATTTGCTCCATTTAACATAAAAAATAAAAAGCCTAAAACGTGACCTGTGCAAAAGTTATGGCATATTTTACTGTACTGTATATCTTTTTTTAAAATGTTAAACTCTGCAAATAAATAGAAATCGTGCACTGAAATTTCACTGTTGTCAGAATAAAACATCATATCTCCAAAATGGTAACTTTACAGGAGAAGGAAAAAACCTACTTTACTTTTAATGTAAGTCAATGGAACCAGAGTTTTTTCGGAGTCAATTTGGGTCCCTTATTTTGGTCCATTCATGATGCAATTTACTTACAATATAAAGAGCAACAGGCATTTTCAAATTATGTCAAAAAAATGAAAAACGACACAAATGGATATGTAAGGTTTTGTTTCAACAAAATCAAAAGAGCTTGTAATCTCACCGGGGGTGTTCAAACTTTTGCACATGATTGTGTGTGTGTTTTCATGCATTTTCTGTACAAATACTTCCTGACAGGGCTTCTGAACATTCTGGAACCCTCAGTGACATACCCACCTTAAACATATTACTTTAATTATTTTTATATATAAGCAAAAATGGAGAATATTTAATAACTTAATATATTAATGTATTACATAAATATCTATATTATGAGCTAAATACCACAATGAAACAATAACTAACTATATATGGAGAAAATGGACAACTTTAAACAACAAAGACATCTATACAAGTACAATAAACAAATATATATATAGCACCAAAATATATAGCACCAAAAGGGGTTCTGCTATTGTTATGATGTCAGACTTGTAATGACAGAGGAACTTTTATGGTGCTACATAGAATCATATACAACACATTCTCCATCAACCTGAAGAGTGATTTCACCATGCAAAGAACCATTTAAGCATGCAAAGCATGTTCTATACAGAACCATTGTCTTTACTAAAGACCGGATAAGAAATATCTTTTTTCAGAGTGGTGATAAACAGTTGAGGGTGGTCAGCATGTAAACAGCTTCTGATTAGACTGGCAAAACAAGTGGAACCCCATGAAATGGGTAATTCTGGACATTTTAAGCCAATCATTCATTACTTAGGGCAGTGGTTGTCGAACTGGACCTCAGGACCCCCAGACAGTCCACATTTTTGCTTGATTCCTATATGCTGAGAATTGGGAATTAAGTAAAAATGTGGACTGCCTGGGAGCCCAGTAATTATCATTGTCAAAGACCAGTGTTCATGTAGTTTTTATATGTAATGTTGATGATGGGAAATCTGAAAAAAATGTTTTCTTTGGAAACTGTTTTGCTTTACAACATCCTGCATATATCTCTCTGCCATAAGTATAATTAAAAAATATATATTTTAGGCTTGAAACTGTCGTAAAACACAGACTCAGCCATCAGGCAGTATATTTGTAACCATTTCATGTAATAGAAAGTTATGTAGCTTTTAAAGGCATGAAATGTTTCAGACATCTGGTTAATGTCATCATCACTGTGAACCCCACTGAATGATTTTGTTTACATACAACTGACTTGTTGAATTAAGTTGAGTTGAGTTGAATTAACTGTCAATACTTTTCTCACCTTTACATTATACAATGCTTAAAAATACAAGTACGATATATACAGTACTGTGCAAATGCAGTGTGTACAGTTAAAATATGTGCAGTACTGTGCAGTTTAGGCACCTGAGAAAACTTGAATTAAAAAAGCTGTTTATCTGGGAAAACAAGCTGTTTATCTTGCTCATAAAAACAGTATTTTTAGAATAAATACAAATAACATTAGTGCAATAGGTAGTGATTTTGTGTGTGTAAATGTTTTCATTGAACCATTTCCATATGTAGTCCATACTCATAATCCAATACCCAGTTTTCAAATTAATATTTCATTTTGTTAAATGAACTGATGATCAAATTTAACAAATCCATGTGATGGCTGGGAGCTTTGAGGAGAAATCTTGAACCAAATGTCTTGCTACTTTTCTCTACATTTGTGTTTGCATTTACTCTAATGTTATGCAGTATTTTTACAAACACAAACCCACTTATTACCAAGATAAGTGGTTTTAAATTATGTATTTAGGTGCCTAAGACCTCAAGTACTGTATGTGTAACATCTAAAAACATATGACTTTGGATTTTATAAACTGAAAAGTATCAAGATAACAGTTTTCCTTTATTGCTTATTTACAACTTACTTATTATTAAATAATTACTACTTAATTACTTAAATCGTACTTACAGGGATTTTTTCTTAATTTCTGCCAGAAGGCCCTTGGAGTTTGCTTATACTGCTTAAGGTCAACAAAATGGTCCTGACTTTTTTTTTTTAATACCAAAGCTCTATCTTTCATTGTTTGGTTGCTGAGGTTAAGGTTTAATGTTAGGGTTAAGTTTAGGGTTAGGCTAAGGTATTTACATATATACAGCACTGCACAAAATTACAGACTGCTCTTGGTTTATTTCATTTTTAATCAAAATGGCCTTTAAGTACAAGTTCTTAATTTTTTAGGAGATACATGTGACAAAACAAGAGCTCAAAAATGATTAAAAGATGTTTCTGTCCATCCTTCCACTGTGAAAAGACAACTCAGCGCTATGAGTCTGAAAGGATATGTTGCTTTTAAGAAGACGCCATTGAGAAAAGAAGAAACTGGAAATCAAACAAAGAAGCTGCTGGTGTTCTCAGAATAATGGACTGACCACTCCAGAGTCCAGACCTCAACATCACTGAATGTGTATGGCATTACTTGGATTATGAAAGCATCAAAAATGCAACTAAATTCTAAGACTAAACTTTGGATGTGTGCAAAAACATCCCTGCAGATTTCTTCAAAATATTGAAAGCAGGTTTCTTGAAAAGCAAGGAAGGTGTAATTTAAGATAGTATGAAATATTGGAAAATTCTAAATTAAATTTAGTTGTTGAGCCTTCTGTGTAAATCTCAGTTTTTCCTGATGCTAAAAAATGAACAAGTTGTGTTTAATGGCTGTTTTGGCAGAAATCCAGTAAAGGAAGGGTGGTGTCTGACTTTTACACAGTAATATACATAATACACACAGGATATACGTATAAACCCACATCAATATTGTATAAACACAAACCTGTGTGTGTGTGTGTTACGTAGTCCTGGTTATGTAGGGCGATAAGTACCAGGGCTGTCAACAGCCACTGAAGTCCGAGTGTATCTAAGCACTTCTAAATGATGAGTGTTAAAAGACCTGACATATACACTCCCACTGAATCACACACTCATTCCTGTTACATTCACAGAAACAGAAACGCACGCAGAGTCCGCACACATTCAGATGTGCAACCAAAGCACAAGGGGTACGGCTATATGCGTACGTGATGCCGCTTTAATTAACCAATGAATTATTTAATCAAAGCAAATTAGATGCTAGTTGACTACAATTAAAGTGGCATGCCTCACTGGCCTTACTAAGTAATTGTGCGAGTAATTAAATTTGTGTGTGTGAGTGAGTTGGTTGCGCTCTGCATGTGTGTGTGTGTTTGTTTAGGTGTGTGCGCTGCCTGTAGGTTATATGCAGTGCCAGGTGTGTCCAGGTGTCTGGCTGTAGCCTGCTTCATTTGTCACATCAGAAACCAATCAATCAAACACAGCTGACCTCAACTGCCCGCAAACGACATGGAGGAAGAGAAAAAGAGAGAGAGAGAGAGAGAGAGAGAGAGAGGGAGAGAGGGAGAGAGAGAGAGAGAGAGAAAGAAATCAGAAAAGGAGTATTTGCTTCAGTTCCAAGAAGCAAAACCTGCCCTGTCTGAAGCCCAGCAGCAACACACACACACACACACACACACACACACACACACACGCACACACACACACACACTGAAGAAACAGCATGCTGATTTTAACTGATACAAAATGTGTACAGCACTTCCACATGAATAAAATATTGTCGATGTTCAATAAAAAAGAAAAATGTGTCTCCATTTTTTACTTTTTTGTACAGATTTCAAGATGAATGGACCAATAGAAATGCTCCAAAACTGCTTGGGATAAAAACCTCTTTACATTAACATACATTAAAGGTAAAAAGTTTATTGCCCTCTTCTGTAAAGGTGCCATTTTGGAGATGGTTTTTTTTTTGGACAGTGATGAAATATTGCATCACCTTATTTTACTATAATTATTGTTGGCAGTAACTGTGATGATGCATTAGTATAAACCTGTCTACACATTTAATTCAAGTAAGGAAAATTCCAACCACAGTTTTTTTCCCAAATAAAATTCTCAGACTAGAGATTTCCACCAAAGGTCTGGTGATATTAATCAATTAACTGATAAAATCGGCCGATAGTAAGTCTGTATGGATTTATTTGTACACTGTTAGAAATGAAGGTTCTTTACAGGTACATTTTCGTTCATTAAGGTACAAAAAATGTAAATGTTTCCTCAAAGGTAAAACAGTGGTTTTAAGGTCCGATTTTGCACCTTAAATAAGTTTATCCAGGTGAGAAGTATGTATTTGTACCTTTTCATGACCTAATATTTGAAAACAGAACAATAAAATAAAAGCCTGGAGACGAGACGGGGTGTGTGGAGTCAGTACAACTTAGAAAATATAATTTCAGTGGATTATGGTTCAGTTATGTTCCCTGACTAAAGGTACTGAGATGTACCCTTGAGGGTACCACCCCAGTGGCAAGAGAGGTACTGCCCCAGAGTGTATCAGCTAGAATGCTGCCCATAACTGCCAATATTAAAACAGCTTGTTTCACATAGTTGCTGTCAAAAAAATCTCATAGCTCCAAAATGGTAACTTTGCAGGAGAAGGACAAAATGTTTTAAGTTAATCTAACAAGATTTTATTTTTTGTCATTTTTGACCATTTCTATAGGCATCATGACCTTTTATCCCCATATAAAGGGCAGCTGGTATTTCCAAATTATAAAAAAATAAAAACAGTAAAATTGGAAAGACAATCATATAGTAGTTTACATTCTGAGGATTCTAATCTAATCTATGTTTTATTCTATTATGCCAGTCTCTTCTGAGAATAGGCATGGATTTAGGAGGAGCAGGGGGGCACGTCTGCTCCAATATTTGGAGGGGAGTGAATTGTCGCCCCAATAATTCCTGCTGAATTCATCCTTATGACTCAGGTTGTGACGTGACAGTCTATAAAATATTAGACTATGAAATAATTATTGTTATTATTGTTGTTGTTGTGTTATTTTTAAACAACAGTGGTTTTAATGCACATGTATTTTTAAATGCACTATATTTTCTGGCATGTCTTAATGTCCTCACACACAGCAGACTCTGTAATGAAGTCTGTAGAGTTAGCTACATCTATCATGATCCCTGACTGCAGCAGCCTAAACTGGCCCCACTTTCTGAATGTCTGAGAAGGATGAGAGTGTTTAAAGCTAACTGTTACCAGCTTGTCACTTACTGTACACTTTAGCCCTCCCCTAAAAAAACACCAAAGCTGTAGCTATTAGCTATAGCAAGCTTACTAGTTTAGTCAGATTTACATAAAATATTAAAATATTACGTTTGGCTAATTACCTTGTTAACCGCAGAGCAAAGCTTCTACATCTAAGTGTGTACTGATGTACCTGAGTTATATGCATTGGTCTATTCAAAGCTACACAGATCTGCTGTAAAGCAGATCAGGGATCTCTGTGTGTTTAAGAGGAAATGGAGAAATTTTAATCTTAGAATTGTATTCCTTTAGCGTTAAAGTATGAATGTAAAGAGATGTTTTAAAATGCAGAAAACCAGTCAATGTTCTTGGTAAACCAACTTTCCCATCTTAACAGATTTGAATATACAGGTGGCCAAGCACATTTTCAAAACACACAGTAGATCATGCTCTACAGCAGATGCCTCGATGTTTCAAGCTCTAGATTCTAGATAAATTGATCTCTCTTTTATCCATAAAGGAAAGCCTGTTGGATAAAAGTCTATTGTATTAAATAAATACCAGGCTTTATCATCAGTATACGACTTTATGATAAAGACGTGTTTGTAATGATACTTAAGTTTCCACGGCTGAGATTGGTTTTGTGTTGATGAAGTTGATAAAGATGCCAATTACAACACTGTCATGATGCTCCATTGTAATTGTGAATTTATGTGGCCAGAGAGAGATTTATAATGCAGCATGTCTGTTAGGAATCCTCCATAGCTTCAGCGTTCGCACATTTTCTAGATCTGCTCCTTATCTCTGGAACACTCTCCCTGCGCAAGTCCGAGAGGCTGATTCTCTCCCCACATTCAGATCTAACCACAAAAAATGCCTCTTTTCTCTCTACATTGTTCCCCAAAGGTAAAAACTACTCTTCCATCCATCCATCCGTTGTGAGTGTCTTTGGGTTCTTGAAAATCACTTTTTAAGTGTCATATAGCATTATTATTATTAGAATGTAATTATAATGATCTGAATTAAAGTATTACTAGTACAAGAGTTATAAATATTGTCGCTGTCCAAAGAAAACCATTTCCATTTTGGCGATTTTTATTTTTCTACATCATTTTAACACAACAGCTGTTCTTTACATTGTGTGAAAATTTCATGATGAATGGACCAAAAGAAATGTTCTATAAAGCAATGATATATATATATATATATATATATATATATATATATATATATATAGAGCTGCTGTCAGAACAAAAACTCCTCTACAACATGCCAACTTTACAGGAGAAGGAAAAAGCCTACTTATATATATATATATATATATATATATATATATATATACTTCCTCAGGTTTCAAATGATACCTAAGCCACTATCACAGTCAGGGAAAACAGCTAAAAGTACATATATAATTGAAAATTACACAGAAGTCTCAACACTTAAACATATAAAACACCAGTATTTTTCAGTGTTTACCTTTATTACAGCTTCCATTCTTTTCCAAAGATTTGCCTTCAGAAGCTTAAAGAAATCTGAGATTTTTTCATGCCTCTAAAGCTCAGAAGTTGGTCGCACTTATTGCTTCTTATGACCCAAGCAATCCCAAAAACATTCACTGATGTCAAAGTCTGGGCTCAGGGGTGGTCATTCCAAAGCTCTGAGAACACCAGTAGCTTCTTTGATATAGTAGTATATTTATTGTAGCACAATATAACAGTATAATATTCATTTTCAATATAAGAATGTTTTAATATTGAATAATCATTTATCAGCACATTTCTAGTGTAACATGTCCTTAACATTAATGTTTAGCTCTTAAAATCCCTACATTGTTTCATACTAAGGCTTATTGTTCAGTAACTACAGGGACTTCAGTACAAATGTGCTGGGCTATTCTCAAATTATAGATGTGAGTTAGAAAAATTTGTGCCCACCGGTGGGCTCAGGCCATTTAAGGGGTTAACATAAAACACTAATTAAATGATGGGTCGGGCAGTATGAGCGGTTCAGATGACACCTGTGCCAGTGCTTCAGAGATTGATAAGCTGACAACAAAAAATGACCAACATTTGAAATAGCACTGCCAGTCAGTGTTATCAGATATCTAAATTTTTTGCTCTGGCTTTTGTCCTGAGTGTCTAATGGAGTTTTTTTTGCAGATCAGGGTTCGTAATTATATGATGGTTGTGGTGAAATGGTTTCAAAAGTAATTGAGATGGCTTTCAACCATTTCTATATAGCCATAATCTAACAAAGGCTGTTTAATTTTCAGCAGAGTGACATGCAGTTTTTCCTCTACGTAGCCCAAAACCAACTGCAAACACTTCAGCTCAGCATCATTCAGCTCTCTGTCTCTTTCTCTCATACACACACACTTCTTTCTCTCACGTTTTTCTCTTTTTTTTTTCTCTCCTGGTTGCATGGCGAGGCCAGATGTCCAGGTTGACACAGCGCTTAAGGCGTTTGACTTCATAAAAAAAGCGGCCGGGCCACGGGTAAAGGGGGATTAAAACAGGGCCCGAGGCGCTGCTGCTAGATTGAAAACATCCTGGCCTGCTTTGTATGGAGATTTGCATACATCGGCCCTGCGCAGCGCCGGCCCATCTGCTGGAGTGCATTGTCCCCAAACAACAAAGTGTGTTTAAATATTTCACATCTCCATCTACCGCGAGGGAGAGCAAGCAGAGAGAGAGAGACACACACAAACAGACAGAACGAGGGGTGGTGAAAGGGGGGAGAAGAAGAAAGAGAGGATGATTTGGCACGTCTTTGAATGCGAACACATCCCAAATGTGCACGGATCCCTGAGTAAACACAACTCTTCACCGGCCAGGTTGTGGCAGAGCGGAGCAGCGCTCTGATGGCTCGTTTTGTATTCCGCCACGACGTGGGGATGAGATGAGAGACAGAGGCAGGTAGAGGTGGAGAGGGAGGGAAAGGAACACATGTGAACACGAGTTGGAGTGGACAGGTTTAAAGCAGGAGAAATAAAAGAGCTCCCACCGCATGTCTGCTGACCTCCAACACGTCATAATCTTTATGTTAACAAGCTCTCTGTTCTTGCCTATCTAGGTAAATGTATGTAAGTGCTGTGTACACGCATCATTCAGAAGACCGCTCTCATACAGCACTGTGCGAAAGTCAGAGACCACCCTTTACTCACAGCGACCATAAAGTACAAGGTATTCATTTTTCAGAGTCAGGGAAGAAAAGCAGAAAACATATATTTAATAGAAAACTACATAGAAGGCTCAACAACTGAATATAATCAGTGTTTTGTCTTCATTACATCTTCTGTTCTTTTCAGGAGACTTACTTTCAGTTTTCAATGAAATCTGCAGGGACATTTTTCCACATCTCCAAAGTTCAGTCTTAGAAGTTGGTTGCATTTACTGTGTCTCATGATCCAAGTAATCCCAAACACATTCAGTAATATTGAGGTCTGGACTCTGGGGTGGTCAGCCCATTGTTCTGAGAGCAGCAGCAGCTTCTTTGTTTGATTTGCTAATTATCTTCTTTTTTTGGTCTAATA
Source organism: Colossoma macropomum (assembly GCF_904425465.1). Taxonomy (NCBI): domain Eukaryota; kingdom Metazoa; phylum Chordata; class Actinopteri; order Characiformes; family Serrasalmidae; genus Colossoma; species Colossoma macropomum. Next base: position 15,472,524 of record NW_023494802.1, on the reverse strand, counting down.
CCTTTTCACAGTAATGGCTTCTTGACAGCTACTTTTCATCCTTTACTGGGACCAATAAGTAACAAGATCTGCTAATATCAGCACTGGGTTTATAGTCCTATTCTACTTACATTTGCTGTGCACCGCCAGGGTTGGGATATCCTGGAATAGAAGTATTGGGAATATGTATTCAGCATAGAGAAATTAAGTCACTGGATTCAGTCTAAGTTACATTTAGTAAAGACAGTATTTCAAATTTAATTTTTACATTTTTAAGAAAATATTTTTAGAATATGAACTCACTAAATTATAAAAAAAAAAAACATACAATCTTCAAAAGAAACACAATCAATGCTTGTTTATTAACTATTATAGAATCAGTGAATAGCATGAGGCAATTGTGCTCATTAAATTAATCTAAGGAGGACTTCAATTAACAGCTCCTTTATAAAGACTGAATCTCCTGCTAAAGCCTGAGTAGACTGATAAATTCATTTGATTATCAGTTATTAATCTCAGTGTTACTGAGCTCTGCTAAAGCCTGAGTAGACTGATAAATCAATGTGATCAGTTATTAATCTCAGTGTTACTGAGCTCTGCTAAAGCCTGAGTAGACTGATAAATCAATGCGATGATCAGTTATTAATCTCAGTGTTACTGAGCTCTGCTAAAGCCTGAGTAGACTGATAAATCAATGTGATCAGTTATTAATCTCAGTGTTACTGAGCTCTGCTAAAGCCTGAGTAGACTGATAAATCAATGCGATGATCAGTTATTAATCTCAGTGTTACTGAGCTCTGCTAAAGCCTGAGTAGACTGATAAATCAATGCAATGATCAGTTATTAATCTCAGTGTTACTGAGCTCTGCTAAAGCCTGAGTAGACTGATCAATCAATGTGATCAGTTATTAATCTCAGTGTTACTGAGCTCTTTTGAGGGATGATCAAACTAGTCATCTCCTCAGTAGTAGACATTTTTGCAAGTTATAAATTATCAGTGTTGTACTGGACTCCTGCTTGGGGGATTATGGGAGAAGCAGTGGACTGAAGCAGTCGGTAGCAGTCTAACAGTAAAAAACAATGTGGATAAAAGAGGTTTTCCCATGTGCCTTACCAAGATGTATTGAACATATTCTAAATGCATTCTGAATATGTTACTTTTTTATGTATTGTAACAGAAATATTGCTGAATTCATTTAGAACAGCGTATTCAGTATTCAGCCATCACTACTTTTTCAGTATTTTGCACAACCCTGGGCACCACCATATATATATGATATATAAGTTATACATATAATACATATACTTATACATATAAGTGACTCAATGTACAGAAACATAAAATCTGTTTTAAAAACTGTATTGAGATTCACTGCTGATATGAAACCAGCCAAAAGCCTCGCTCTCTTTTTATAGTGTTAATTTCATAACTCGGATGGGATATGATATTAAAAGACATTGTAAAACAAGATAATTACTGCAGTGTACTCATCCGTAGTGGCTGAGCTAAAGACATAAAACTCAGCACAGAGAGAGAGAGAGACAGAGAGGGAGAGAGAGAGAGAGAGAGAGAGGGAGAGAGAGAGAGAGAGAGGGAGGAGGAATAGATACTAAAGTGGACTGAAACATGATCTGATGACAGCCTGTGTGTAATCGAAAGTGACCTTGTCTTGTCTGTGGTAATAGCAAAGCGAGTGATGGTGGAACGAGTGTGCTCCATTCCTCTAATGAGTGTTTGCTTTCTACATTTCTGCAGTCTCACTCGCTCTCTTTCTCTCTCTCGCTCCCTCTCTCCTGAATCGGGACAGTACTGCCGATGAGGTCATTCAGCTTTCTTGGGCACCACAAAAAAAGCTTTTCATTTTTTTCAACAGAAGTAAAACCTGCGTGTCTGTGGTAATGGCAAAGCTAGTCTACGTTGTTCTAATATTTTATTGTTTTCTCTGAGTTTCTTTAAACTGATATATGGAAATGAGCTCTGTTGTGATTGGTTGCCCTGTATTGTGCCTTATTCAAAAATCAGTCCAGGCTAAAAGACTATTAGTTCAACCTGGATGAGCTAAAGTCACTCTACCAAACTGAATCAAAATCACAGCTGAAAACACATTTCAGACTTTCAACTGACTAAAATCCTTTAGCTTTGAGTGACCTTTTACCTTAATTAAAATTATTTTAAGAAAACAAACGATTGACCATTTCATTTTGTCACTACCCGAACAATGATAATGTTGCTGAAACTTTACCAAATATTTCAGAAGTGACAGTTTCAGTTGCGATCATTTCAGCTCATTTTGAGAATCACTGAAAAATGCTATTCAGTACATGACTAGCAAACACAGCTTTGAACAGCTGTACATATATAATCATGTTTTTCATTAAAACACTAAGTACTTAACTGCAGAGAATATGTGTTTCTCGGTAGTGAAAGTTCTTAATGTTACACACGGATTTTCAGACTTTTCAAAACAGTGGGATCTAACTGCTCACCATGTGGCCATGAGTGCAGCCTCACAAATGCAGAGGTGTGGCTAAAACAAGGCTCCACCTAAGGAATAAAACACTTTGTGTTTCAGTAGCAACATGGAAACATGAAAAATCATTTTTTGAATTACATTTTTAATTGAAAGTTAAAATCATGTGAAGCTCATATTAAATAAATAAATAAATAAATAAATAAATAAATAAATAAATAAATAAGATATTTTACAAAAACAACAATAAAAAAATAATAACTTGGGGTCAGGTCCTGGGACAACCACTTCCCAATAGGACGTACCTTATGAGTGATTATTTTTTTATATATTTAACTTATTAGTATCATATTTAACGCCTTGGGTTAAAATAAACCATAACATAGTCATACAAAAATATCTAAGGTCTGAACACTTTTTAAAGTAGTTTTTTTATTTTTATTTATTTATTTTTTTTTTACTGTGGACCTGCAGTTTGAACTACTTTGCTAGATTAGTCCATATACAGAGGCTCAAAAACTATTTGGACATGTTAACCATTAATAAACTTTAATCATGTCCTTTAGGTTACTTTATAAACTGTTTTACAAAATGATATTTGTTTCAGAGAAAGACTCTTTTAGCATAACGTCAAACTCATGATAGACTCTTTGTGTGGAGAAAGCCTGGAGAAAAGTTCCAACCAGACCGCACTGAAAGTGCTGTAAAGCACGGAGGTGGAAACATCAAAGTCTGGGGCTGTTCCATGTTTCTTACAGTGGTGGCCATGAACTTGCAACTTGCGAACCTGCAGAAGTCTGAAAAGAAACTGCTCAAACAATAGAAATGAATCTTTCAGCAGGAAAACGATCTGAAACACAACGGCTGCCTTTTGAAACATCTTGGAATGACCAGTTTGAAGTTAATGCCACTTGGTTTGACATTTTGTTTCCTAACACAATGAACTTACTATATCTTTAAATACAGCTCAAAGGTCCAAATAATTTTTGGGGCCATAATGCACTATAGGTCCAAATGTGCTTGGGATGAGTTGGAGTGGCATTTGTTGTCCAGAACTATTCATCCAACATCAGTAGCTGACCTCACTAATGCTCTTGTGGCTGAATCCCATCAAATCCTCACAGCAATGTTTCAAACATTTAATGCAAAGCCTTCCCAAAAAGAGTGGAGACTGTTACTGCAGAAAAGCGGGAATAAAACCACTATTAATACCCTTGATTTCAGAAAATGCACTGGTCTTTGTGACGTCACAAAAACAGATATTTCAAAATCGCCTGTTTTTTGCATCTTTGTTTTCAGAGATGGAGTGCGGAATGGTACATTTCTAAACTTTAACAATGCTTGCATATTACACACAATCTCCTTTATTTAAAAACAACCCCGTTTTCCACGACAAAGGCCCTTTAACTGAATCACGGTACTATTTCAGGATCCAAGCTTGGCAGCTTTTGATACAAAGCACTTACAAAACAACTATACTTTCCCAATGGCTTCCATAAAAGAAGAGGCATCAGCATCTGCTTGCCAGAACGGTTCCATAAGCTCAACTGTTAATGCACGTAAAGCGGCCATGCCAATAAAGCCCATTCTGCTAATCTCTACATTAGAGACCGATGCTTTACTGAAGAGCCTCCATTGCTGCAGCAGCGGCGGCAGCAGCAGCTCTTCTTAAGGTACAAGTCAGTGATGGACGAGTGGGCCGACATTTGGCACTGTACCCATGCCGATCTCGCACCAAATGCGCATGCACACACATACACACACAGCGGAGATGGACGTTGGGTAAGTGTGGACTGCATGGGGGAGGATTTTGGAACACAAAGCTTGGTCAAGCTGTCTGCTCACTCAGACGTCCAAGAACACAGAAAAATAAATCTACGAGTTCTTCTGCGATTACAAATCATTCCTTTCTTATGGCTATTTTAATGGGCCATCAGTACTAAAACCATTCAGCAGCTGAAAGAGCTTTGCATGCAGTGTAACTTTTTGTATGCTTTGAATTGAATAGAGCTGTAATGATTACTCAATTGGAGTCAATTAAAAAAGGATTAAGCTGTGCTTTCTCAAGTCAGCAATGACTGGTTTGCAATTTGTGTGATAATAATGTGTATTTAAAATTCATTTACAGTCATTATTGACAGATTACCTGGACAGGGATTAAGCCTAGACTAATCAATGAAGAATCTCTATTGTGGTCCAGGACTAGGCTTAATCCCTGTTTGGGAAACTGACCCATAATGTTTTGCCAATTAATATTTTTAAAGGCTTCCTTGTTTAAATTTTCCACTCTGCATGCTTTGTTACTGTCCATTTTTTGGCCTTTTTAAACTTATTTGAATTTTAATTGGTTTACGCTTCGATTCATATTATAATTAATCATGACTGACCTAAACTGCATTCGTTATATATTTTTACATATTTAATTTTTCAGGATTGGTGTCTATTTCACTCTTTCCATTACAGGACTGAGTCTAAACGTCTCTCTGGATCATTTATGCAATCTCTGTTGTAACACAAAGCCGACGAGCTGTAAGAGTACATCTGACACACACATTAACCTCCTTTAATCTGGATTAACCGCAACAGAGAGCCATTATTTAAAAGCCATTACACCATGTTCTATTAGCAGAGGGAGAGAGAGGGAGAGAGTGAGAGAGAGAGAGAGAGAGAGAAAGAGAGAGAGAGAGAGAGAGAGAGGAGGTGGCGAGTCTGTATTACACTAAGTAAGTGACTCGGACACGACCAGCCTGAATAAACTAAAAGACAACACAATCAGACTAATGGTATGCATTAGTAATGTGCCAAATGCTCGGCTTTTGACTTTAGATCCTAAAAAATAAATATGGTGCACAGAGCACAGTAATTAAATCAATCCCTTTAAATCACTGGAAATTCCAGTGTAGCTAACGTCTCTGTTAAATGTCGCTTTGCAGATTAAATCGTCTGGGGCACCAGGTTGGGGCTGCATGCATTTGTGTGTGCTGAATTTACTCCATTCAAATATGTACATCACTTCCACATTAATAAAATAGATGACTTCAATATAATTTTGTCCTTCAGGTTATTTACATTCAGCGACGATCAAGTTGATGTAATACAGCGCAGTGCAGAAGTCAGAGATCACCCTTTTATTATTTATTTAATTTCTAGTCACTTTGGCCATCAAGTTATTCATGTTGAAAACAACATGTAGACTCAACAACTAAATATATAACATGCATTAAACTTCACCAACTTTCTAAAATCCAGCATCTACATTGCTGTGAAAGATGTAGCACATCAAGCAGAAACCTCATGTAATCTGTAATTGACAGTATTTGGTGTGTTTGCCTTCTTTACAGCTTCGTTTCTTTTTGGGATATCTGCTTTCAGCTTTTACAGAAATCTGCAGGGATATTTTTCCACACTTCCATTTTTTTAATGATCGAAGTTATCCCAAAAACATTCAGTGACGCTGAGGTCTGGACTCTGAGGTGGTTAGTCCATTGTTCTGAAAATCCCAGCAGAAATGCTCTTCTTTTTTGTTTATTTTCTTTTCTCAGTAAAGGCTTCACAACATTTCAGACATCCTCTCAATGAGAAAATAGTGCTGGTGGTCTTACATACTTGTCAGGGGACCTATTTTCTCTGTATCTGTTATCTTTTAATAATTTTTCAGTTTCTAGTTTTAGAAACTTGTGTTTTTTTTCACTTATTTGCCCTAAACCCTATGTGTCAAACACAAGGCCCACAGCCCAGATTAGGCCCGCGACACAATCCCATCCGGCCCGCAAAGCTATTCTAACTTTCTAATAATATTAGCCTGTTTTACAATGTGCTGCACTACAGTACCCAGCATGCACTGCAGCGGAATATGCACTCTGACTCTCCTACCCCAACAACAACCTATGGGACAGTGTTTACACCTCAATTCTACACAATTCCACACCAGTCATATCACCAAATATACCAGCTGCATTTCAGCTGCAGTTCAGCCAACATAAACATCAGCTCAGCAGCTCAGAAACTGAGCCCAAGTATTAATGAACTTGCAGCAAAGAAGAGATGCCAGGTTTCTGGTTCAAGCAAATAGGTAGGTTTAAAAGACTGAGCACCTGGTGACATTTAGATTTTAAATATTTCAAGTATTCATGTAATATTTCAAGGTTTACTACAAGTGTCTATATTTTACTGATGAGGTTTTTGCATATTTTTAATAAACAATGGCCAGTTCGGGATATAGCACAACATAAAAACATAAAAACATTTTTTCTTGGCCCAGGAATTTGTTGAGATTTTTTACTATGCCTCTTTTAGTGGTTGAGTTTGACACCACTGCCCTAGATTTTGTCCTTCCTTGTGCAAGTGGATTATATCATATCTAATCTGAAATATCTCCTGAAAATAAATGACTTGTAAATAAATGAACAGTGCTCTGACTTTTGGACCTTTGCATATTTTAATAATGTGGAAATGATGTAGCCGATATATTTGAATCAAGCAAATTCAGTGCATCACTTTTTTGAACGTGTTTATGCTCTGTAATAATTTTGGGAAGCCCCCTGTGTTCCAGTTATCATTAGTGCATATGAGCACAGACAAGTCTACACATGAGTTATACATACACACAGACATGCACATGCTCTGCTCGAGCAGGACACTGGGGGCTGTCAGTAGGAGGCCAGAGCTGATGGACATTCTGGTTACGCAACGCACTGATCACAGCCATGAGAGACAGGTGGCCCACCACACTGTGTGTAGGTGTGTGTGAGAGAGTGGGGGGTGAGAGAGAGAGAGAGAAAGAGAGAGGATCGAAAGATGGAAAGATAAGAGTGGACCAAGCATGTAAAGTAAAGAAGGGTAGAGTCTTTAGGAACAGAGACATATGGGTTAATTAGCGTGTCCTTAAACTGAGCCTGAAAGACCTTCTCAGTGGAAGTAGCTCATCAGTAAATTGCTACAGTTCTGTAATTAATAATAGATTTAAGAGAATCTGCCCTCTGATTACAAACAGAGTGTCCAATCACATTGGGCTGATCTTATATACATATAAACTGCTGATATACAACTTCCTGTTCTGCATGACTGCACTCAACTACTAAGGGGGAGGTGTCCATTCAGCCCCTTAAGTTATTTAAGTAACTCCTTGTATATATTTTATTCATGAATCAGATCACAGTTGTGGGCTGCACTCGCATGACCTGCACAGAAAATATATTAGAAAGTCTCTTAGGTCAGTTAGATTTATTGCCCTGAGGTAGAATAAGACTAACATATGCTTCCAAAATGTAAGATTAGTCTAGTTACACTCTTAAAGGGACATTCCAACATAAAACTAGCATTTAATATGTGATTTGTCATGTTATGTAATAATTAATAGAGCAGTAATTTCATCTCTCTTTTTCAGTGGTTTGATAGAATACATGATTTTGTATCCTTTTGCATTTTTGTCCATTTCTCTCACTACAATTGTACGTTGCATAAATAATACATACATAGATTAGGAAGGCTAATAAATACAGAAGTGATATTCGGCCTACTAGCAATAGACCTGTTTATCTGGCTTCCTTCTGAATTAGTCAACTAGTGGAAAAAATAACAAAACATTTCTAACAGCTCACCCTCAGATCCGCCCTCAAAGCACAGTAGTTCGGAAAAGTTCCTCATCTGAAAGGGTTTTACCTGAAAAAACTCAACCTCGGGACTATTGTGGCACCACTGTAAGAGCATAATATCCACTATGTATAGTATCTGGTGCTCACCAAATAATATCTGTTGATATTATGACGTGAATAATAACAGGTTGAAGAAGCCCCCTGATATACATACACACAGAAACACGCACATGCACTGCTCAAGCAGGACACTGGGGGCTGTCAGCAGGAGGCCAGAGCTGATGGACATTCTAGTTATGCAACACACTGATCACAGCCCTGAGTTTGTGGTGCACAGAAGCTCTTTTTAATCTAAAATCTTTGAGAAAAACCGACAGCTAATTGTCTTTTGCAGCAGTTTGCAGTGCTGTGCATTGATGAGTGTAATGAGTCTGACAAATGTGCTATACATGCTACTATTAGCAAACCAATTAAGATTGTGTTAGCACTGACCACAGATCAGGCCAAGTTGGTACTGAAGGCCTAGTACTGCCAAGAAGGCCAAAATGCCACTGAATCCCTGACTTTTAGGCCACCCAAGCACAACCACTTTCCAACTGTTCATCAAACGCAGCACGGATGATTAGCCTAATGCTAGCACTTCCTGCAAACCTACTGAAAATGTGCTTTCAGGCTGAGTTTGCAAGATGGGAATCTGGCACTGTGTGTTTTTCCGTGATTAAGAGGTGCGACTCAGCCTCAGATATCTGACATTAACAACAAGGGGGAGGTGGAAGGACAGAAATTGAATTCTCCAGATTTGTTTAAGCTGTGACTCAAGCACCATGTGCCCAGATGAAAGCTTTGTGCCTCATATGGTTCTGGAATGTCCTCCATCTTCCTGCCGCGCTCGGTGCAGGAACGCTGCACAAACTCAGCTGTGGAAAGTTGAGGAGGTAATTTGAATAGACTGTCATCGATCATGTAACTGTAGCAGCACACACTGTAAGACTAGTGCACAGTAAACTGCCACTTCTCTTACTGCAGTTGACATTATCATACCGCCTACACAGGGCCACGCAGCCGGCCATAAGACTGCGACCCCTGACCTCTCCCAGCAACTCAGCCGAACTTCAGAGAAATCGGCACACACACACACACACACACACACACACACACACACACACACACACACTGCACATGCATGTACATGCAAACAAGCACACACACACATGTATCAACACACACATACACATGCATACAAAACATACACATACATATACAAACATATACATGCATGTACACACACATGTACAAACATGTATACATGTATATTTATGGCTCCGCAGACAAAAACAAACCTCATCCTGAACTTAGTGCAGCAACATTTGTGTTACAAAACAAACAGAAGTGCACAAAAATCGGGACGCACACCCCTGCGGCTGACCATCCCCTCACGCAAGCGTGGCTGAGGGCTGTATGAAATGTGAGCGGTAAACATTTGTATGGACAGATGTGGATTAATGCTCATCTTTCCCTCATGCTGGAGATTAAAGCTGATTTACCGCTAACAGGGTTTAGGCTTCTATGATTTTGATTACACACAGAGAGAGAGAGTGAGAGAGAGAGTGAGAGAGAGAGAGATAGAGAGGGAGAGAGAGGGAGAGAGAAAAAGACAGAGAGAGTGAAAGAAAAGGGTCAAAGGGAAAATTAGAAAGAACAAATGGATCTTGAATATACAATCCATGTGCCACAATGAGATTACCACAGTGAGGGTCACTCTGAGAAGCTGTACGGTCTTTAGGTATTTAGGTCTCTGGGTTTGACCAGAGGAGGGGAGAGGGGCATTGGTGGGCTAAAAGAGTGTCCGTGTGTGTATGTGTGTGTGTGTGTGTGTGTGCTCATCTGTGTAAGGGGGTGTGAGGGTGCTACAGAGCTTGGCTGCATTTGCAGTTGATAACGAACATTTAATGCAAGTCTGGAAAATTGAATACGGTCACCATCTGCTCTGTGCCCGGCTGCAGTCTGAGGACGATTCTACAGCCAAGTAGACTTAATGCTGAAGGAGACAGAGAGAGAGAGAGAGAGAGAGAGAGAGAGAGAGAGAGAGAGAGAGAGAGAGAGAGAGAGAAAGAGAGAGACTGTGTATTTGGATTTGTGAATAACTATGCACTTTTCTTCAATATAATTTTCACTTTATTCTTTCATATAATTGAAATCAAGATCACTAAATGTTCTAAATATTTACTCTTTTTGTTTTAATTATACGTTGGTTATACTGTAACTGAATATGGAAATGCCAGTTAAGCCCAGTGAATTGAACTGAACTGAAAATACATGCTTGTAATTTTTAGTTAATTTTTTATTCAATATAAGCGTCATGCTCATTGCCTTTAAACCCTGCAAGTATTGTAGTGATTTCATCAACTTTTGATGGGTAAAAAAGCACTACAATCTTGTAACGATGGAAAATCCAGGTAAACAAACCTGGTACAACCTCCTGTTAGTGAGGACGTCAGGAGCTGAACTGAAGGCTGAACATTTCAGATTAACTACAAACATAATAAAGAACAGACAGAGAAATCAGCCAATTCAGATTTGATGTAACAATTTTGTGAGAGGGCCTTCTGGAAGTTCTAGATATGTCACTGACTGTGAATACGAGCCGTAGGTCAACCAGGGTTTCAGTTCCTGCAAACCTGGCTTCAAATAAAATGTAATTGAATGTATTTTACAAGCTTTAAATATCTGTGTTTAAGGGCAAAAAAATGTTTACATGAATCACTGTTAACTTAGTGCTAAGATACTATAAGGATCCCATAGGGGTGCTAGCAGAAATTAACATTTATGTAGAGGTTTTTTTTTTGCTTGTTTTTGACTGAGTTTTGACATTTATAGCCTGAACAGAAGGCCTGACTGTAACAGTCACGGTTTTCCATTGAAACATAGAGAGTAGGGAAGGAATATATAGGGCAGAGATAGAAAGAGAGAGAGAGAGAGAGAGAGAGAGAGAGAGAGAGAGTGAGTGAGAGAGGGAGAGAGAGGGAGAGAGAGAGTGAGAGAGAGTTGCTGGGAGGCAACTAAGCTATCATGTGTGTTTAGTGAAGTCACAGACACAGATGCAGGTGAGCACAAATAGGACGACCAGCAATGAGCCTCATGCTCAGAGGTGTCTCACACACACACACACACACACACACACACACATACTCTCTCATGCACACAAACACACAGCCTCAGGGTGCAAAACACACTTGGCCAATGTGACAGGTAAGACACACACACACATGCGCATACATACATACACACACACACACACACACACACATGGATACTGATCAATCATACCTGAACAGTATCAAAGGAAAGCTGGCTATGTGGACATTGCTTGCACATGAATGCCCATGTACTGTCCGACCAGTGAGGTTCTCAGAGCTGGAGAAGGAGACACATGCAGAGGAACATCAGCTCCGTCACACCGCATTCAGTTTCCAGCTCCCTGCTTTAGAGGCCCATATCATGGGAAAATAATATCTCTCACTTCTTGCCAATAAAAGAGTTCGATGTAGTACGTATACAATGTTAAAGCTTTAAAATTCACTATCCAGTCCATAGAATCTATACACTGTTAAAAACGAGAGATCTGCTCAACTTAAAATGATAATCTTGGCTTTTCTTGAGTTGACTTAACTTGAGGACACAAGAGTTCACACAACTCAAACTTCTTATTTGAGTCAAAAGTTCTCTTACTTTTTTAGTTTCTCAGTGAGGTAAATAAAATGAGCTTGTTTTTATACTCAACTTCCCCACTAGCCAGGACTCTCTCCGTCACACAATCCTGCTGGACATTTTTCCTCTTGGGTACACACTTATGGATGGCTATGGAATCACTGGGGCTTAAACTCACAACCTCCTGTTGGGGTGACAGCTTAGTCCACTGCAAACTCACAATCTCCTGATGTTGAGATGAATTATTAGACAGCTGCACCACATGAAACTATTACATGCGTTAGTAAAACAACAAATATTTTCTCCAGCGTATTAAACATTTGTAGGCGCAAAATCTGAGCTTCATGTTTTCCTGAGTGGTTTGTGTGATGGAAAGAGTCCTTCAATCCAGAAAGGTTCAAAAGAAAAACATGGCTAACTGCGAGGGCAGCTAAAAACACGATCTTCTGCTTTGCCCTCTCTGCTATCACTTGAATTCATTCATGGATTGGTGGACTTTGAAAGAAAAGCTCTTGACAAGTTTGCCCAGATAAAAGATCGTCATGCATCTTTTCTTTTCGAGCAGTGAGGTGAGTCATTCTGCATTATTACAAGACATATTATTCCTAATGCCCGGAAAGCGTGTCTCCCTGCTCTAATATGTTGCCTTGAATATGTATTTGCTGACCACAATGACCGTTACTGATGGATAACTTTGGATTTGTAATTCATTGCTGTATAACAAGGTTTTGTGAGATCTAATGTTGTTGTCAAATCACTCATATTCTCACTTCCACTAACTCCTTCACCACGTTACGTTAATTTGTAAATGTGTGATTTCATTAATGGAGTGTGTTTGTGTTTGGATCAGGTTTGTGTGCTGTTTCATTGACGAGTCGCTTCCCCAACAGTTTATTGTGCCCCACCAGGCTTTCTGCGGCAGAGACGCCACTGTTTGTGGGAATGGGCGGAGCTAAACTGCTGTAAGATAAATACACGTAAATGAGTGAGCTAGTGAGCTAGATCAGCCTCATAGTTCCAGCGCAAAACCAAAAGAAGAACTTCAGACACCTGACATGTCTTAGCTGACTGACTGTGTTTGGCATAACTGTGTAAATATGATTTTTCACTGAGCTACTGCTTTAAAAGAGGAGGAGCCAGAGATACCAAAAAAGAACAAACGAGTGTTTAATGAATGATCCTCCACAACACAGTAAATACATTCTGTAATCCTGCTCTGTATCTGTGTTACATGATCACTACTCATCTCTGTCTTTCACACACACACACACACACACGCACACACACACACACACACACACTGTACCAGGTTGTAATTTAATTCACCCCTGCTCATGATCCCTTAGTAAATCTTTGCAATTTTCATTTTTATAGAGATTTAATATGGATCATCATTCGTTTGAGAGCAGACACCTCCCCCCCAATCCCTAATCTAGAACAATCTGTAGGACAGGAGAGCATGAAACATCTGACGCCTAACAGAGGAAGAGACAGAGAGAGACAGAGAGAGAGAGAGAGAGAGAGAGAGAGAGAGAGAGAGAGAGAGAGAGGGGACCTTAACAGCTGCTCAATATTACAGCTACTGGTGTTAATCTGAGCTCCTCTGACCTGATATCTGTAGTAATCACATACACACACACATTAAATATGAACACACATGAGTAGCCATGACTCCAGCAGAAGGGGGAGGAGCTGGTCATGATGGAGTAAACAGGAACCTTGTGAGTGAAGAAGAGAGAGAGACTAATAGGGGGTTTGTCTGGAGGCTGTCTGAGCTTCATCTACTGCATATGATGAAACCACACCGGTGGAGGGGCGGAGCTAAAGCTGACTAACTTAAAAATGTGTTGGCGAGAAGGGAAACTGAACCGATGGTAAGTTTACCACTTACAGACTTCATATGCGGGGGTTGTGGGCTGCGGCGGCTCGAACACCTGCCCCTTTGCTGTCGAACCCTTTTGTTTGTCAGTCTGGCCCAGGACCCTTATTAGAAGAAGTTTTAATAGCATTTTGTATATGAATTTATTTCATTAATGTGGAAATGATGTACACATTTAAATTAAATTGTTTTAAAACATTAATTTTTTTTCTCACTGCTCAACATTTTGCTGTGTGTATCTGAGCTTTTCTTCAAAAAGCATTATCATTGGTCCAGTTCAATGTCAGGCCTGTGGCTCTGCCTACTTCACCATCAGCTCCAGCTCTTCATGTCCCTCTTTTACAAGCTTTCAAGTCCAGTTTTATGACTTATTTCCCCATCTCAAATTAAGCTGAAGCTGAAACTCAGTGAGAATCAGCCGGTAGCTCTGCAATGGATTAAACTCCACATTAAAGAGACACCACAAGATCTCTACCTCTACTGTAAATAATGACTGAGAGAGTTAACTAAGACTGAGCCCTCATTTACTCACTCACTCACTCACTCACTCACATACAGAAAACACACACAAACACACACAAAACACACATAAACACACAGCCAAGACATCTTTATCCCAAAAATGTACAAAAAAAAAAAAACACATTCTCTCTGTCATACCCTGTAAAGTACAAAAATCTGGGATTTTTTGTATTTAAATCTAGAAATAAATAACAGATTTTTTTTAGAATTTTTAACTAATTTTTAGAACTAATTAAAGTTTAATGAAGAAGAAATAAGGACGATTCTGTAGTATTTCTAGGCCACAATTCAAATCTAAGCAAATTTGTAAATAAAAAAGTCTTTAGTCTCCTTTCATCCTTCAGTCTCCAGTCATCCCTTCTACTGAAGCACACGTTCAGATGACCCTCAGGTGGATTTGATGTCATCAGAAGCTTTTGCAGCAACTTGTGGAATCCATGCCAGCTTAAATGCGCAGTCATTAAAGCAAAAGGGGACATAACAAACAGTAAGAAACTCTGAAATTCAAAGATTCTAGTTTCCACTCAAATTGCCATGCAGGTAATAACGTAATAAAAATGTATTAAATTAGAAAACAATGCAAAACAGAGATATTTTCACTAGTTGTCTCCGACTTTGGGCCCCACTGTACATTTACACACACAATTCAACTAAACATGAGGGTGAGCAGAAAATGAGCAGCAGATCATGTAGAGCTGCACATCAGCAGTACAAACAGTCCAAAGCTACATAGTCCTGAGTCAGTACTAAACTCAATAGAATATTAAAGCCATTGACTGACAATATTGACACTCTGACTTATTCCTAAAATGTAGTGTGTGTGTGTGTGTGTGTGTGTGTGTGTGTGTGTGTGTGTGTGTGTTGGTGTGTGTGTGGCAGACAGAGCAGACTAGCAGACTCTGTTTCCTCCTGGCTGGCTGTGCTACTGAGAGGATTAATAAGGAGGGGGTGTGCATCTCCCTCCTGATCCCCACACACTCAGCACAGACATGTGTGTGTGTGTTTGTGTTTGTGTTTGTGTGTGTGTGTGTGTGTGTGTGTGTGTGTGTGTCTGATCCTGTACTTACTTCCACTGTCTGACACTAGCTTTCACTCACCATCCCGTCTATACCTTTCACTAATACTACAAAGCACAGCCAAAAACGATGGCAACACATACAAATGACAATTACAAAATTATCATATATAATATGCTGTATTGTTATATATATACATATATACATGTACAAATATATACATATGGTTTATTCATCATGAAATTCACACACAATGTAAAGGACAACAGGCATTTTCAAATACTGGAAATACTGGATGAACATTATATATGTATACCTTTCTGACAACTGACATATGTTGGAATAAACCCTTTAAAATGTTATACCTGTAATTTATATCATATATCATAAAAGGTGTAAGTAGGTGATATTTAGCCTTATGGATCAAGACCAAGTATTTCTATTTTTTTTTTTTCTATTTTTATTTTTCTACATCATTTCAACACAGTAGCTGTCTTTTACCTTGTGTGAACATTTTATGATGGATGCTCCAAAATTGCTACACATAAAATCTTTTTACATTAACTTACATTGAAAGTTAAAAATATTTTAAACTTTCTCCTGTAAAGTTGCTGTTTTGGAGGTATTTGTTTTTTTACTTGCTGCCCTACAGTGCTGCTTGCAGTTATCAATTGTAAGATTTAATGTTCAGTGACTACTTTAGATTATTAAGCAACCACTATAAAAAACAAAGTAACATATATACTTTGTTATATATATATATAAGTATAATATATATACTATATATACATATATATATATATATATATATATATATATATATATATATATATATATATATATATATAATTTCAAATCATTTTGGACCATCATTTCTATTGGTGCATTCTCAGAATATGAAAAACAGGAAAAATATATGAAGAAAAACCCCAATAAATAAATGGAATTATGATATTTCGATATCACAGTGACAATAAGAGTGAGGAACTGGAATGTGGGCCATATCCAGGCCTTTGCAGTTGAAGGGTTTAATTAGTCGCTCTCTGGTACAGCTCTTCAGTCAGTCTTTCACCCTCGACATAAAGCCCCAAATACCCCTCTTATCCTCACAAACTTCAGCCGATAGCGCTCCTGCGTATTAAACAATACCCCATTACCCTGACCTCAACTTTCAACCCCCCCAACTCGACTGAGTCTAAAACTCTGCGTCTTACACTGGTTTAACCCCCCGAGTGCATGTAAGTGCTGCTTTCCCTGCGCAAACATGATTAAATCACACAATCTACTGCATCAAATCCTCTTACCTCTGCATATTACATATCTGTCTGACAAAAGAGTCTCAATCAGGACAATCAAAGGCCGCTCTCGGGCCCGGATTATCTGATCCCATTGTCATGATTAAAATGAAAAGAGAGCCAGGAACATCACAGAAAATCCCTCGTTCGGAGTATTAGAGATATCAGGGGGAGATATGAAGGAGAATAACACTGAAATATCCTCAGTAAGTCCCTGATATGGATCAGCTATTGTTTTTCTGTATTGTGATGGACGAGGCAGAAGTGATTTGTCAAAAAATTCAACCAATGACAAGCTTCCATAAATGCAGGTTGCCAAAGGTTCACATGTGTATAAGAGTGAGCAGTTTCTTTTTTCTGCTTTATCATTACATCAGCGTAATCTCATGTAATCAACATGTCAGATTTCCGCTTTTAGTTTTTGTATTTGGGGTTGCAGTAAGTGTAGATTATATCACAGAAATGTAAGATTGTTTTTATTTTTATTTAATTTGGAAAGATACATGTGCATAGAAAATTACAAAGAATTGTCTGATGCCAGACAACGTAACATCTATAGTGCTTATTTGCGATGTTGGGACTCTCAATCCTACACACATAAGCTACTTCACGATGTGAATAAACAAAAAGCAATGTACTGTAAATTGCTACTGTAAGTATTTCAAAATGCATATCATCGCTGTCCAAAGAAAACCATGTATCTCCTTTTCTGTCTATTTTTATTTACATCATTTTAACACACCAGCTTTCCTTTAGATTGTGTAAAAAAATTAATAATGAATGGACCAATAGAAATGCTCTAAAATCACTTGGAATAAAACCTCTTTACACTCACTTACACTGAAAGGTAAGAGTTTCCTGTAAAGTTACTATTTTGGAGATTGTTTTTTTTTTACACAGCAATGATATTATATATGTGCTGCTCACTTCTTTAACTATAGGCTACATATTGTGTATAAGTACATTATTTTATTATTATATATATTATTGTATAATTGTAAATAAGTTCAGTACATAAAAGGTAACTGTACATAATGCCCACATTGTAAAAAGATTAGGTATTTCAGTTGACAAAAGTGAGCAATGTGATTGTCTTTCATGTTGAGTTTGCTGAATAAAAAAATACCTAAAAACACAACAATAATCTCTGTGTTATTCTTTTAGCTTTAATAAAATAAAACTTGTAAGGCAGCCTGGTTACAGTGGCAAATCATTTTCACAGTACATTGCATCTTACAAGTTTTAAATTACTTGTAGACTTACATCTCTGTTAGACATGTTTGTATTTGTGTATTTTCTTTTTTTCTATATTTTCACTGAAATTTATGTTGCCACCTGCACCAGGACGATTTTTTTGTACATATTGTACTTGGGAAATTAAATGGTTTTAATTCTGACAAATTTATAGATGTAAAATCTTGTATCTCCATTTTTGTCCATTTAGATTTTTTTTTTTTGTACATTTTTTCAACACGTCAGCTGTATTTTACATTGTGTGAGAAATTCATAATGAATGGACCACTTGGAATAAAATCTCTGTACGCTAACTTACATTGAAAAGTAAGAGTGTTTTTGTTTTTTCTTCTCCTGTAAAGTTACTATTTTGGAGATATTTGTTTTTCTTGGGACAGTGACGATAAATTAAATGTGAATGAATGCAAAAACACTGAAACCAATCAAAGTTTACATGATCAAATATAACAGGTTGTTACAGGATAATGAATTAACACTTTATCAAGGTGTATAAGGCAGCTTCTCTTTATGTGTGTGTGTGTGTGTGTGTGTGTGTGTGTGTGTGTGTGTGTGTGTGCCAGGGCTCCTGTACTCTCCACAGGGCGCAGGGATTATCTGAGGAAGTGCAGTGGAGTGGCAGTAATGGGGAGACCTCCTCGAAAGCATACTGCGCTCACACACACACACACACACACACACACACAGAAAATTCAGCATGCAATGTTCATTCACACAGAACCACACCAAGTGGTGGACCCACAACCTGTTTGTCATTCACACCAAATCAATGTGAAAACGATGGCTGTAAATCACGAATATATCACCTATAGATGTGCTACATAAGCCAGTCTCTGAAAGCCGAGACTGTTTATTGCATTAGTGAGGAACCATGTGCCTAAGAGTGTTTGTTGGTTCCACTGTAACATTATGCATAATCAGTTAAAACACCTCTCTTTAAAAAGTGGATCTTTATTAAAAGGTTCTTTATTGAAGGAGGCAATAGTTATACATAGAAACACAACAGTGCAAAGAACCATTTCAATGCTTTAGCTACCTTTAATGTGATGTCATTCTAGTTATGGTACAACTGCCTCCACAAGACAATTATTATTATTAAAATATTTAAAATCTCTTAATAACAGTTCTATTAAGCACTGAAAAGGGTTTTTTTTTATTGTTGAGTCTGTTTTTCTGGATTTCTGCTCAGAACGTACCTTCTCTCTCCCTGAAAGTCATCTCCTCCATTATCCTGCCAGAGTAATTAAGAAGGAGAATGGCACCTCACAAACACCCCCACCTCCCCCACTAATGGACCAGGCCCGCTCTGCATGATGGACGGGCGGCTGTCACATCAACCTGGAGATGCGAGGGGGGGAGCTCAGGGTGGGTGGGGGTCATAACAGAACCTCTAATCGCATAAAACCAAACATGTGTGATTATATACAGTCCAAACACAGACAGGCTCCAAAATCTGCTTCAGTCTTCATGAAGGTGAAAACAGGGCAAGTTAATTTTTCCTCAAAATCTTTTTTTAACAGAAAAAAATGGCATTCACAATTTAAATGCTTTTTTTTAAATTAATTTGTCACTTGTAGTTCACTCAAAAAACAAAAATTTAAGTTTCAACTCAGACTTATCAGTACAGAATATAGAGGTAACTAGAGGTAGATATTCATTCTGTAAGTATGTAATTATAGTATAGCAAAACAACAGTTAACAACGTTAAGGGGAACTTTGTAGCTATTCAAATTGAAAAAATAGGCCTGAAAAATATTCATCATCCTTATCTCTGCATTTCTGGTTTATAAAAAGTGCAAAGAACCTAATTCATACCCTTATTACATTTATGATACATATACAGTACTGTGCAGATTTCAGAGATCACCTTTCATTTTCTTTTGTTTAATCTCCTGTCAAAACAGCCACTAAGTCGAAATTATTACTTTGCAGTGTCAGGAAACAGAAAACATGTTTAACAGGAAGTTACACAGAAGCTTTAACAATTAAAATAACAAATATACTCAAATCTGCCAATACTTACTCTGTCCACTTTTTGCTTTATTACGGCTGCTATTCTTTCAGTTTTTAATGAAATCTGCAGGGATATTTTTCCAAATCTCTAAAGTTCAGTCTTAGAAGTTGGTTGCGTTTTCTGATTCTCATGATTTTAGTAATCCCAAACACAGTCAGTGATGCTCAGGTCTGTCTTCTGGGGTGGACAGTCCATTGTTCTGATTATCTTCTATCTAATGTCCTCATAAGAATTTCCTGAAAATGTATAACTCGTACTTAATGGTATTTTAGATTGGAAATGACTTTTGCGCAGCACTGTGTTTGGTTCAAATAGCATTTTTCTTGATTTTTTTCTGTACTTCACTTCTAAATTCACTGGCCTAATAACGCATGTTCAGAAACATGACCCAAATACAGTAACATGGTTATAAACTGGTGTGCTGACTTCCTTTGTGCACTTTGTGAATGTGTGCCCAACTCTCTGAGCTTGGTAGAGATGCGGTCGACATTGCTCACTGACCAGAAAGCACAGCAAAGTACACGCGCTCAAAACAGCGTAACACCATCTCTATTTTTCATAAGAACGCAAAAGCAAACAAGCAAACAAGAAACAATATAATAAGAAAACTCATCGTATTATCTTCTTACTTGTACGCTATGAGAGAATAACAAGTTAAGAAAGGGCTTATCTAGAACATTAGTATTAGCTGGAGAGGTATTAGTGAACATCGCTCTCTCTCTCTCTCTCCCTCTCTCTCTCTCTCTCTCTCTCTCTCTCTTACCCTAAAGCCTACCAAAACTCAGGGGCCAGAAAAACAATTGGATCTTTTCATGTTGGAGCATCTTCAAACTCCCCTTCCCCCTCATCCTGGAGAAAGCTTCGAGCCTAAAATAAATTACATAAATCAAATCCATTTTCATTATCGCAATATTTCAAAGGCATTATCCCTCTGACGAAACACAGTAATACCCCATTTATTCCTGCTAATCCTTCAAAGAGTGGCTGATGCTACCTGATACTCTGCATGTGCACGGGGGGCTCCAGTGTGAATGACATCCACAATGGAGGGAGTTCATGTGAGTGGATTCCATTGTGATGATTAAAATGAACTCGTTTCAAACTAAGAGATGACCAAAACACCCCCCGGGTTGCCCTTGGGCCTTCTCAGACTTCTTGTTCACTGATGTTGCACTTTTAAGCACTACTATTCAGTCTTGAGGACGGCAGGAACTGCTTTGGCAACCTGATGGTGTTTCTTACACTCTTGGCTCTTGTAAGGTTCTTTAGTAAAGGGAATGGTTTTGTTTAGAACCATGAGTTGTATATAGAACCATTTCATGCTCAAATGGCTCTTTGTATCATACCATTGTTCTTCAGATTGATAGAGAATGTGTTGTATATGTGTTCTTTGAGTGTTCATGGTTCTATGTAGAACCCTTGAAGAACCATCTTTTTCAAGAGAGTAAATAAACACCATTCCACTGTCCTCTGCCAAAAAGGATTCTTTGGAGCAATGCCACAGAACCACTTTTGTTTCTCTAAAGACCCTTTTAAACAGTGTTTTTAAAGAACAATTGATGAAAAGGTTGAACACTCTTTTTAAATATATCAGGAACCACCATGTAACATAAAGGTTCTATACCAAAGAAACTGTACGGCCAAGCCAAGAAACGTTTAATATAATGGTTTAAATGTTCTATACCAATGAGAGGTTTTTCCTACATTCTTAAAAATAAAGGTCACTGCATGGTTCTTGGCTAGGACACACAGTTCTAGGAAGAATTAAAATCGGTCTAGCATATTTGCAGGTTCTTTAAACTTGAAAAGGTTCTTCACATTTGTTTATCTCATTTACAAAAATGATTATTTATTGAAAGATTCTTTAGGGAACCAAAAGAATGGCATTTAAAGAACACTTTATGGCAACTTTTTTTCAAAGAATGTAGAACCACATGTCCAACCCAATAACCATTTAGAAACCTTTATTTTTAAGAATGTACTTTTTCCATCACTGTCGCATTCAGTGCAACATCCAGTTTCAGCAGACTCCTGGTAGACAGGGCTGGCCAACTGTCAGGACAAGATTCATCCAGGAGTCTCAGCTGAAGTTAGGTAAGAGACCACAGTACTGCAGGTGCTTCTTGTGTTGTAGTGTGTTAAGCACATACAGTACTGTGCAAAAGTCAGAGAACACCTTTCATTTACTTAATTTCCAGGCAAAGAGAAGATTATATGATATTATGGTGACACTTTATTTTGAGTCGTCCTTTAAGATGAAACAAACACTCAACAGACTCTCAGTAACAGGTCAAAAACACATGAGGGTTAGATTAGGGCCAGGGTGAGGGTTAGGGTTAGGTTTTGGGTTGAGGTTAGGGTAAGGGTTAGGATTAGGGCCAGGGTGAGGGTTAGGATTAGGTTTGCAATCATCTACAAAGGACCACTCCAAATAAAATGTTGTCGATATTATATATTTCAAAGAGAGAATTTATATATATATATATATATATACATATATATATGTACACATAAATAATTTGCACGAGGAAGGAGAAAGTAAAAAAAAACAAAAAAAACAGGACTTTTCAGGAGTCCAAATTGTTATTGAAAGATTAGATTTCCAACAGCTGTGCAGGGGGTAGACCACCAAAACAGTATTGAAAGCTTTCATCTTTGAGAGAGAAGAGAAAATCAAGCTCCACTCTTGCCTCAGATCTGAAAATAAGCACTATGAGTCAGGAAGGATGCGTAGCTGTCAAAAAGGTTTAACTATGAAAAGGAAATGGACAAAAAAGAAGAGAATTTGCAAATCACAAAAAGAAGCTGCTGGTGTTCTCAGAACTTGGATCACAAGAATCAGAAAATGCAACCAACTTGTGAGACTGAACTTTGGCGGTGTGGAAAATATCTCTACAGATTTCTTTGTGAAACTGAAAGCAAGCCTAACTAATAGCATGGAAGCTGTAATAAAGGCCAAGAGTGGACACACTAAATACTGAAACATTTAAGATTATATTTTGTTGTTGAGGCTTCTGTGTAATTTTCCTGATGGTTGTTTTGACTGGAAATGAAATAAATGACAGTTCTCTGATATGTCAAGCTTGTAACAGTAGAAGAACCCTTTACGGTTTTCTCCATCAATCTGAAGAACCACAAATGGTTCTCTGACTGTTCATCGTTCTATATAGAACCACTGTCCTTACTGAAGAATTCTTGGAGAACCATCTTTTTTACGAGTGTAGATAAACACCATTCCATCATCCTCTGCAATGTAAGTAATTCTGGGTAATTTTCTGTTAAATATATTGTATCTGTTTGTTTGTTTGTTTGGTCTCTGATTGTCAAGCTTGGGACAGTAGAAGAACCCTGTTTGGTTCTTCTCCATCAATCTGAAGAGCAATTTCACCATGCAAAGAACCATTTAAGCATGCAAATGGTTCTTTGAGTGTTCATGGTTACATATAGAACCATTGCTGTTACTGTAGAACCCTTGAAGAACCATCTTTTTTAAGCGTGTAGACAAACATGATTCTACTATTCTCTGCAATGTAAGCAATTTTCTGTTAAATATATGTTTCTTTTTTTTTTGGTTTGTTTGCTTTTTTCCCGACATTGAAAAAATTTATAACTTGAACTTAAATAACATTAAATAAATGACAGGTGGTCTCTGACTTTTGCGCTGACCTGCAGGTTGAATTCTTCCTATATATACTCAATCGTCCTTCTTCTTCTAACTGAGAATGGATGATGATCCATCTCACCATGCTGTACTTTCCCCAAACACAACAATGGTGGAATCCATGGTGGGCAAAGCCAACTGAACAGCTTCAAAACAGAACAGCACCAGCATCAAAGCCCTCATGATTGACAGGGTTCTAAGTGTTAGCCCTTGAAGTGGAGCGCTTTCGTCTGATAGAGCTATTGAACAGCCGAATCGGCCGTAAGCTGATTATCACAATGGGATGAGGAGGCTTTAAGAGTCTTTAGCCCAATTCACTGCAGAGGAGACAGTCGGAGCGCTCTGGATCAAGCATGGATAAACCTAGTGCCTCCCTCCATCCCTCCATCCGTCTCTCCATCCTCCTCTCCAGGCTCTCTCAAGCCTTCAGGCCAAACTCTTGCTCTGAACAGCGTGAATGTCTGGCGGCCAGTGATGTGCTTACAGCCCCTATCTAGAATCTAGAAGCCCACCGATCTGCAGTGTGAGAATAAATGCAGATGGACTTGTTTCCACATGTTGGAGCCCTACTAGCGCCCACTGTCATGAACGACATCGTTCAGCAGAAATAAAAGGGCTCATAACACAATGACCTGCTCTTGTCTTGGCTTACCCAATGACACAGATTAGAGCGTTGTCAGGGAGATTAGTAATTCAGCATGGACACCTAAAGACCTGAAGGGGAGGGAGTCATTAAGTCATGTTAGTGTGGCTGCCCGTGTCTCTCTCCTCTCATGTCAGACATCTTACAGCGACTGTACATCACCAGTCAGCCTCTACAACGCAGGGGCAACGACACAAAGACTTATTCAGGTCGTAATGAAGTGGCTTAATGAAACCAGTGCCCTTGAAAGTTCTTCATCAATCCCTCCCCTCCTCCCTTCCTCCTCCCCGTCTTTCTCTCTCTCTCTCTCTCTCTCTCTCTCTCTCTCTCTCTCTCTTTCTCTCTGTCCTCTCTCTCTCGCTCCCTGTCAGCTGAGCCACGTGCCAGCTCTATATTAATTAAAGCCAGCATTTCCTAAAGTACTTAAGTGAGGCGCTCTTATTGATAATGAGCAGGTTTAAAGGAGCGCCGTCCCTCCACAATGACTTTTTAAACCGGCCTTATTAAGCAGAAAATTACGCCCAAATCAGCCTACAAGCCCCTCATTAAAAGCCACTGATCCTTGGCCGGCCGCTCGCGCGCGCGCTTTTAATTAGGAGCGCGCGAGCGCCGCCACCGCGCTCGGCGTCATTAATCTTTCGCCTTTGATGGTACGCGCGAAGCCCCGACCCTGCTCACCGGAACACGGCGCGAGCGCCAGAGTCATCAACTCAGCACGGAGAAAAAAAATCTTAAATAAATCTCAGATATATTTGATTGAAGTGGACAGAGAGAGAGAGAGATGGAGAAAGAGAGAGAGAGAGAGAGAGAGAGAGAGAGAGAGAGATGGAGAGAGGGAGAGTCTGAACAGCTGCAACACCTAAAAAATCGTTTTGCGAAATAACGTATAATTATCATTCTACAAAAACTAAATTCCAAAAGTTGTTCCTCCACATAGCTCAATAAACGTGTTATTATATGTTTGCAACGCTTATAAAATCAATTGACAATAGATTTGAAATACTACGATAAATCAGATTAAAAACATAATATAAAAAAGAATTTTCAGGTTGCAAGAAATCAAGTTTAAGGGATATTTCTGTACTTTTGCTAATGCTAATTGCTGCTAAAAGCTGCTGCCGGTAGGGACGCTCATTCCCACCATGCTGAAGAGAAAAAATGACCTCTGTTCTTTTTCTTCTTCTCTGGAAACAGAGTGTTAAAATATAGCGTCTTGAAATATTGACTCATTTTCTCAAAACATTGACGTAGAGTCTTGTAATGAACGTACTTTCTCGAAATATTGACTTGGTATCTCGAAATAATGACTTAGTTTCTCAGACTATTGATTTAGCATCTCGAAATAATGGTTTATTATCTCGAAATATTGACTTAGTATCTCAATACAACGGCTTGTTATCCTTAAATACTTGTTTAATGTCTCAAAATATTTACTTGCCGTCTTGAAATGACTCATTTTCTCACAATTTTAATGCAGTATCTTTAAATGATGACTTCCTCAAAATATTGACTTAGTATCTCAAAATAATGGCTTGTTATCTCGAATATTTGACCTAGCATCTTAAAATAATGGCGTGTTATCTCGAAATATTTGCTTAGTGTCTCGAAATGATGTCTTGTTTTCGTTAAATATTTATTTAGCATCTTGACTTATTTTCTGAAAATTTTAATGCAGTATCTCAAAATAATGACTTGCTGTCTCAAAATATTGACTTAGTATCTCAAAATAATGGTTTGTTGTCTTGAATATTTGACCTAGCATCTTAAAATAATGACTTACTTTCTCAAAATATTGATTTAGTATCTTGTAATGACTCATTTTCTCACAATTTTGATACAGTATCTCAAAAATTATGACTTACTTGATTAAAATATTGACTTAGTATCTCAAAATAATGGCTTGTTTTCTCAAATATTTGACTTAGTATCCAGATACAGTGGCTTATTACCTTGAAATATTTGCTTAGTGTCTCAAAATATTGTCTTGATATCTCAGAATTCTCTCCTAATTTTGATGTAGCATCTCAAAATGATGACTTTCTCAAAATATTGACTTGATATCTCAGAATAATGGCTTACTATGTCAAATATTTAACTTAGCATCTCAAATATTTAACTTAGCATCTCAAAATATTGACTTATTTTCTCAAAATATTATTTCAAAATATTTGCTTATTGTCTCGACATAATGTCTCATTTCTTCGAAATATTTACTTTGCATCTTGAAACGACTTATTTTCCCAAATTTTTGACTTAGTATCTCAAAATAACAGCTTGTTATCAGAAATATTTGACTTAGGATCTATGAACTTATGCTTGACTTTGACTTATCGTCTCACAATCATGACTAATTTTCTTGAAATATTGGCTTGCTATGTTAAAATGACTTATTTTCTCAAAAAATGAGTTACAATGTCACAATAATGACTTTCATAATAATCACTTATTATCCTTGAAGAATTACTTTCTTTCTTGGAAATTAATCAGTATTTTGACACAGTAATAGTATCTCAAAATCTTGAGAAAACAAGTCTTTATTTTGTGATATTGAGTCAATGTTTTTGACATACTAATGTCAGAAGGAGCTAAAGGGAAATTGTTTTTTCATATTAAAACAAAGAAGATTTCTCCTCATGAGGAACAGCTAAATATCCACACAATGTCATCTGTTAGACTGGGTCCCAACAAAGAGATCAGTGGACACACACTCACACTGCAGAGAGTGAGATGCTTTAATCTGCTGAGTTTATCAGGCGTTGCAGTGGAGCACACCTCTGTCTGCCTGTCAGAATCCTGCGCGCATGGAGGATTATGGATGGCCAATTACATCGCTTTTGGCATTAATTAATGACGTTAACCATCTCCCCCTGCTCCCTACAAAACAGGCTCTCCCCTCAGCTGCTCCAGGAGAGCCCAGCCAGACAGAGGGGGCTTACACTGCGCTCTGTGCTCTGTGTGTGTGTTAGTCTGCAGTTATGTGTCTCAGTAAACAAATTCAGTGAGTGCACATGTCTGCTTGTATATGAACACGAGTACCAGCGCACATTCATTTGTGTGGCTGTGTGAGTGGTTTGGGGGCTGGGGTGGGGGGCCGCGCTCCTGCTTATAACTGTGAATGCCCTCGGGGAGGAAGGGAAATGGGACTGAACTGGTGTGCGTCTCTTTTCTGTCCCCCTTTCCCTCCTGTCATCCTCCCAAAGTTCCCCACCAGTTTGGCGTCTGAGGGCCATTACAGAGATTAGGCTGCAGAACTGGACTGGCTGCCCTGCGTGTCATCTCACATACACTGTCAAACCCGGGAGATAGCCATGGCGCTCTCTCACACTCTCTTTATCTCTCTTTATCATCTCTCCATCTTTATGCATTTCCTTCTCCTTTGCTCTGTTTCTCTTTCCTTGCCCTACTGTGAATATTTACTGTTACAATAGCTGATGAGACAAAACAGTTGTATTTAGACAAAAGAGAGTCAAGTTCATTTCTGTTCTGCTCGATGCCTCATCTTCTTTTCTTTTCTTTTCTTTTCTTTTCTTTTGTAGTCATTTCTCTTCTCTTCTCCTCTCGTCCGTTCTCTTCTTCTCTCATCTTTTCTGTTCTTTTTTCTCTTCTCGTCTTTTCTTCTTTTCTTTCATTTTCTCTTATCTTCTCTGCTCATTTTCTCTCTTCTTGCCTTTTGTTTTCTCTGCTTGTTTGTTCTTTTCTTTACTCCTCTTTTCAACTTATCCCATCTCGTCTTTCAGCCTTTTTTCTTTTCTCTTCTGTTCTTTTTCCTTATTACCTTCACTTCTCCTCTGTTCTACTCTTTTCTCTTTTCTTCTCTCCTCTTCTCTTGTTGATCTTGTTCACTTCATTTTTCCTTTCCTTTTTCTTCTCTGCCCTTCTGTCTTCTCTTCTCTTTTCTTCTCTTCTCATTTATTCTTCACTTCTCCTCTATTGTCTTTTCTTGACTTTTCTTCTCTCCTCCTTTTGTCTCTCGTCTGCTGTTCAATTCTCTCTTATTGTCTTTCCATCTTCATGTTTCTTCTTTTCTCTGCCTCGTCTCTTCTCTTCTTAGTTATTCTTCACTTCTCTCATTTCTTCTCTACTTTGCTTTGTGTCTATTCTCTTCTTTTTATGTCTCTTCTCTTTTCTTCCCCCTTCTCCTTTTGCCTCTTCTCTTCTCTTCTCTTCTCTTCTCTTCTCTTCTCTTCTCTTCTCTTCTCTTCTTTTCATGTCTGTTATGCTCCTTTCATGTAATTTATCTTCTCTTATCTTCTCGCTTTTTCTCTACTCTTTTCTTCCTTTTTGTCTCTTCCAGTTTGTTCATCACTTCTCCTCTCCTCTTATTTCTTTTCTTTTTTCATTTCTCTTCATGTCTATTCTTTTCATGTCTCTTCTCTTCTCTTCTATCCATAACTTTTCTCTTCTCTTTCTTCTTCTCATTTATTCTTCTCTTCTCTAATGTCTCTTTGCTTATCTTCTCATTTATTCTTTAATTCTCCTCTTTTATCTTCTCTTCTCATTTTTCTCTTCTCTTCTTATGTTTTCTTCACCTCTCCGCTATTGTCTTTTCTTCATGTCTCTTCTCTTCGGATTTCTATCTACGTTTCTTATTTATTCTTATCTCCCTTTCTCTTCTCTTCTCTTCTCTTCTCTTCTCTTCTCTTCTCTTCTCTTCTCTTCTCATTTATTCATTTCTTGTTTATTCTTCTCTTCTCTTTTTGTCTCTTCTCTTTTGTCTCTACTCTTTTTGTCTCTTCACTTTTTGTCTCTACTTCTTTTGTCTCATTCCTCTTTTAAAAACTCTTCTTCTCTTCTCTCCTCTTCTCTTCTCTTCTCTTCTCTTCTCTTCTCTTCTCTTCTCTTCTCTTCTCTCGATCTAATGTAGTTCTCTCAGACAGTGTGCTGTGTTTTAAATATGTGGTGTCAGTTGCCTTGTGGCAATGGGTGGAAGCCGGCCTGC
Source organism: Colossoma macropomum (assembly GCF_904425465.1). NCBI lineage: Eukaryota > Metazoa > Chordata > Actinopteri > Characiformes > Serrasalmidae > Colossoma > Colossoma macropomum. The sequence goes on along the minus strand of NW_023494802.1, from coordinate 15,443,552 downwards.
CTGCCATTGTGGGGTGGGTTTGCAGGCATACATGTAGAAACACACACACACACAAACACACACACACACACAAACACACACACACACACACACACACACACACACACACACACACACACACACACACACACACACACTCCATGTCTGATTAGAATAACGAAGCTCCATTCCCGACCAATCCTGCCCCGCTCTCCCTCACGTCTGCCTGAATCACATGGCTGCTCGGAACCAACTGACTTAGCCTCTCATCGCATCAGACAAACTGGGCCGCAGGGAGGGGGGCGGCGATGATGTCACTGAGCCACTGGAGGGGCTTTCCTCTTTATTGAGCCGCAGGGACGCACCCCTCAAACACACACAGACAGTCATACAGGACCAGTCTCATAAAGACACCAGTTAGCCCCTTAAAGCACATTCACACACGGCTGTACTCTTCACATGGAGAAATGCTCAGCTGCAAGGTCCACATCAACCAGTACGTTATGTGCACTGGCACTCATGCATCCCACTCTCTCTGCACCCTGACAATGTCTGGACAGAGAAAATACATACACATATGCTTGTTTTATTACTATGACATACATAACTATGTCACATTTGTATGTACGTCTCAGGCATCTGATGAAATGAGTAAGTAAAGCCGTTTGTTTGGTTGGAAAACACTTAGAATAAAATAAATACAAATAAACAAAATACTGTGATGGTCTATTGTATATTTGCTTAGCCACTTCCAAACTTCTCAAGTCCATCAGTCCTTCATTAAATTAATAAGGTGCTGCTAATGGAATTTAACCAATCAGAAGTCAGGAAACCAACCTGTGTTTTTAACTGTATTCTTTTAACTAAGGTAATTTTTTTTTTAAATGAAAAAAAAAACCTTAGGTTTTATTGTATTTAATTTTATATGTGTTTATTCTAATATAATGTTATAATAGCGCTCTTAAAAAGAAGCCTTGACAACATAATATAAACTCTACAACTTAGAAGTTGGTTGCATTTTCTGCCACTCATGGTCCCCGTATCCCAAGCAGATTCAGTGATGTTGAGGTCTGGACTCTGGAGTGGTCAGCCCATTGTTCTGAGAACACCACCAGCTTCTTTGATTGATTTATAACCTTTTTGTCTTTTTTGTCCATTTACTTTTTCTCAGTGAGGCTTCTTGACAGTTACACATCCTTTCAGACCCACAGCGCTGAGTCGTCTTCTTACAGTGGAAGGATGGACAGAAACACCTGTGGATTTTTTCAGATCTGAAGCCAGAGTGGAGCTTGATTTTCTCCTTCATCACTCAGACATGACAGCTTAAGTACTGTTTATCTCATGGTGACAGGGTTGGGCAGTCATGGGCTGAAGGTTAGGGAACCAGCCCTGTGACTGGAAGGTTGCCGGTTTGATCCCCTCAGCTGACAGTCCATGACTGAAGTGCCCTTGAGCAAGGCACCTAACCCCCAATTGCTCCCGGGCGCCATGGATAGGGCTGCCTACCGCTCCGGGCAAGTGTGCTCACTGCCCCCTAGTGTGTGTGTTCACTAGTGTGCATGTATGTGGGTGTTTCACTGCACGGATGGGTTAAATGGGGAGGTCTAATTCCATAGTGTGCAAACATAGTTGGCTGATGGTTCTCAATTCAAATTCAATTCAATTGTTGGTCTACAAAGTCTTACAGGTTGTTGGGAATCTCATTGTGTGTGCATCTTTTAGTATTTTTTAAAACTTATTTTTTCCACTTAATTTCGTTTCCTTACACAAAAGTGGATTATCTTGTATCTAATCGCTGCAAAAATCTCCGGAAAAATTAAATAAATAAAGCATGGTTTCTAACTTTTTCGCCAAAAAATAATGCTCGGTTAAAAACTCTTAAGCTCAGTAACCAGAAGCAAATCTTTTGCTTCTTTTACTTTGTCAAACAAAAGCTGTGTCTTTATAGGGACTTCCCCACATTGTTTCAATGTTTATGTTTTTCATCATCCTGGGGACATTTGGGTCCTACAAAGCCTTAAATACATGTCCACAAATGCACCCACACACACATACACCCACACACTGAAACACTTATACACGCAAACTATACACAAAATAAACATACATAAAATAGGCAGAAGACCCCCCACACACACAAACACACTACCAACCCCAAGTGACTGTAGATTCCAGAGGCCTCAGCTGTAGCCTGCATGTGTTCCACAGTGCAGCAGCAGCAGCAGCAGGCCGCCCCCGTCTCTCCGCCGGCTCTACCGGCCCGCGCTAAACAAGTAATGACTCTCAGCAGCGCTGTCAGAAGCGCTCGCCACAGTCCGCCACTTAAGGGCATATGTTTCCCTCTTTCCATCAGTCGCCTGCGAACAGCGACAAACACACACACACACACATACACAGCAGAGGCTTCCAGCTACAGCGATCCTGTAGAACAGGAGGCTTAAAGGCTCTGAGATGGAAAAGATGACTGAAAATGCAGCGAAGACTCAGTGTGGAAAGTATGCTTGAAGCACTTTTACACACCAAAACTGCTTTAAAATGTGGTTTTAATGCTTATGAGGTGTACTTCTTGGTAGGTTTAGCTTGATAGTGTGGTAAAAGGAGAATGACATTTAAGCAAGCAATTGATTATTAGATAAGGTACATATAGACTGAAGTGCCTTAATTACAGTCACTCCAGGTAGGCTATTAATTGGGGACACTTTAAGAAAGTTGTTTATTCCAAATTTAAGTGATGCTGCCTACTGTATTGTTTTAATAGGCTTGTTAAATTAAAAAGTCAATTGTAGTGGTGAATTAAAAAGAAGAATGGCTTTGTCATTCAGGGCCTGTGATACACATGTCCCATAAGACCATGTATCTTACTAATCTACCTTACCATGTAACGCATCTTAATATTATCATATTACACTCTAATTGTACCATACTACCTTGTATTATACCATATTATAATTACCATATGACAGACGGTGCCAGACTACTACGCAAAAACACTGTCTTACAGTACCATATAGCACACTGTACCTTATTACTACAAAACCACTGTACTATACTACCATGTAATACACTGTCACATATTACTATATTACACCAGAGTACTATCTAACACACTGTAGCAAACTACTATGGTACCATCATGCCACATTATATAGCACACAGTAAAACATTATCATATAACACACTGTACCATACTACCATATTACACACTGTAGCATATTACCATATTACACACTGTGCCATATTACACGCTGTACCATATTACACACTGTGCCATGTTACCATATTACACACTGTGCCATATTACACGCTGTACCATATTACAGGTTGTACCATATTACATGCTGTACCATATTACACTGTGCCATATTACCATATTACATGCTGTACCATATTACACACTGTACCATATTACACACTGTGCCATATTACACGCTGTACCATATTACACACTGTGCCATATTACCATATTACATGCTGTACCGTATTACACTGTGCCATATTACCATATTATATGCTGCACCAAATTACACACTATGCTATATTACCATATTACACGCTGTGCCATATTACCATATTACACACTGTGCCATATTACATGCTGTACTATATTGTCAAATTATAAACTGTACCATATTAACATATAACACACTGTACCATATTACCATATTACACACTCTACCATATTACACTCTGTGCCATATTACCATATTACACTCTGTGCCATATTACCATATTACACGCTGTACCATATTACCATATTACATACTGTACCGTATTACCATATTACACACTGTGCCATATTACCATATTACATACTGTACCATATTACCATATTACACGCTGTACCATATTATCTTATTACATGCTGTACTATATTATCAAATTATAAACTGTACCATATTAACATATAACACGCTGTACCATATTACCATATTACATACTGTACCATATTAACATATAACACACTGTACCATATTACCATGTAACACACTGTACCATGTTATCATGTTACATGCTATACCACATTACCATATTACACGCTGTACCATATTACCATATTACATACTGTACCATATTACCATATTACACGCTGTACCATATTACCATATTACATACTGTACCCTATTAACATATAACACACTGTACCATATTACCATATTACATACTGTACCCTATTAACATATAACACACTGTACCATATTACCATATTACATACTGTACCCTATTAACATATAACACACTGTACCATATTACCATGTAACACACTGTACCATATTATCATGTTACATGCCATACCACATTACCATATTAGACGCTGTACCATATTACCATTTAACACACTGTACCATATTACCATATAACACTGTGCAATATTACCATATTATACAGTGTACTATTTTACCATATTATACACTGTATCATATTGCCCTATAATGCACTGAGCCATATTACCATATTACACACTGTACCTTATAATACACTGTAGTATGTTACCATATTATACACTGTATCATATTATGCAGTGTACTATATTACCATATAAAACACTGTAGCATTTTACTGGGTCATAACACTTGAAATCACCCTAGTAAGGTCAGCACATGCAGACAGTTTAGAGTGATATGCAAGCTAAAAGAAGAATGAAAATTAAGCAATTTGATTGCTAAACAAATATATATTGAATCACCTTATCTGGAGCGCTTCGTAGTTGATTCAATAGGAGCTCAACAAGTACACTCTCTTCACAATCACAAAATAAAGGTTCCTAAAAGGTTCTTACTTTCTATGTTTGTTTCTAGGAAAAACCTTTAATTGGTTGAGAATAGTTACATTATGTGGAACTTCTTTGAACAGACAGTTCTTCATACTCACACATCTCATTTACTGACATGATTCTTTAAAGACAGATAATAATTCTGGAAAGAACTAAAAGGGAACAGTTGTTCTTCTATTGCATCACTGAAAAACACTTTTTTGACACTGTCATTTTTGAAGATCATTTCGATTTATGCAAATGCAGCTTCATCTGCCCCTTGTGCCCCAGACTTTAAGGGTAAATTCCACCAATGTTGCTACATTTCTGCATGATTAAACCGTTGAAATGTAAAGAAAGTCATTCAGAGCAGTTTGATGTGAAACGTTTCATTCAAGAGAAGATTGCAGAGTCATAATTGTTCACAAATGCAGTGACAGGAACTAGACATCCGAAGTGTTTAATGCCTCTAAAAGCTCAGAAAGTTACCAGGTGAAATGGTTATGAATTCATTGCCTGATGCCCGAGAGACTGTTAGTTTTAAGAGGAAGTTTTGGCTGAAATTTTATTTTTTCATTCATTCATGACAGAGAGGTTCATGTGGGCCATTGACAGACAAAATAGTCTCCAAATAAAATATTTAGTTTCATATTTACCACTAATTTACCATTACCATTATTACAATAAGACCTTGCATGGGTGAAGACATATGTAGGTTCACTGGTTGTTTTGGACAGTAAATAAAATGGCTATAATGGCAAAGTTTGTAGACCTCGTGACCCCCGGTTCCTATCACCATCTTTGAGTTGAACCACTTCACATCAAACCACTCTGAATAAGTCTGTTCACATTTCATTTACTTTTTGAATCCATAGCAAAACAAATTGCAATTATATGAGGAGTGTAATACAATAAATTTTTCAAGTGGTTATAAAAAATGTCTGGATGCTGTGGGCAAACATGGTGAATCTCACGTCAGCTCATAAACCTGCAGGCTTACTGTTAAGTTGTAAACCTTAAAATGTTTTATGTAGCAACTACTGTGAAAGAAATATGGATTTTAAGATTTAAGAAGTTTAATTAAATTGCAAAGCAAACAATAATAATGCTAATAATAATAAGGAATGAAAGATTTAAAAAATCCTACACTTTTGAATGAAATGCAGCAAAATGGCTAATGCTGATTAAACAGCTTCACTGTTAATGAGCTCAGCTGGTGGAGTCTAACAGTGAATGAATCCAACACTGTGAGAGAATTTAATGCTGTAAAAGTAACTCAACACTTGTTAATTCATCACTGTAAGTGTTCAGTCAGCGCTGAGGATAAAATGCAAAATAAACAAATAATTAAATGCATTTATTTTATCCTTGTATTTATTTTTTTGTTTTTTCATTTCTTTTGGTTCAAGTAAAAAAAGAGCAGGGGCAGTTGGGTGCAGGCCTCAGCGGGCGTGTATGTGTATGTGTGTGTGTGTGTGTGTGTGTGTGTGTGTGTGTGTGTGTGTGTGTGTGTGTGTGTGTATTTCGCTGCTCTGTCCGGCGCATCAGCAGTCTGGAGGAGACAGGCGCTGAAATCGCGTTAATAAGAGGAGCGGGTGTGTGTGTGTGTGAGCAGGCAGGACCAGCGGCCTGGACACACAGACGCTCACACACACACACACACACACACACACACACACACACACACAGAGCAGACTCATTTAAGAGATTTACATCATACCTGTTCAGAATCACAACAAATCAGCCACCAACACCTGAGAAAGACCCAAAAGCAGCGCGCGCTCAGAGCGAAGGACGCATCCACTGAGAGCGCTGAAGATTTGCTCCCATACAGCAGATATTATGAATATGAGTCTGTCTGCGCAGCGCATTCATCTGGCTCAACTAAGACTCCATGTCATTGTTTACAGTGTAATAAAACATGGTCTGTGGTTCAGTTGTGTCCAGTGGGACACCAACACCGCTGCTGTCCTTACGTTTGGGTCTTTAGCATTTTGTGTCTGTATATTTATGCGCAACAACTGGACACATTATAGTCACATAACATCCAAGTCAGTGACGGAGTGAAATTATAAATATTTTTTTTTTCCTTAAAAAAATTCAAATCAGAAATCAGAGTGTAATTATTTTATTGGACAGGCCAATTCCAACTGGACTACAATGGCCTACACGTGTCCAGACTGCCCTTCTTCTTCTTCTTCTTCTTCGCTTTTAATACCACAAATACAAAGAATCTAAGATTCTGCGCCTAACACGAGCGCGTGAAGAACAAAGCGAGAGCAACTCTTCAAAGAGAGAAAAAAGAAAGAACGAGTCGTCACTGCTCATAGATAATGTTTTAATTATAAAGACGTATAAACAATATATGAAACTCATGTAGCAACAAGACCAAACGCTTCGCCACTTCAGGCTTTTATCAAGTAGTTTTCTTCACAGTTGTACAATACAATCAAGTGAATTGTGCAAGAATATGTCCAGAATCATCTTCAGAGGCCAACAACTTGGAAATGTGTTACACAGCGTTTTGTCCACAGAGAGCACTGACAGAAGAGAGAGAGAGAGAGAGAGAGAGAGAGAGAGAGAGAGAGAGAGTTTAGAGACTTTAGAGCTTCTCCCACTCATGTCTGACTGCTGATGGCGGAATATACATGAGAAATCAAATCTGTGGGCCGTTTTTTGTTCGTCGTCATTGCTGAATGTTGCATAGTTCACCAATAATACACACTAAATTTCTAGAAGGGGAGAAAATTCGGACTGAGGGTCGCAATGACACCCTTTGCAAGCTGTGAGCGACTCAGAGTAGAAGTCCAGAGGGACCAAAAATGAACATGCACTCCAATGCAATCCAGTAAATCACACACTGGTAACAATTTGTTTGAGCTTAGTTTGAGGAGAGAGGAGAGAAAGCAGTGGAACTGGGGGGAATTTAAAGCAGGGTGGGTTCAGGTATTACGGGCCATCAGGTCATACAGGATGGTGCGTTAAATGGGACATACGTCATAGGCCTTGAACGCTAAAGCCGCTCTTTTCTTCTGTTTCTCGCGCTTCATTTCTTTGCCTGTTCAGTTTCGCTCATCGAGAAGGTTTACAATAACGCAGACCCGCTGAATTCAGAATAAATAAGAGTGTTTTATTCTCTGATGACCCAGAAGACCTGAATCCACTCTACACTGTGGCTCTCAGTCCACACAGACATTATTTTTTACATCATCTGGTAAATCTGGATATAACACCGCAGTTAGTTAAACACGCTGTAGGATTATGCGTCTTCTTTTCTTTCCCAACGAAATCTGATGTTCAAGCGCGCGGTAGTGGAGTACAGAGCGCGCGGCGGGCTCTCTCTACAAGTTCAGTTCCGCGCCCCTCCCGCCCGCGCGCGCAGTCAAGGCTTGTCTCCGCAGTGTTTGAAGAGGCTCGCGGGCGAGCCCGGGTACGCGCACTTCTCGGCGCAGCTGGCCAGCGCCGCGCCCGTGAACGGGTACACGGCGGCCTGTCCGAAGGGCGCGAGCGCGGGCGCCACGGGCGACGACGTGACCGCCTGGCCCTGGTTGAGGTAGGCCACGAGCCGGCGCATCTCCTCGAGCGCCTGCGCCTGCATCAGGATGTAGTTCTTGGCGAGCAGCAGCGTGGCGATCTTGGACAGTTTGCGCACGGACGGGCTGTGCGCGTAGGGGATGACGGCGCGCAGGCCGTCCAGCGCGTCGTTCAGGTCGTGCATGCGCCGCCGCTCGCGCGCGTTGATGCTCAGCCGCAGCGAGCGCTGCTCCTTGGGCTTCTTGGCGAGCGCGCCGCCCGCGCGCTTCTCGTCGCCGTCGTGTCCGCCGTGGCCGTCCAGGTGGCCGTCGCCGTGCACGTCGTGGAAAGCGGGGCTCCTCTTGCGCGCGTCCAGCTCGAAGCCGTCGTCGTCGTCGCTCGTGTGCTCGCCGCCGCTCTCGCCCGCTTTGGCCGCCCGCGCGGACAGGAAGTCAGCTGCGGCCGCGGCGGCGGCGGCGGGAGCGAGAGGGTAGCAGCGCGCGGGGCTTTCAGCACCACGGCCGGCGCCGAAAGCGAGCGCGGACTGGCCGTAGCGCTGCGTGAGGTCCAGCAGCGCGTCGCCGCTGATCGACTTCAGCAGGTTCTCCTCTCGGGCGTTCATCGCAACCAGAAGAGCGCGAGCTCAGAGTGGCGAAACAAACAAAAACAACAAAACAAACAGAGCAAACTTCCTCCCTCCTCCGCGTTCCGAGGCTTTTCCCGAACACTTTGCGCGCTCCTCTCTCCTCCTCTCCCTCGCCGAACTCCTCAGGAAGAAAAGAAGAAGAAGAAAAAAAAAAAACAGCTCGAGCCTTCACTGCTCGCCGCCGCCTCTTTTCGACGCAGACGCCCGTCTATAACGCACGCGCGCACTGTTTCGGACGCCTCGTCCCTCTCCCGGACCGGCGCGCGCGCGTCTCCGTGCTGCCGTGGTTATGTATGTATATGTGTGTGTATGTGTGCGTGTGTGTGTGTAAATGTATGAGTGTGTGTGGGCTCCCCGCGCCGCGTCTCGCCCTCCGCCCTGGGCAGATTGTGACTCGCGCTTCCGCCCCGCGCGCGAGTTAGTAGAAGCGCTAGGGGCCCCCGCGGGATTCTCCTGCCGTCCAATCAGGACGGAGCTTTAATTAAGAGGATTATGAACGGGTTTGCTCTTAATTTCAACAGCAATAATCATAATTGCTGCACGCGACTAACTACGATTGTGTCATAAACTGTCTGAAAAAGTCAGGCGTTTAAATAATATCAAGCAGATGGGCTCATTCAGACATCCAGAGACATCAAAACTGGAGTTTAGGTTTTAAAACAGTACCAAGTATAATCCGTGATCGAAAAACACTGACATACTATGTTTATTAAAGGTTTTCAGACAAATATCCCGTGTTTAATGCGATCTTACAGTGTTGAATTAATACAGTGTTTACATGAACCCTGTTGGACACAACTGAACACTGTAAGAGTGAATTCAACGCTGTAATAATGAAACCAACACTAAAGGAGTCAATTTAACAATAAAAGAGTCAATTTAACACTACAAAAATGAAACCAGCACTAAAAGAGTGAATTCAACACTATAAGAATGGAATCAACATAGTAAGAGTGAATTAAACACTATGAGAACGAAAACAACAATAAGAGTGAGTTCAAGACTATAAAAACAAAACCAACGCTTAAAGAGTGAATTCAAGACTATAAGAAGGAAACCAACACTAAAAGAGTACAGTCAACACTAAAAGAGTGGATTAAACACTATAAAAATGAAATCAACACAGTAAGAGTGAATTCAACACTATAAGAATGAAACCAACAATGTAAGTGTGAGTTCAACACTTTGAGAATGAAACCAACACTTAAAGAGTAAATCCAAGACTATAAGAAGAAAATCAACACTAAAAGAGTGATTTCAACACCATAAGTATCAAACCAACACTACAGAAGTAAATTCAACACTAAAAGAGTGGAGTTAACACTACACAAATGAAAACAACACAGTAAGAGTAAGTACAACACAATATAAGAACGAAACCAATTCAGTAAGAGTGAATTCAACACTAAGAATGAACTCAATACTAAGAGTGAATTCAACACTATAAGACTGAAGTTAACACAGTAAGAGTGAATTCAACACTAAGAATTAAATCAACACTAAGCGTGAATTCAACACTCTAAGAATGGAATCAACACTAAGAGTGAATTCAACACCATGAGAATGAAATCAACATAATAAGACTGAATTCAACACTAAGAATAAAATCAACACAGTAAGAGTGATTTCAACACTATATGAATGATACAAATAGAGTGAATTCAACACTATAAGAAAAAAAACAACACCAAAAGAGTGATTTTCCACACTACATAAATGAAATCAACACTAAAAGAGTGATTTCAACACTATAAGAAAGAAATCAACACTATGAGTGATTTCAACACTATAAGAAAGAAACCCACACCAAAAGAGTGATTTCAACACTATAAGAAAGAAATCAGCACTGAGTAATTTCAACACTATGAGAAAGAAATCAGCACTAAAAGAGTGATTAACACTATAAGAAAGAAACCAACACTAAAAGAGTTATTTTCAACACTATAAATGAAATCAACACTAAGAGTGATTTCAACACTATAAGAAAGAAACCCACACCAAAAGAGTGATTTTCAACACTATAAGAAAGAAACCAACACTAAAAGAGTGATTTCAACACTATAAGAAAGAAACCAAAACTGAAAGAGTGATTTCAACACCATAAGTATCAAACCAACACTACAGAAGTAAATTTAACACTAAAAGAGTGGAGTTAATAATACATAAATGAAAACAACACAGTAAGAGTAAACTCAACACTAAGAATGAACTCAATACTAAGAGTGAATTCAACACTATAAGACTGAAGTTAACACAGTAAGAGTGAATTCAACACTACAAGAATGAAATCAACCATGTAAGAGTAAATTCAATAGAATAAGAATGAAACCAACACAATAAGACTGAATTCAATACTAAGAATAAAATCAACACAGTAAGAGTGATTTCAACACTATATGAATGATACAAATAGAGTGAATTCAACACTTTAAGAATGAAACCAACACTAAAAGTGATTTTCAAAACTATATGAATGAAATCAACACTATGAATGAAATCAACACTATGAATGAAATCAACACTATGAATGAAATCAACACAGTAAGAGTGATTTCAACACTATATGAATTAAACCAACATTAAAAGTGTAAATCCAATATTATAGAAATTAAATCAACACCAAAACTGATTGTCAACACTATATAAATGAAATCAACACTAAAAGAGTTATTTCAACACTATAAGAAAGAAACCAACATTAAAAGAGTGATTTCAACACTATAAGAAAGAAACCAACACTAAAAGACTGATTTTAACACTATAAGAAAGAAACCAACACTAAAAGAGTGATTTTCAACACTATATAAATGAAATCAACACTAAAAGAGTGATTTCAACACTATAAGATAGAAATCAACACTATGAGTGATTTCAACACTATGAGAAAGAAACCCACACCAAAAGAGTGATTTCAACACTATAAGAAAGAAATCAACACTAAAAGAGTGATTTTCAACACTATAAGAAAGAAACCAACACTGAAAGAGTGATTTTAATACTTTAAGAAAGAAACTGACACTAAAATAGTGAAATCAACACTGTAAGAGTGAATTCAACACTATAAATGAACACCGTAAGAGTAAATACAACACAGGGTCAATTCAACACAATATGAGTGAAATCAATACTATAAGAGTGAGTTCAATTCGACGGAAACCAACACTGTAAAAATGGTTTCTGCAAGAATGAAATCAACACAGTAAGAAAGAATTCAAAACTTGTCAGAATTACTTCAACACTTTGAGATGTTCAGTCAACACTGAAGATTTTGCCGTGTATGCACATGTAATGATTTAAACTCTGGCAAAGCCTGTTGGGAAAAGGCCTAGATTTCAGACTCATTAATGATCACTGTGTAGCCTTTTGCACAGTTGTCCGCTTTACAGTGAAGCATAATCCCAAATATGACAGTTTCATAATTTCCTGTGAGATGGGCCTCTGTTGCGGTGAAATGGAGGTGAGGAGCTGGAGGATGAACACAGCGTTACGGAACCGTGCAGTGGACGTGCTGTGGCTCTAATCTCATCAGTTGGACCGAGCCCAAACTGAGGCTTAAATGTGCCGGGCCCGAAGCAGGCAGTGCTGGCTTTGCAATATTTCTGCAGTATTTTTGGAATATTACTCATGCATTTGAGAAAGAGGCGTGACGTCTGCAGATGGATCTAAAGCCATCGGCCTAACAAACACAATTAGACGTACCAGCTGTAATTAGATCAGGAGGACCACCGAGTCCCATAGATATGAACTTCATTAAAGTACTGCCACACTGTGGTCATTTTGTGGCGTTACAGCACTGAACTGTGTAGAGCTTTTTACAGAACTAGTGCAAACTGCAACCCCACAGTCCAAAAAAAACCTATATGTATATAAAAAACGTAATTATTAATTCCTAAGATATTTACAAGGATTATGTTATGATCTGTTTTAAGGCATTTACTGAGATAGCAAAAAGCTAAATATATACAAAATAATCCTTTATAGGGTGCTTTCTATTGGGAACCAACCCTAATCCCTAAACTACTGAAAATAATGCTTACATTTTTTTTGTTGCTTTCTTTTCTTTTAAACTGAAGTTGAAACATTTTGATTTATCATTAGTTAAATTTTTAAATAAAAAAAAGTTGATGTCAAAAATGCTGTCCTTACTGAAACACAAAGAGTTTAGTCCATAAGCGGAGCCTTATTTTAGCCACTCCCCTGCATTTCAGAACAGAAAGTGAGACTGCATCCCTGACCATCATGGCCACATGGTGAGCAGTTAGATCTCACTGTTTTGAAGTAAATGTGTCCTAAAGTCTGAAAATCAGTCATTCAAATCTGTAACTACTGAAACACATATTTTCATTTGTGTTTTTTGTTTTAATGAAAAATATTATGATTTTACGTGTGCACAACTGATCAATGTTGTGTTTGAACATGTAGTGGCTAGAATTATGGAGTTCTGCTCAAAATTAGCTAAAATAGTCACCACCGAAACAGTGACTACCAAAACATTTGGTCGCGTTCTGATTGTTTTGGTAGTGACAAAGTGGAAAGTTTAATCATTGTTTTAATAAATTAAACACAATTAAGGCATAGAGAGACATAAAGCAAAAGGATTTTAGTACAAAGTCCAAGTCAATTAAAATGAATAAAATGTGATTTCAACTTTGACTTTCAATATTCATGGATTTCAGTATTCACTCTGAATAGTCAACCTTGAGGTATACTTCTATAAATGCAACATACAAGTAATTTATTTTATTTAGAAGAAGTAATACGTTTAACTAATATTCTGTATGATATTGCTTATTAATAATTTAGAATTCTGGTAAATACGTATTGAGCTCAATACACTTACACAGGCAGCTGTCTAAGCCCTGTATTGGAATTAGAGTTCATTCATACACTCTTAGACTTAAAGAACAACAGACATTGCTCCACCCACAAGTTCATTCTTTCCTAAGCCTGGCTATATTGTATGGGATGTATAGGCTAAGATTAGTATGTGGGCAAATTCGTGGTCGGTTCTGTAAGCTTGCCCACCCTCACAGCAGTTGCTACAACAGAACGCATTTGTGAGTGTAGCATGTATTACTTTTATCACCAATCATTCATGAGCACTGACTGCCACTAGTGTTTATTTCCCTCACCCATTAGCATCACTACAGCCTTTGGTAAAGTTTGTAAAGAGTACTGGCTATAGGAAGCTATACTATGCTGGCTAACCTGTTACAGAATCATCATATAACTGTAGCACTAACCAGGTAAACTAACAATTTAGTCAGCTAACTGGCCTCTTGAAACAATGCTAACAAGAATGCTAATGCGTCATTCTACAGAAACGTCCACTTTTTTATCTATCCATAGGAGTCACTGTTGTCACTGATAGTCATTGGTGTTACGCATAAGAAAGGTAACACCAGAGACATTTTTAATGAAAAATCCATTTTACAAAATGGCTGCTACAGAGCATCAAACCACATGTTGTCAATCATTAAATATCCACTGTAATTTAATCCATTTGTATTCTATTTCTTCACAATGACCTTAGAATACAGTAGGTCACACCAGTGACTTCAACTAAAAGCTTCATATGAAATCATGAGCTAAATGAGAAAATCTCTGATAACTGAAAGACACAGTGGACTCACCATGTGCTTTTCTTTATAGATCCTCAGAAAATAGGTAAAAGGAAGTCGAGTGATGTCATCAGTGTGATTTTTATTATGCAGTAACACCAGTGACACGACTCCTGGGGACAACAACTTTCATTATATATTTTATAATATTTATTTGGCATTTCATGGTCATGTATAGATTATTGCAGTTAAAATTGCAGAAAAACATGTTTTTTACACCAAAACATGGCATCAGCCTTCACACATGACTGTGAGGACGAGCTCTTCTGTGGTGCTTGGAATTCTAGATAGTTGATTTAAAAACCAATATTGCTAAATTGAGGCTCAAGAAGGTGTAATTGTTAAAATAACCTATTGTTTTATTTTAAAATATAAAAAAATTGTAACTCTAACATGTTTTTCAAGTGTAATATATCTGTAAACGCTAGGGACACAAAAATGGACGTTTCCATAGAATGACTCTAAACTTTAAATACCCTCAAATCTACCAATTCACAATTTATATACAGAGTAATTTATACTCAGAGCTAAATAGTTTGCTAATCTATTAATACTTTTAATTTAAAAAAAAAGCTGTAAAGTGACCATCAACATATAGACAGCTGCAAAATTATTAGTACCCTTGGAAAAGATAGGTTAAAAAAAGATCAATGTCTGGTTAATTAGCTTAACTTCACACTGAAAATGAGAGAAATGTAACATTTGGTAACAAATGGAGTAAATTTAGTCTAAGATGACAAAAGCCATGTGCACAAAAAACACAATTATTGATTTTAGCACCTTGTAGAACTGCTTTTTGTCAACATTACAACAATGAATCTTCTTCTCGTGAGTCTTTGTCTAATACTTGATGAAATTAAAGGACAAAGACAGGAAGCTAAGAACACTCCTGAGCACAGAATCTCTCCAAACCCTCCAGGCTCTTAGCTCGTCTCCTTTGGACTCTCCTCTTCCACTCACCACACAGGCTTTCGGTCAGGGAACTGGGATGGCCATGTCAAAAGCTAGATTTTATGGTCAATAAATCATTTTTGTTTGCATTTGGACATTTTGTCTCACTGGAAGATCCAAACATGACCCAAAGGTAGCTAGAATTTTTATTTTAAATCTCCTGGTACTTCATAGAGTCCCTAAAGCTGTGTATCCTAAGAAGTGTCCCAGGACCTTTGGAGAAAAAAGTGATCCAAAACATCACAGATCCTCCACCATACTTACAAGTATATATTAGGTTCTTTTCTGCATAAGCATCATTATTTTAATGCCAAACTCATCTTGATTGTTTGTCACCAAAAAGCTCTAATTTTTGTCTCATATGACCTCAGAAATGGTTCCAAAGTTCCATTAGTATGTAATGAACACCAGCCACTTTCATATGTGGTTACATAAAAGAAAATACTTTTTTTCTGGCAAATTATTTCCCAAATAATGTTTTGGAACAGAGTGGGATCTAATTGCAGTTTTGGAAATTGGTGACCTAAAAATGCTACTATCTTCCACAAATCTCGAACCATCCTTGGAGAAATTTTGTCTCTTAATCATCCTCCTTACTGTGAGTCAGAATAAGATTAACATGCTTTCTCTTCCAGGCAGGTTCACTACAGTGCAGGTTGTTTTAAACTACTTCATTATTGCCCTAACAGGGGATATGGACATTTTCAGATGTGTAGTTTTTTTTGTGATATCCTGTTGTCTGATTCATACATTTCAATTGTGTATTCTCTAGTCTTCTCCATGCTGATGAATGACTAAGGGAATTTGGCCTATGTGACCTCAGTAAAAGGGAAAGCCATGGATGGCTGCTAAAGAGTTCTTGAGTACTCAGATGGACTTAAATAAGTGAACTATAAATAAGAATATGATTCATTCACAATTTGTTTATAAGAATTTCAAAGGGTGCTGTATAACTGTGACAAAACCTCTCCATTTTTGTCATGTTTCATTTTTTCATGTAATTTGAAAAAGGCAGTTGCCTTTTATATTGTGTCAAAATTTCATGATGAACAGACCAACAGAAATGGTGCAAAATTACTTGGAAAACAGTATTTCTCCATTTACTTCCATTAAAAGTTTTTCTTTGTCCTGTAAAGTTACCTTTTTTTGTTCCAGAAGCAACAATGTGTGGTTAAATAAATGTTTTTGATATTTTCTTCGACTAAATTTGCTTCAGTTAAACGACGGAACTAAATCACCACAAAGACATGGTTTTAGCTATCCTTACCAAGGGTGCCAATAATTATGGAGCTGATTGTAATTAAAGTCATAAATAAAAGTGTTTACATTTTTCTGAGAAAATATAGTAAAACACTGTACACTGTATATAGTTGCATGAATGCATATATAGTTCATGAATGGAGTTTTTCTTTTTTCCCTCATAAATACTTGTCATTGCATTGCATGGTGGGATTACCTTGATGATTAAGGACACATATGGTGTCGCTTTAGAATTCAGCCAAAATCTGATACCTTAGTAGGAAGCAAATGCAAAGTTTAAATTTAGGAATTGATACAACATTCATGTCAGGGATTTGTAGCGTTTGATAGCTTAGAGGCCGTGAGTTACTGCGATTTTATCACAGGGAAGGGTGTTCTTAAGCACAACGCTTTAGAAAACAGCAGCCAACACAAAATGTAATAAAAATTCTTCAGAAAATAATTGATTATTAATCATAATCGACATATATTATAGTAGTATGTTATCATTGCCAAGCAATCATGAATTGCTGAATGAAGAGAACGTTCTGTCACCCATCGCTGCATATTGCTGTCATTTTATGAACTTTTTAACTTTTTGTCGTATAACAATGAACATATGATAACACGGCACTGTTCAAATGAAAAACAATCGCTTATAAGTACTTTTTGGTCATTAAATTACCACTGCAAGTATTTAGCATGAAACCAGCGGCGCTGCTCTTATTGTGTTAAGGCTGAATCTCAATCAGCTCCCTGCTCCCTATAAAGTGCACTATGTAGGTGCAAAATACAGCTAAGAAATAATCATTTGGGATTCAGACACAACCACACTCAATAAATTAGGCACTATTTGGCTGTAGAGGCTAGAATTTCTAAACCTTCATAGCTAACACACTAGCTAGGGAATACGGAGCCATTTGGGATTCAACCTGGGTTTGATGCTACTTGTGTCTGAGACTCGAACATTTCAAGCATGTAAGACATAAAAGTGACATTGTTTAGACTTTCATATTGCTGTTTTACAGTTAATCATATTGTAAGTGCTTTAATTCAAGCCTGTGATATTAATGATGGAGCTGTTTAGGCTGTTTGCTATTTTTCAGCCTGTTAGCTGACCAGCCTAGTTCTAGTTAAGAACATAAATTGCCAGCCTCTCAGTTTAAACAAAAAACACGTTCTTACTTCATCAACACACAAGGTGGTGCCTGCAATCAGCATTACAGTCAAAGATTAATCAATTAAATGCACAAGGATTTTTCGTACTGTGGCACAGTAATACAGAGCTCAGTCACTGTAAGCGATCATAGGTGTGCATATATATTGTGGTTTTTCAACGGCTTCGAACACAGCTCAGCCAATCAGATTTTAGGACCGGAACCATCTGTTTTACAAATTAGATGTTGAAACACTGTTGAAACACTAGTGAGGTCAGTGTCAACTAATGTTGTATGATTAGTTCTGGATCACAAACTCCACTCCAAATCACTCCAGAGAACACAGTTCCACTGCCCCACAGCCCAATGTGGGAGAACTCTATGCCCCTCTAGCAAATGCCTGACAGTGGGCACTGTGACCTTAGGCCACCAATGCGCCTAACAAGAGCCTAAACCGATATTTAAAATTGAACATTCTGACAGAAAAAAAGAATTTATGAGGCAACATTCACAAAAATTAATTGCACTGACATTGCTTTTTTTTTAAAAGGACATTATATAAACTGTGTGTGCACAGTGAACACATCTGTCAGCAATGGGTTCACCTTAAGTCGCTGAATTCCCAAATTTGAAGAGATGTCTGGATACTTTGAGCATATAGTGTAACTCATTAGCTATAGAGACAAACTTTGCTAGGATGATTCTTCTCTATTTGTGAATTGTCTGAAATAAGATGCTAAAGCAAGAGTTTTGACCCATAACAAAGCACATGCTGAACCAATAGAACAGAATTAATTGAGACCCAAAAAAAGAGAATTAGCCCTTAGGACCCGGAGAAAAAAACAGTAGGTCACTTTTAGCCTTCATAACTTCAGAACGGTTTAAGATACAAACATGACCCGCATATCAGGACATTCAGCACACCCGCCCCTAACTAGCAAGCATGACGTCATCGAGCTGTGATGTCAGCATCAGTGAGAAAATCACCTAAAATCCTGATATTATTGCTCTGCCGTTTGGCCTTCATATTCCAACAAAGGGTTAAAACAGCGACATGATTCACACATCAGGTCACTCATCAGACTCTGCCCTTACAATCCACAGTGATTTCATCCACCTGTGAGCATCCATCAGCCAGAGATTCAGCTCCAAAATCACCCAAACCCACTCGCTACTGTTATATTACATCTCTGCTTTTAGCCTTCATATTATAAACAAAGGGCTTGTAGTTTACTTTAAAAACCTTGAAAATATCTGATATTAAACATGCAGCTCAATTTGTAATTAAAAATAAAGCCTGTCTCACTGTGTATCAGAGTTTTAGCACTGAGCATGAATCCAAGAGGACAGAAAATCAATAAAAAAACATGTCCGCCTCATGCTAATTGTTTATTTTTACTCATAATAACCAATAGAATGAATCACCATCAAAATTATTGCACTTTCAGCTCACAGACACTTCAGACTAACAATTTCTGAAAAGATAACTACAACTGCACTTGTTTTCAAGATCTCTAGGTGCTAGATACATTTTTGATCAGAAATGACCAAAATTCATCAAGATATCAAATTTCTGTTAGAATTTACATGTCAAACAATGGCATAACTGAGTAGCCCAGGGTCTCCTGAAAATAACAACATATGGCATGTGTTACTGTCACATGTAAATACTTTATAATTGGAATTGTAATTAACCCAAAAAATACCATACCAAATTTTAGGTTTCTGAGGGTTAGAAAATAAATGTTTGACTGAAATGGAAATTTGTAAAACGTAGTGATAATAAAAGCATTATCACTTGAAAATGCTTGACTAAATGAAACTAATTTGTCAACTCAACTAATTTTTTTCAAATTCTGAGGATTTGATTGCAAGGCGCAGCATTTCGCTGTTGTCTGAAGAAAACCTCATATCTCTAAAATTATAACTTTACAGGAGAAGGAAAAAACATACTTTACTTTTAATGTAAGTCAATGGAACCAGACTTTTTCCAAGTCATTTTGGGCCGTTTCTTTTAGTCCATTCATCATGAAGTTTACACACAATGTAAAGAACAACAGGCATTTTCAAATGATGCCAAAAACTGGAAAACGACAAAAATATCTAAAAAGTTGAAGCATCGAAGTGGAAGCAGCAAAATATTCTTATGTAAGATGATAAAGTATATCTGTAGGTCTTAGTTTGTGCAGAATTAACAAAAAGGTCTTTTTAGTGATGGGTGTTTTTTTTTTTTCTCAGGTGATCCTGCCATCTCATAAACCTGGGACTGTGCCTAAAAGTAGGTCACAGTGTTAAATCTAATTGTGTGGTTTCAAGCTGGAGCATTTTAAACAGGTTTGTAATGACTTTGAGCAAACCAAATGGAAAAGTCTACTGTTGGTCTGTTTACAATCAATCAATGTGTTGCGTAACCACTGAGGATTCTATTGGACATGGTGTCATTAATTCTGCATGTCCCAGGGTTAAAGGCCAGGAGGACGCTTGGAATCCATGTAATGACCTGTGGACTGGTAGTCTATCTATAGTAGGGAGATGGGTCGATTTTTGTTGGTTTTTCTATTCTGCTTTAATATCTTATGATTGGTTGAAATAATGACACAAGCTAGTCAATTACATTTTAGAAAATATATAGTATCAGACGCTCAGCTTTATGATTACTTAAGCATTGCACTTCACATCTGAATAATGAGGCTGTACATCTCTATAATTTTATGTTTAAACTGAGTTCACTTTAATGTTACAACAGTCTTATAATAGCCTCCTCCAGTATTTATGAATTTAGGCAACAAAACTACAGAGCTTTTTTCAGTTGAGTATTGAAGTAATGGCTTCTGGAACTGACTGCTGAAAATGAAAGATGGTATGCTGATTGATGCTGGACGTACTAAGAGGTTCCACTTAGTTTTATAGAAGAATTCAGTATTTGTTTTTAGTAATTAAAAATATTTACCCAAAAATACAATGCAGTTTTGCATGAGGGTGAATTATACTTCATATGTTTGCATGTTTCACACAGCAGAGGACGCCATTGCACAATAACTCTAGCTGTATGCCTGTAATGTGAGCTAAGCTGGACGCTGCTGCAGGACTCTAGCAGTGCAGTCTGGTAGAGAATCCATTGAAGTACATATGAGGAAACAGCTAAACTGAATAAATCTGAATATTATGCCAGCTGCTAGTCTCAAAGAAACTCATTCAGTATTGATGTGAAATGGTTAATTGTAGAGAAATTTACAGACTCTATTCTCTAATTTGCAGACACCATCTACAGTCATGGTGATAGTGGGGTTGCAATGTCTCAAATGCAAATGTAAGCATTTTTTTTTACTATCCAAAATATGTAAAGGACCTACATGTGTTCTGGACTTTTTATTATGTCGTGTTGACAATGGCAAAATTGTGGTAAAACTCAAAAACACTATTCTGCCTTACACTCTCAGAAAAAAAGGTAGCAAACTGTCACTGAGGCAGCTCCCCTCTTGTCAATGGGGTGGGACCCTCAAAGGTACATCTCAGCACCTTTAGTCAGGGAACATAACTGTACCATAATCTACTGAAATGATGTTTTCTAAGTTGTACTGACTCCACACACCCCGTCTCGTCTCCAGACTTTTTATTTTGTTGTTCTGTTTTAAATCATTCGGTTATGAAAAGGTACAAATACGAACTTTTCACCTTAAAAAACTTATTTAAGGTTCACAATTGGACCTTAAAACCACTGTTATACCTTTGAGGGAACATTTACATTGTTTGTACCTTAATGAACAAAAAATGTACCTGCACAGAACCTTAATTTCTAACAGTGTGCAGCACATTTCATGCCTGTCCACCCTGAATGCATATTAAAATGAACTTTTTTTAATGATCATTTCAATCTATTGTAAAACAAAGTTTCAAGCATCAAGCAACATATTTGTGAACGCTTTCTGAGAGGGAGCTTTTA
The DNA here is from genome assembly GCF_904425465.1 of Colossoma macropomum. Lineage (NCBI taxonomy): Eukaryota > Metazoa > Chordata > Actinopteri > Characiformes > Serrasalmidae > Colossoma > Colossoma macropomum. The sequence goes on along the minus strand of NW_023494802.1, from coordinate 15,421,753 downwards.
GATGAATTAAACACTGCTGACGTCTGGTTCCTATCACCACCACTGTCAACAAATCTGAAATTTTGAAAAAATGAGTGAATTTCCCTGTTAAGTCTCATTTAAAGTTATCGCTACCCAACTCTAGCAGAATCCAAGATGGTTTCCTATTTAGCATAGAGTGCAGCAACCATTAGGCCATGCTATAAGTGGTGCACTTCATAGACATTAAGATAGAGGTATGATTTCACATTCAGTCTTTAGGTCAGTCAGTAGTAGCTTTGAATCACTGAAGTGAAGGACATCCTGATACCAAAGGTTTGTGTGTGGTCTTTTCCAGCCATACAGCTCTACTACAAAGTCTACTGCAAAGTATTTCAAGCTTTATGTTTGTCAAAAATATGACTCAGCAACACTGTCCACTGACTGACCTCATCCATTTTTAACATTTACATTACATTTTTAACATTCGTTGTATTCAAACCATTTAGTGTGCAAATGAAATCAAGCGGGGTGGCAAGCTCATTTTTTTCATGTTGTTTTTCCTCTTACTTTAATATTTTATAATTTGTTGAAAAATGTAAGAAAGATGAACACAGTTCATCTATTGTCCACATATGCTATAAGAAGAGGTTATACATGCTATAATATTTGCTGTAAAATATGGTACACTCTCAGAAAAAGGTACAAAACTTGTTTGCAAGTTGCACTGACTCCATACACCCTGTCTTGACCCCACTTTTCCACTATTAAATGTTACATTATGAAAAGGTAGAAATATGCAGCATCCCTTTGTGAAGGTACGTGTAGTGTACCTTTAAATCAAATTTAAGGCACACAACTGGACTTCAGGCTATTATTAAACCTTTGAGGGTACATTTACATTGTTTGTACCTTGATGAACGAAAATGTGCCTGTACTGTACCCTTGTTTTCTGACAGTGTATGAAAAATGTATTTAATGCCTGTAAAATCTTCCTGACATAAAGTTATTACATGAAATGGATGCAAATATGCTGTCTGATGCCCGAAACAAAGTTTTTTATGATGGTTTTAAGATGAGTATGGGGAAAAAAACCCTTTTTTAAAGCCATTCATGGCTGCAAGATATATGCAAGGAGTTGTGAGGAAAAATAGTGCCCAGAGAAATACCATGACTCCTGGTTCCTATCACCACCACTGTAAAGTAATCGAGCCGGTAAGTTTTGTCTATAATGAACCATTTCACATCAAACCACTCTGAATGACTTTGTTTACGTCTCAGTGTCTTATTAATGAAGACATTTTAAAAAATTGGTGGAATTCCCCTTGAAAGATTACAACATTGGTATAGAATTGACACAAACTGATTAACAAGTATCTTAAAGCATTAACCATAGGAATCCACATGTAGGCTTATATAGTTGTTTCGGCCTATACAATCATATCAAACGCCCAGAGAGATGGACGGAGCGGAGAAAGGCTGATGCTGATGCTGACTCCTTTTTTTTGTCTCAGGCATTACTCCAACCCTCCACACCACCCTTTGGCAGAAGAGGCACGCGTGTGCGATCAATGGGGAGGGCTCTGGAGCAGAGCAGAGTCTTATCATTCAGTGTGTGCTATCAGGCTCGGTGACCCTCAGGCCACACATCCAAGCACGGCACACCTCCCTCGCCTATGCCTCCCCTAATACACCATGAAATTATGGCGCTCTGCAACCATTGTGATCAAAATGGCTCATTTCACACCATTTGTTCTGTGTCTCCAGACCACTTTCCATATCAAAAAGTAGTCATCATCAGCAGTCGGTGTGTGCGCATGTACATGGGACTTTGGGGTGTGATTTTGTGTGCATTGTGTCAGTGTTGTGTGTTTATGTGCGAGAGAGGAGGCCAAAGGGAACACGCGTCTTGAGGAAGAGATGAGAAAGCGCATTCTCTGAGGAGAAAAGCTGTGAGGAAGTGGAATTATTTGAAGGACACTTAACCCTGCTGTTACCTTCTGTGCTGCTAAGGCAAGTGTGAGGCTGACTTTAATTTTCTAACCGTGTTCTCTGCTTTATTAGGCTAAACAGTGTCTCTACACAGACCGCTGAAGAACACACACACACACACACACACCCACCGACACACAGAGCAGAGGTTACAGCAGAAATGCTCTTGCTTTTATTTGGTTGTTGCTAGGTGACCACGAATCTATAGTTAAATACAAAGACTCTTCAATCCTGAGGGGGGGAAAAGAAGAGAGGCAATTAGGAAGATGGAGAAACTGAGATGTCTTTAAATATATTATTTAGGAGGAGGGGGGAGAAAAGGAGAACTGTTTTGACCCAGTGACCGTTCGGAGGGAAATAGCATAAACATCTCAAAACAAAGCGCGAGCTCCTAGTGTAATGGCACGCACGCTGTGCCGCTGATTAGCGGCTCCCTGTTGCCACAGCAACCGCAGACTAGACTGCTCCAAGGTGACATGCCACTTAGCGCCTCACAATCACACTGAGCGCCGTGCAGCGCCGGCGGCGGCCAGCAGGGGGCAGCAGCGACCACCTCACCGCCACAAGCACGGTGTCCTGAACCACAGCGAGGTGGCTGGCTGCTCATGGCGCCCGGTGGTCCTTCATGCAATATAATTATGACAATACAAATACAAACTCAGAGTGTTCTGTGCTGATTGACTCGTTAATGGTGTTGAAAACATCACTGTAGACACGGCGGAGGAGGAGGAGGAGGAGGAAGAAGAAGCAGAAGGCCTGGCGGATCCTGGGTGGGGGAGTGCGGCTGGCTGATGGACACTACGGATGGAGAGCAGAGGAAAGGAGAAGATGAAGGAAGAAAGGTGTGGAGCAACAGAAAGGACTGCAGAGGGTACTCACTTAAAAAAGACACGTCTTCAAGGGTTCTTTAGTAAATATAGAACCACTCTATGCTTCCATATAGAATCATTTCATGTTTAAATGGTTCTTTACATGGTGAAAAGGCTCTTCAGATTGATGGAGAATGTGTTGTGTGTGATTCTATATAGAACCTTTATGATAAGGGTTGATAAGGGTTCTGTTGTTATAAGCTTCACTTTGTCATGTAGAAGCTATGTGGAACCTTTGCACCATGAAAAGAACATTTAAGCATGGAATGGTTCTATATACAACTCATGGTTCTAAATAGAACTGTTCCCGTTACTAAAGAACCCTTGAAGAGCCATCTTTTTTAAAGAATGTATACAATACATTCCCCATCAGTCTGAAAAACCATTTCACCATGCAAAGAGCCTTTTAAACATGAAATGGTTCTATGTAGAACTCATGGTTCTAAATAGAGCCAATCCCTTTACTAAAGAACCCTTGAAAAAACATCTTTTTTAAAGAGTGTATACAATACATTCCCCATCAGTCTGAAGAACCATTTCACCATGCAAAGAACCATTTAAACATGAAATGGCTCTCTATAGAACTCATGGTTCTAAATAGAGCCATTGCCTTTACTAAAGAACCTTCAAAGAACCATCTTTTTTAAAGAGTGTATACAGCACATTCTCCATCAGTCTGAAGAACCATTTCACCATGCAAAGAACCATTTAAATATGAAATGGTTCTCTATAGAACTCATGGTTCTGAACAGAACCATTCCTTTACTAAAGAACCCTTGAAGAACTGTCTTTTTTAAAAAGTGTATACAACACATTCTCACATCAATCTGAAGAACCATTTCACCATGCAAAGATTTAACAATTTAAACATGAAATGGTTCTCTATAGATCTCATGGTTCTAAACAGAGCTATTGCCTTTACTAAAGTACACTTGAAGAACCACCTTTTTTAAGTGTGTAGGCTAACAGAAGTTGGGATTAAACGAGCGACTAAATCACCACACTGAGATAATCTCCATCTGCTCCACAGAGAGGACGGAGAGAGGGAGAGAGAGAGAGAGAGAGAGAGGAAAGGAGAGAGAGGTGACGTTTAGCATTGACTAAATAGCCTTCCAACATAAATCCTCCTTCAAAAAGTAAATGTTTCTGAATTGCTAGCATTGTATTGGATTCTATCATGTCTGGACATTTTGAACCAGAAAATGACAACTGCTGTTGGTCATCTGTAAGGGCAGATCCACTCAGCGGCCAGGACTGCTGAATGAGATACCATTTTGCCTTTAGGCAACTTTTTGAGAATGATACACTGAACAAGCTCCATTTTGCAGTTCTTCAGGTTGTGGTTACTGGAAAAGCTGTGATATCAGGTAGAGCCATATAAAGGAGGTGTCCAGTGAGGAGGCATCGAGGGACAGTTCTCCTTGAGTTTAAGCCTACTTTTGCAATTAGGGGTGGGCAATATGGCAAAAATATTGAGACATTTTCACAACACACAATACACATCACAATATTTAGCTTTTCTGAGATTTAATAAATTGAAACAGATAAAATAGAACTTAGAAAAATACTCTAATGTTAATAATAAACCTACAACTACAATGACTTTTATTTAGTGTTTTACAAACTGTGCTGCACTAAATTCAGTTAAACAGGCCTAATTATGCTCACTTTATAAAGAAACATGTAGGTAGTGTTCTTTAAGTACTGACAATATTCAGGATATGCTCAGAAAAACATATTGTGACATAATTTATCACGATAACAATAAAATATTGTCATATTGCCCATCCCTGATTGCAATTAATTTGCTACACATTGCAATTACAACATGCTGTGTAAAATAATAAAAATGCACATTTGAATCATAATGTGATGTGATTATAGATTAGGCTGCATTACTTTGACCTAAAACAATTCACTTTTGCTGGATTACATGAATACCTTGATTTAGTGATGGGCTTTCAGAGGCTGAACCAATAGCTTCAGAAAATGGATCAATGCTTGCAGCATCAGCTGGTCAAATGACTGTAAATGCATCATAAAACCTTAAACTAAAACTCCTAAAACCCAAAGATTTAGAGGTTTCTTGAAAACATTTTCATCTAAGGGTGCCCTGTTAAATCCTGAACTAAAGAGAAGTGAAAGTGTTTAGAATATGTAGGCCTTCATATACAAGTGACCTTTTATGTGGTTATATTTTAGTCATGTTAATATGATAAATTATGCATAAAAACAGTTATGGTGTGTGTGTGACAGAAGTATAGTTTATATACAGTATTAATAAGTAATATGTACAGTAAGTATACAATACAGTACAGTAAGTATACAATAAGTAATAATTACATACATTATATACAGCAATAAAGGCACTATATAAGTGTAACGTATGATGATTATTATTATATACAGTATTTATGTTCTGTAAATAATAAATAAACCTAGTTATGAAAATTATTATAACAATCATAGCTTGATGACAGAGGCCACCAGAACTTCAAAATCTTTCAGTACAGTGGCATAAAGTGTCATTTGTTAAAAAAGGCTCAGGCATAGAAGTGTCACACACAAAACGGTTTGAATTACAGTTTCGGTAACACCTTTCTCTACCTTGGTTCAAAACACTAAAAGAATCACTGATCTTGAACTGTGATTGGTCCGGATGCTCACAGCACACAGTAAAAACCACTGTGATTGGTTAGAGGACACATTTGCATATTGATGCGTCCTGCAATATCAGTATTACAAAGGCCAGTAACGCTATAATGATTAACAAACAATACAGCACGCAGCCCTGCTTTGGCTGTGATGGATCATCTTTGAATACATAGCATGCCAACATCTTTGTTCAAGGCTGCAGTGGCAGGATACAGTAGAAGGGCAGAAACACAAGAGACTGCAGATTACTGACATTTTACCTTATTTATTATTTTCTTTCATTTGGTTTGCTTGCATTCAGCCACAAGAGCATTGGTGAGGTCAGGTACTGATTTTGGATGAACAGTTCTAGATCATAAACACCACTCCAACTCATTCCAGAGACACTCAGTGGAGCTCCATTACTCCTCAGAACTCGGTTCTGCTGCTCCCCAGCCAGTGCTGGTGGCTTTATACCCCTCTAGCTGACACACTGCATTGAGCATAGAGAGCTTAGACTTGTGCAGCTGCTATATAGCGTTCCATTACCATTACCAGTGCATTTGTACAAGCTGTAGTTTTGGACACTATGTGTGTGTATATTGTATATATAATATTGTATTAGTTGCTATTAGATTTTGATTGATTCTGCAGCATTCAAGTTTGAATCTGTGTAGGTCAGCAGTCCATGTATTTTATTGTTTTTCATTTTTTCACTGCAGGCAGTTTGAACTCAAACAAAAAATAGTGGGTCAGTGCCTCATGCTTTTGCAAATTGGGGGGTCATATGCACGCTTGCCCCTGTGATACCAATGGCTACACACAGTTAAATACAGATTACCCTCCCTCCTCTGAAAATACTGTTTGTTCTTTATTTCAAAATTGAAAGCAAGGAAGAAAAGCACACTCCTCATAAGAGCTTATTACTATTATGACTTGGATTGTACTCTTATAATGTTGAATGCTCTAATAAACTGAACATGGAAACATTAACTGACATAGGGCAGATTTTCAGGCCTACTTTATTTTTGCTGTTTTGTTGTTTAAAATCAAAATGGATTTAACTTATTTATATTTATTTGATGCAAACTGATATATGTGTATATATATATATATATATATATATATATATATATATATATATATATATATACACACACACACACATACATACATATACATCATACATTCACAACACATCAAATTGCTAAACGAGTGGCAGTTATTCTTTTTGCATTCTCTATTATTTGAAGTGTGCCTGCATGTAAAAGAGGGTGAGAGTGGAAGAATGAGCACACACACACACACACACACACACACAAATACACACGTGATCAAAAGCAAACTCTCTCACCTCTCAGAATCACACACAAGGGATTCACTCTTCATTTCCATATCAGCACACCAACCTCTCTCTTCCTCTCTCTCTCTCTCTTGATTTCTCTCTCTTTTTCTCACTCTTTCTCACAGAGGCGCGCACACATACACACACTCTCTCTCTCTTGCGGCGGGAGGCGGGGGGGGGCGGCGGGTGGAGTCAGTTCAAAGCCTCTCTCTCGGTGAGCATGGCGCGGCTCGCTTTGATCTCCCTCTGACTAATTTGAAGATGTTGAGTTTAAACCTACAGGGGAATGGGAGAGCGACTCCCATATGCTGCAGTGCTGTTCCATTCACTCCACTGCTAATCACATGCTTAGCAGCTTGCTAGCACCTTGCTGCAAATGCACACACCAAGCATGCTAACGTGTAGACAGCAAGGCCCTAAGTAGTCCTATAACAAGGCCAGTAATTGGTCACTAACTGTGTGCCATCAAACGTGGAAACGTCTTTGACCAGAGCAAAGAACTAAAGGCCAACGACAAATATAACTGTGCAAAAAAGGATCTAAATTCATACAGAATTTCACATCTTGCATCTTAAACATGGTAGTTTCATGAGAGAAGGAAAAAATGTTCTTGACTTTAATGTTAATGAGATTTTATTCCAAGTCATTTTGAAACCATATCAAGTCCATTCATCATGAAGTGATCACCCAAAGTAACGGGCATTTTCAAATGGTGAAAAAAAAGAAACAATTGACACGGTTTTGATATGATGACGATGAAAATCAAAGCAGCCTGACACTAACAGTGACCAATTGGCATGGATGGACCAGAGGGCGCGGACAAAACACGAACGCCATACTAATCGCTGGACAACTGCTAACATTCAGTAGCATCGAGGTGGTTTTGTTGCACCACCATTTCATCAGATCTGCATCTGACAAAGAGAAAGAATCATCCCTTCTTCTTCTCTCCTCCCCAGCACTGCAGCACCATGCAGATTTTAAAGAGAGAGAGAGAGGGAGAGCAGGGAGAGAAAGAGAGGGAGGGGTGCATGAATAATTGTTGAAGATATTTTTACTGTGACCCACTTTAAAGTCGAATTCAAAGCTCTTAAAGGGGCCACATTCTGGAGCCGGCCCGAGTCAACACTGCGCAACATTGCCGCTGCTGTGGACAGCTGGAACCCTGCAAACATGAAAGAAACACAGCGAAAAAAGACATTTTCAACAAGGATTAAAAAAAAAACCCACTGTAATGAAATAAAGTGAATTTAATGTAGCACAAAAATTTAAGGAATTCAGTCACTGGCCCCGTTTTTGGTGGCCATCCTGCAGGATTTCACATGGACTCCTATAATATATTTAATCTAGTTGAGAACGCTAGACGGAGATAAAGGAAAATAAAAATGGAATAAATAAGACACACCCAAGACGTCTTTCGTAACGTCTTCTGATCCCGTGCTGCCGTAGTGCCGCAGTGGAAATGCTTGCTGGGTTTGGAAGCTGAGTGCAGTGGGAATAGATGACCCAGTATAATATTATTATAGGGACAGAATATTATAGGTTTTGTTTTGGAAAATTGTGTATGTGGAAATGCTCAATATGAGTGTAGTTAAGAGGAAAACACAAAATCAGAAATATGTACACGCATTCAGTTTTATACAATGTCATATATGCATACCATCTGTAATATATATATGTATATATTACATATATATACCTTTACCTATAATGTATGTGTACATGTTTTTTAATTTCTAGTCAAAACTACAATTAAAGTGCAAGTCAGTAATTTTTGAGGAGATATTTCTGAGGATATATATGATAAGATATAAAATATAAGATAATCCACTTGAATAAGGAAGGTGAGAGTCAAAGGAAATAGTGAAGTTTCTAAGAGTTGAAAAAATAATTAAGAGATGCAGGAAATATGGGACTCCTGATAACCGTGCATGGCCTAGTAGACCACCAAAACTGTCAACATCGCATAAACAGTACTCAAAGCTTTCATCTTTGAGGTGCAACCAACTTCTTTGGACGCGTGCAAAAATAGCCCTGCAAAAAAAAAAATGAAAAGAATGTCAAACTACAGGGAAGCTGTAATAAAAGCAAAGCGTGTACACACTAAATACAGAAGAGATTATATATAAGATTTAATATAATTCTGTATAATTTTTTCTGGTTTTTCCCAACTCTGAAAAATAAATATCTTATTGGCTGAAAATTAAATGCAAAGTACTGTATATATATAAATATGCAAGAAATTGTAAAGCCTAGAAATCTAAACTTAACCTTAAATGTTTTCATCTTACATCATTTTTTTCATAGAAACACATACTTTAAAAAAGTCAATAATTTTGTAGATTTCAATATTGTAGATTAGCCCTGCTCTTCTCTGCTTTTATGACAAAGCCACAGAAAACGCACACACACACACACACACACACACACTGTAAATACACTCCATATCGAACTCAGGCACACATCCAGAAAGACAGGCTCACAGTCTTTATCGATAAGAGACCCTCACTCTCTCTCTCTCTCTCACACACACACACGAGCTGGTGTGGCTGCAGGCCCTGTGAGGAAGAGAGATGAGCTGTCACAGCGTCTGATTGATGACTCTCATTGCCAGGGGACCGTCGCCATGGAGAATGAAAGGTCAGAAAGGTCAGAGAGGTCACAGCAAATTCATTCCCAAAACTACTGGAGCAAAAACAAACAAACTCAGGAGAGGCTCGCAAAAAGAGCAGCGAGACACACGCGCCAGGATGGGAGTGCGACACACCGGGAAGAACGGATTCGCTCTCGTTCTGCAGCGAGGTCTTCTTTTCTACTTACACTTCAAACATTATCTACTGTATTTGAGAACTCATGTAATTAATAGAGAAAATACAAGCACAGTCATTTATCAATGAGATTATATTACTGCAATAATAACAGTAATGAGAATAGTAAATATGACATCTATTAAACACTGTATGAATGGTCTATATTAATTAGTGTTTAGCAAAATTCATTGCCTTTAGAAGAATATTGATCTAATAATATCAGTGTTAGTGTAATTATATCAGTAAAACAGTAGCAATTATTAAATGATATCTTGGTGTTAAATTTTGCAGGTATATGAGGCATTTTTGTTAAGTATTTTAGACTCTGAGGATGAAATTCAACTTTAAAACTAACATTACAAATCTGACCATAATATTTAAAAAAATATCAAATTAAAAAAGATGAAAAACCAACTAATGTGTTTTATTTTAGAGTAGATTTGGGATTAAGTAAGTGATATGGAGAAGGATATTGAGCTCGTTTTTCCTCTGTTAAATGCTGGTGTGTGTTTATGACTTGTGTTACTGGTTTGTGTATTTTAATGAGTTTTAGGGTGAATAATTAGCATAAGCAGCATGGCTAATCTTTTAAGCAGCCTCAACTGCAACCTCACAGAAGCCTCAAGCACCCTACACGTGCCTAAGACACACACACACACACACACACACACACACACACACACGCACGCACACACATATACACACACACACACACAGCAGTTTTCCGGTTTTCCTGCTAGGATTTTTAGAAAAGAGGTCAATATTTAATGAAGTCACCCTCTTGTTAAAATGCTTTAAAGTGCCCCTGCCCAGCACTGGAGGCTGGTTAGGCTTTTTATTTATTCATTTGGCCGCATGACCCCTCCAACCGCACCCCCCCACCCCACCCTCTCTGTTTAAGAGCATCATGGTAGTGATGGCCGGTTATCTCCCCTGGGGAAAGCCAGTGCGTCATTCTGCATTAGCTTCCATCAGACTGCCCTACTCTGAGTAATATACGCACACAAACACACACACACACACACACACACACAAACACACACACACACACACACACACACACACCTGTACTCTCTCACTCTATTTTCGTATAGAGACCTGTAGTTATATACACACATCACATTGCCATCCCAGATGTACATTCAGGTCCTATATTCATGTATAATTTACATTTATATCATATACTCCCTATGCAAAAAAAGGACCAAAAACAAAATGTTTTTGGATGTTTACTGATTGTTTTGGGCTGATCAGAGTCCAGATTTAAACCCTATAGAGAATATTTGGTCTCACATTAAACTCAAACTAGCTCAGCAGTGTTTTTAAGCTGTTTGAAGACATCAGTGCTGAGTAGAACAATATTTCTCTTCTTAAGTAATAGGCTGTCTGCAGGTTTACCCACAAGACTTCAACATGTAACCCCTTAAATGACCAGTTTCATTACACACTTCTATAACCTAAAAATAACTTAGCTCAAGCAGTTTGCACTGAAGTCCCTGTAGTTACTGAATAATAAGAACTTCTGGTTGCCATTTTTGGGATATGAGGTTTTCTTTTGACAACAGTGACATGTATGCATACATATATATAGGGTTAGGTTTAGCGCTACATTAGGTTAGGTTGACACTTGCTTGCACATCAGATGGACTTCCACCCCAGACTTGCATGTACTATACTATACCAGGATATACCAATGTGTACATATGTGTCTGTGTATTAATGGTTGTTATGTGTTTCACACAGTACTGTTCAAAAGTCAGAAAGCCCCCCTTTTTTGTTTCCAACCAAATCAACTGTTAAGTACAAGTTATTCATTTTTCAGGATCAGGAAAAAAGCTGAGATCATTGTTTCAATAGAAAGTTAAAAGAAACCTCAACAACTAAATATAATGGCTTTTTCAGTATTTCGTGTGTCCACCTTTTGCCTTCATTACAGCTTCTGTAGAAATATTCCTGCAGGGATATTTTTCCACCTCTCCAAAGTTTAGTCCTAGAAGTTGGTTGCATTTTCTGCTTCTCACAATCCAAATAATCACAATCACATTCGGTGATGCTGAAGTCTGGACCCTGGGGTGGTCAGTCCATTGTTCTGAGAACACCAGCAGCTTCTTTGTTTTGTTTTAACCATTTCCTTTTCTCAGTAACAGTTTCTTCATGGCTACACATCCTTTCAGACTCATAATGTTGAGTAGTCTTTTCACAGTGGAAGGACACATTAGGTCTATCATAACAGAAATCTCATATTTCTGAAGTAGTTACGTTACAGGAGAAGGAGAAACTTTCTCTTAATGTACATTTTAATTAATGTTAATGTGACGAAATTTTATTCCAAGTAATTCTGGACCTACATGTGACATGATATCACCTTGCAGACATTTTTATACAGTCTAAGGTGATGTATCTTCCTGTCTTTGTGTTCTATTTTAAAGTCCTTATATGTACCCTTTCCTTGATTAACAATGCAGATGTGCAGAAGAGAGTGCTGTAGGAGAGAGGGGAAAGGAATCATGGGTGAAACATCGTGCGAGCGCTCGGGAGCAGCTTCACCACAAAACACAGAAAACACAGAGAGCGCCTCCATCTCATCTGATCAGCTCTCATCAAGCACCATTTGGAGTGTTTGAAGTTTCTGCAAAGCCTTCACTCATTATTCTACACTGAGAGTGCTGGGAGTGTGTGTGTGTGAGTGTGTGTATGTGTGTGTGTGTGTGTGTGGGTGTGTGTGTGTGTGTGTGTGTGTGTGTGTGTTCTAGTTGGGTGCGCATGATTAAAACAGCCATGCTCAACAACAAAGTCTCCATAACGCCCAGCGCATCAATATTATCACACAGTGGAAACAGAGAGAGCCAACTGGAGGAGAATTCAAAAATCTGTTTTTCCAATAACAATTAATTAAACATCATCACTCACTTCTAAAGGGTTTTCATCAAATATTTACACTGCTTTACACTGCCAGTGCTGAAAACGGGGAAGTGGAGAAGTGCTAAACATGGCATTGACTCCTGAGACCAGTCCATGAGTGTGTGTGTGTGTGTGTGTGTGTGTTTCCACAAAAGAATGTGATTTAGATTTAAAGGGACAGTTTCTCCCCTCTGTATGTGTGTGTGTGTGTGTGCATGTGTGTGTATGTGATTCAGTTATGTAGGTCAAAGAACCATATAAGGAAACACACTGAAAAATGCCAGCTCATATACGCATGAGCAGACACACAGTACAATACAACACGATATATGATGTGTTTCTTGCCTTTAGTCTCTTGTCAATTATTTTTCATAATATTGACAAAATTTTGTAAAATATTTCCCACCCTTTATTTATCACTTGTGTGATTATTAAGAACAGATTCAACATGCAGTAGATGCAATATCATCTGCATATTAAAGGAGATTTTTTTTATTTTTCAAAATTTCTGCCTAATTAAATAGTTAAAGTAATTCAGAGTGGTTTGATGGGAAATGCTCTGTTCCAGAGAAACCTACCAAGTCAGAATTGTTCACAATGGTGGTGATAAGAACCAGACGTCTGTAGAGTTTAATGCCTCTAAAGGCTACATCACCGAAGGTTACTACACTGCCTGATGTCTGAGATACTGTTTTATTATAGTTTTGAGAAAGTTTTGTCCTTAAACGTAATTTTTAAAAAGGCTTTCATGGTACAGAGGTACATGCAGGGTGTTGTAAGACAAATTAGTTCCCAAATATTCACATTATAAATGTATGCAAAAGTTTAAACACCCCTGGTCGACTGACATGTTTTGTTGATTGAACACATCCACCACAGAAAACACTTAAATATGGCATTTTTCTGCCAATCTCAGGGCACAATTTCTAGTTATGTGCTGAATTTAACATAAATAAAACTGAAAATCTAAAATATAAAATGTGCCATAACTTTTGCACAGGTCATTCTGGATATGTTAAAATATCTGATACATATCTGAGCCCTGGTTCCTATCACCACCACTGTCTTCACAGTTTCTCTACAGTGAACCTCTTCACATCAAACCAGAGCGACTTTGTTTACATATCATCTTTACATTTTTGAAAAATCAGTGAAGCTGCCCTTTAAAAATCCTTCTCTTATTCCTCTCTTTCCCAGAATTATCATTAAAATGAAAGACTTGTATTTAAATTCTCTTTTTTCCTGCTCTTCTTTCTGCCGCATCAAACAAAGTTTTAATTGGATTTTTTTTTTTTTTTTCGGCCATAGAAAGGGGTTTATTCATCTGTTAAATCTCAACCTCTGCTGATGAGCTGCATGTATTAGACCCTCCAAATCAGCATCTTCACAGAGAGGACGAGTGAGCGAGAGAGAGAGCAAAAAAGAAAGAGAAAGGACAGAAATGGAGACAATATGACAGAGATTATGTTGGTGCACATTTTAGAGCGGTGTTACTGAGTGTGTTTTTGCTAATGTACTCTCTCTCTCTCACACACACACACACACACATACTCACACACACATACTCACACACGTGCGCATGCACAACCACTTGAAGTGACTTCAGCTTGCTTGCAGCTAACAGTACAATGAAGAGAAAACAGACTCATTAGCATAGAGACAGGTTTAATCAAATCAAGCGGCGAGTACAAATTAGCCAGTGAGAGCGTAATGAGTTGGGAATTAATTAGGAACATAATGAGAATATGAAAATATGAGGAGACTCGCAGACTCACATCTGCCCATTACGGCATGGTCACTGGACCCCCCAAAGGCCCTGCACTGCTGGAACTACTGTCAGTCTCTCTGTGTCCTCTGCACTCGTCCTCCTCTTTGCTTTTTTGTCAGTGTACTTTCCGTCTCTGAGGGAAGCATTTCCTCGTACTGGGACGCTGGAAAGGCTGAGCGATTAGTAAGAGAGAAACAAGTCTCGAACGGAAGAGGTTTTTGTGTGCTGTTTGAAAGTGTGTGTGTGTGTGTTTGTTTTTGTACATTTTCAGTAAATGTCCTCACTTTGTAGGAAAAACAAAGAAAAACACAGCTACCATACAACATCAGGACCATCCAGCTGATCCTAACTGTGCTTTTTAACAAAAAACTGCAAGTTTAATTTTTTTAAAAACTAAGAAGGATACAACCATTTCTAAGGTTGAGTTTAGGCTTAACCTAGGAACATTTTATTACATGTATACTTACAAGAAGTAGTTTGTTGTCATTACAAAACATTGTTTCTCAAAAATCCATGTGAGAATGAAAAGTTGTTGCTTACATTAATGAGTGTTCTTGAATTTTTATTACAGGTCATTTTAGCCCTACTTTGATTGGCCATTTATCATGGAATATTCACACAATGTAAATAGTGGGTTGTGTTTTTAAACAGCGGAAGCAATTTTAAAAACATTAAGAAACATTTACGACTGATAAAACAGTAAAAATATGCAGCCGTGGGAGAGAAACTGCAGAGACAGTGGTGGTGATAGGAACCAGGGCTCACAATGTCTATAACACAAATACAGTCTTTTTCTATATCCACAATGACCAGTGCACTTCAAACTATCTTCTGAGGTTTTATAAATACAGTTACATGCAAACTCTTAAACACCCCTGGTTAAATGACGTTTTGTTGATTTTCTAAGTGAAAATATTTTAACACATCCTCTACAAGATAAATATGGCATTTTCCTGCAAAATGTATTATTATTATTATTTTTATTCATTTGTGGAGTTTAATATTGGGGAGAAAAATACTGGAGAAGAAAAAAAAACGCTTTTACTTTTAATGTAAGTCAATGGAACCGGACTTTTTTAAGTTAATTTCTTGTGGTCCATTCATCATAAAATTTACATACAATGCAAAGGGCAACAGGCATTTTTAAATGATATCAAAAACTGAAAAACAACATATATATATATATAAAGATAGATAGATAGATAGATAGATAGCGCTGCTGTTGGAACATTTGCCACATTTTACTTATTTTTTCCCAATACATTAAATTGTGTAAATAAACAGTAATTGTGTCTTAAAATGTGCTTCTCTGTAGAGGATGAGTTAATCAACAAAACATTAGCGCCCAAACTTTTGCATACAACTGTATGTAACACAAATGAGACTTACAGAGCTGTGCAAAAGTCTTATGCACTTCAGCAAATCATTTAAAACCATTTATCTCAGCAGTAAGTGTTTTTTCGCTTGTATACCAGAGTAAATAGAAATACACGTGCAGTAACAAGTAACAAGAGTTCTTTACAGCTTTACAGCTTTTTTTGTTTTTTTAAGATACTTAGCAGAGCACAGGTTTGGTTAAAGGTTTCTCCTCATTGCTCTCAATCAATGCAGGCATTTGTTAAATCCATCTCTAGCACACTTGATTTAACATGATGAAGCAGTGATTTGCCAAATCAGATATTGGATGATAACGATAAATAATGCTGGGCTTCCTTGAGGAGAGCTTTGGAAATTTTTAAGTGGATACAATGACACACACAAAGTCATTACTTATGTGATTCTCTCTCTCTCTCTCTCTCTCTCTCTCTCTCTCTCTCTATATATATATATATATATATATATATATATATATATATATATATATATATATAAAATGTCTCCACATCCTGTCACTGAATAAAAACAAATCTGTGTCTATGCATGTGTGTGTGGGTGTGTGTGTTTGACAGCCAGTTTGATGCCTGTGGACAGCTGAAAATAACCAACATAAATATTAAGCAGAAAATGTTGAGTCATTTAATCTGTCTGAAGCATTATGCTTGACATTGACAGGTAGGACCAACAACTACAGGCGGTCTAAAGCTGGCATTCTTCCATTTCTGCACACTTAAAGTGATAGTTTGGTGAAAAAAAACTGCCTTCACCCCAAATGTATTTCATTACCTGTTTGGTGTCCAAATTTTGGTTCTTTAGTTTTCAGCATCTATAAGACTAATAGAGCTAAACAAGTAATGGAAGCTTAGCATTACGCAAATTGCATGCCTGAGTCATCACACACTTGCCTCAAACTGTATTAGGTTGTTAAGTAATCTCAAATAGAGTTTCTTATGTATGATGTTCTGTTAAAAAGATGAATCGAAGTGTAAAGCATTGGTAGCATCCAACTAGAATCCTGAATAGTTTTATCCTTTATGTCATACAGCATCAGAAACCAAGTCCATTTGGGATTATTTAACAACTCAGCATGGTTTAAGGTATGTTATGATTTAGGTATGTAATTTGATTGGTGCATAAAGCTTCCATTACATGTTAGATACATTATGCAGCATTTACATGTTGGTGGTTGACGGTAAACTGGATATTCCATTAGTTTAAATGGAGCTATAAAGGAAAGTTCTGCCACTGTCAGCAGCAACATTCCCGTATAACATTCTGTCAATACTTCACTTTTCCCATCGTTCAACTTTTGCCATCGACTGCAACGGTGAAATAAACTGGATGTTGATTTTTTAACAGCCTTGAATGCCAAACATCTCATTGTTGAAGTCCAGGCTAACCCAGTATTATACAACAAAACACTACTAAGAACTAATACAGCTCTCCTCTGACAATCATCCATTCATTTTCGCTGTTTACACTGTCAGCATGGCAATGTTTTCATTTTTCAATTCCACTAGTGTTTGTGTGCCGCTATGTGGCCCAGAATGACTGTAGCTTCAATGCAAAACTAAAGAAGGAAACTTCATACACCAGTCATGTCTTTGCTCTTGAGTACTTTTGGGGTGAGTGGAAAAGTGTGTAAGTGATTTTTCACCAAACTTTCACTTTAAATGCGATGTGGCACACGTTGTAATATGCCATTCTTCATATTCTACCTGCCATCTCATGTTAGTCGTGTCAAAAGTAGTGAATGTTACTAACATTCTCATAATGAATGGTGCAGCCTCTACTTCTCCACCCCTGGCCTCCCTGCAGTGAGCACACAGCACCAGACACATGCTGCATCCTGCCCCATGAGCAAGTCGGATTAATTAAACGTTCGTTTGTACATGCAGATGAGCCACGAAGATGATGATGTGGAGTGTCCGAGGGGGAGTGGGGTCAGCTGCGGCCCGAGCGGCCTACCAGCACTTTAACCAGCCTGCTGCCCTCATTTGTTTATGCTAATGAGAAGAAGAAATATTAGCTCTTCTCTCTGTGGAGGTGAACGAGAGTGTCACGGGCCCTCCCCTACCTGAGGGGTCACAGTCCACTGATTGGGGTGCAGTGGGGAAGCTTCCATCCTCTAATTGAGTTAATCAGCGCAATTGAGTCAATTGATTTGACATTTTTGGTATTACACAGGCTTTTTTGCATGTTGCATTACAAAAACCGGCAAGAGTATTTGGACAGCTGTGTTTGCGATGGCGCTTTAGGGCAGCTTTGTTTCGCTTGTAGGTGTTGACTGAGGACAGCTCTGTTCACAGTGTGAGGATAAGTTGGATTATCTTTGGGAAAAAAAGGAAAATTCCTTTAGAGAGGAGGTTTTCTACCTGTTACAAAATAATGCAACTCAGCTCAGGTGCAAAAACACAGTGAGATGTTTGCCTTGTTTTGCTTGTCGCAGTGAACTGAGGACAACACAAGCCAAGGAAAGGTTGCATTTTGGTTTGGAAAAAAAAAGAAAAATGAAATATTTCCCCCGTATTTTGCTGTGTGTTAGCTACCTATTACAAAATGACATAAACTGAGTTCACTCAGAGCAATGCTAGCCCACACAGGCTTCGGTTAGCTGAAAAGAATTAGAGGTTAGCGTTCTCCTCCAAGCGTGTTGAGACGTCCAATGCCATTGCATTACAGGGAGTTTTAAAAGATGAGGTGGCTGACTTCATGTGTTTTGGAGAAAGCTCTTTGGTAGCATTGTGGAATCTAGCTAACGGGTGGAATTGGATTTGATGAGAAAAAATCAAGCTAAAAAAAAGTCACTTTTCGAAAGCTGGTGCAAAAACTACAGTAGCCATTGTAATGGAGTTAAACAGTGTTTGATAGGTACTTATCAAGAGGTCTGTGCTTTATTTAGGATTTTTAGTGATGCGTTTTGCTTCACTTCTAACTGTTGAATGAGGACAACTTGGTTCAGAGTGACAGAAGTTAGAATATCCTTTAGAAAATGTTTGCTACCTGCTACAAAATGACAGTTTTCTCAAATAAGGTGCACAAATTCAGTCGCTGCACTGGGAGAGTAAACCTGTGAGGTGTGACTAATTATTTAAAAATGAGTGCTTTGTTAAAGATTATTTAGAGATATGTGCTTTATTATTATTTGTGACTGCTGACTGAAGACTCAAGCCAAGGATGAACTGGATTATGGTTTGGGGGGAAACATGAATAAATAAAATAAATCAGTCAATACCAAATGAAATGAAACAGCCCTTCCAAAAGCAGGCAGAAAAATACAGGAGCCAGAGTCATGGTCAAATAATGATGTGCTTCTAGGCCTAATTACTTAGAGATGTGTGCTTTGCTACACTTGTGGCTGATGGCTGAGAACAGCTGTGATCACAGTGGTGGAAAATGGATAGAGAAATTACTTTTGAGAGGAAGTTTTCTACCTGTGAAAATTACACAGCCCTTTCCAGAGTAGGTACTAAAGTACAGTAGGTAGAATGACAGTCGAAAAGCGTTTTAGTACTGCACGAAGTACCGGAACATCTGGCACCAGAAAACTAACTATGCCTCTTCCATTAGCCATCAGTCTAGTACTGAAGTTTTATAGTTTTTGCTACCTGCTCAAGATTGCGATTGGTTCTCAAAAGTGTTCTCCTCTGTCTTTTGTAACACTTGTAGTTGAAGCCAATGACAAAGCCAAATGTGTTCTCACTGGAAAGTCTATACTCTTCCAGGAGGCATTACCCACTAAGCACTGTTATATCACCAATAAGTTAGTAGCTGGTGGTATACCAGCATTAGCCCGTTTTGCTGAGTGGCTGAGTTATGGATGTTTTAGTCATGTTTCAAATAAAAATTAAAGGAAGTCTCTCAATCATCTCCCGCTGTCTAGTCTGCTGCATCTGAAATAGTCCACTTTGTTTTCGAGGCAGCAGACACAAAAGAATGGCCGGTATTTGGAATTAGCCTTACGCATCAGAGAGATTGTTGCAGTTCTCTTTAGGGCCTGCAGGGTTAGTGTTAGAACACACTATTGATATAGGTTTATCTATGTTTTGTTTAGAGTTTTTTTTTTTTACTTTTTTGCGCAATAAAAAAAATCTGATTTACTTTGGTTGTTAGAAATGTTCCTTATTAAAAAGTGAAGGCTCATCTCAGTATAATAAGACACTGTTACATTTATTCATACATACAGGCCTAACATTATGACCACCTCCTTGTTTCTACGCTCATTGTCCATTTTATCAGCTCCACTCACTATATAGGTGCACTTTGTAGTTCTACAATTACAGACTGTACTCCATCTGTTTCTCTGCATGCTTTGTTAGTCCCCTTTTACCCTGTCCTTCAGTGGTCAGGACCCCATGGATCCTCACAGAGCAGGTACTATTTGGGTGGTGGATCATTCTCAGCACTGCAGTAACACTGATGACCAAAATGGTAACTTTACAGGAGAAAGAAAAAACCTACTTTACTTTTAATGTAAGTCAGTGGAACCAGACTTTTTTCCAAATCATTTTGGGCCGTTTCTTTTGGTCTATTCTTAAAGAAATTTACACACAATGTAAAGGACAACAGGCATTTTCAAATTATACACATAAATGTGTGTGTGTATCTATATTGAAGCTGACAGAAATTTTCATTGTATATAAATATATTTTACATGTGATATAGATTTTTGGCCATTGCTACAATAGGTTCACCAGAATGTACTCCTTTGCCGATTTGTTGATCGTTATTTTTACAATTATTTTGTATTTTGTAAATAGTTCGCTAAGGTAGTTATGAAGCTTACATATTAGCATTTAGGCTAGTGTCCACAGAATGAGGTGTTTTGCTCTTTTGTCAGAGAAAATTATAGCTTTATATTTGCTTGTTTTTGCAAAATTCTATGCAAATGCAGACGTTTGTGTGTGCGCACAAATGAGCAGTATATTGTTTACTCTCATCTAATAAGTTAGCAACGTAGCGAATTAGCCAAATCGAGTAGCTAATTAGCCTTTTGAGTGGCATAAAATGCCCAAAACCACCAAAATATAATTGTTAATTAAAATGATCATAGCGGTTCCAAGCAGCTGAAAAAAAAAATAGGAGTAGAACTATAAGAACTGCAGAATTTATGTGCAAAGGAAAAACGTCCACATAGCAACGTGTGAATAACTGTTTAGAGATGTGTGCTTTGTCATTATTTAGAGATGTGTGCTTTATTTGCTTGTAGCTGTTAACAAAGGGCAGCTCAGTTCATGATGCATGGATAAGTTGGATCATTTGGGGGGAAAAAAGAAATCCTTTTCTCAAATTTGTTCCCAGTTAGAAAAAATGACACAAAGCAGGTGCAAAAAATACAGAAGCCAGAACAGACAGAGTCAAACAATGTTTACTAGGTGTCACTAATTATTTAGAGACGTGTGCAAATGTGCATGCATGTGTGAATATATAAAGTGTGTGTGTGTGATTTGCAGCCAGAACTCCACCCTGCTAGAGGAGGTAATTTCTTTATTCAGCCGCAGCTATTTTGGCTTTGCTGTGCTCTGTGTGTGTGTGTGTGTGTGTGCATGTGTGTTGAGCGCCGGGCTGAGTTATTCAGGCGTGTGAAAGCGGGTCGGCCTGCTTTTCGCTGATAACTTCACAGCGCAGGAGCAGCCGTCCACTCCGACTGCCTCATTCACCGCTGCTATAATTAATAAAGGAAGTAGGGGGGAGGGTGGCCATTAATTGGACCCACTGTCCTTCAAAAGCCACGGGGAAAAAAAAGAGAAAAAAAAGTGTATAATCATTTTCCACAGTATTCCACAGCTTACTGAATTATTAATACAATCATACAGCGAGACACTGGGGAGAATCGCACCGAAAACAGTCATTTAGACCCAGCGAGCGCTACAGACGGCCAAACAGCATCCATAAACACACACAGAGAGATAATGTTCCGGCACTGCACTGCCTGCATGGGCGAGAGAGAGAGAGAGAGAAAGAGGGAGAGAGAGAGAAACAGAGAGAGGCCTTCTCTCTGGAGAATGGGTGCGTTTCGGGCACGTTCCGGACGGCCGATCCGAGGCATTTTGGGTAAAATGCGCAGCGGTGTGTGCTGGAAGGACCTGACATGCATGAACACACCGTGGAGCAGTGTCCAAAACACGGAAAGGAAGCATGAGATCTAATAAGAAGCAAACGTGGCTGCATGCTTTTTTCTTTTTGTATCATGGCTGGCATTTCAACATCTCCAGATCAAGTACCATTTTTTTCAGTTTATCTTCCTACCCCATTTGTCCTTTATATTGCGTAAACATTTCATAAGTGGACCAATTAAAATGGTCCAAAATGACTTATAAAAAAATCTTCTTACATTAAACTTGATACAGTTTGCAAATCTAGCATTTTGTCGACACGAGGTTTTGTTGCAAGACCCACGATTTGACCTTAATTTAAAATGAATTCATATTGAAATCTGAATTAAACGTTCAATAAGTTTGGTCATAGCAGTACTACTGTTCTGGGTATTCTGCCTGGCCTCAAATCCCCTGGCTCAGTTAATTACTCTCTCTCCCTCTCTCCCCCTCTCTCTCTCTTGTCAGAGCCCAACCGACCCCCGACCTCTCCCTCATTTCATATCACTATCAGCCGTGACTCTGATGTGATTTTCATGAACTAATTTATCATCTGGACGTGCGAGCTGCACACAGTTCACTCTCTCTATCATTCCGCTCGTGTGCTGGGAAGCAATAAAGAGCCACAGCAAATCACCTTGACTATTACAAGCAATCATATTATAATGAAACCTAATGTTTACAGCGTGTATTTCTCATAGTCTTCTTAGTTGTGCTGCTGTAATTTTTGTATTTCTTTATTTATTTTTATATCTGTACTACTTGACATTTCAGATCCAAAACCAATAAATAAGACGTAATACTGTATGATCTATTTTTAGATTTATATACAGTACAGTCAGACACCATCCCTCATTCGTTCTTCATTTACAAGAATTATGATCTATGTAAACACAGTAACTTATTTGAGATAGCAATAAGCTAAATATACAAAAAATCATCATTTACTGGGTACCTTCTATTGGGAAGGTTTTTTTTGCATTTTTTAAAAAATACTTTTAATTTCTTTTTAAATTATCATGAGTTTTGTTTTTAAATAAAAAGAAAACAATTAAAAAAAAATGTCCCACATTTTCAAGTTTTAGGCTGGGGGCAGGCGGAGCCTTATTTTAGCCACACCCCTGCATTTTAGAGCAGGAAGTGAGACTGCATCCCAGTCCCTCATGGCGACATGGTGAGAAGTAATATCTCACTGTTTTGAAATAAATATGTCACAAAGACTGAAAATCAGTGTGTAATTTTAAGAATTGTCACTACCAAAACACACATTTTCTGCAATTAAGTAAACGTTTTTGTGTTTTAACAAAAATATTATGATTTTATGTGTGTACAGCAGTTCAAAAGTGTGTTTGCTAATCATGTACTGGCTAGCATTTTTGAATTGTGCTCAAAATGAGCTAAAATTGTCACTACCGAAACAGTCACAACTGACACATTTGGTAGAATTTTGAGGACGTTATTATTTCCTTGGAATTGACAGATCATCCACAGTGGGTGGATTTTGATTACCCACCCATTTCCATCAGCTGAATTCCCTCTTCCTCTTCTCCTAAAGACGAATTCCACCATCTTTTCAGAATTTCTTCATTATTACATCGAAAAGTCAGAACTGTTCATAGTGGTGGTGAGAAATGTTCATAGAATTGTTCATAGTGGCTTATTTTTAAACCCCATTTATGATGGAGAGGTACATGAAGGTCGTAATGAGGCAAAATAGTCCCCAAACAAAACATATTTTTCAGATTTACCACTATTTTATCATTAGCATTTAAGAAAAAGTCCACCTCGTTAAAAGCCAGAGGAGCTTTTTCAACTTTTTTTTCAACTTTAAACCAGTTCAGTAGAATTGTCCGTATAGCCATACCTGTCCAGGGTTAACTGTTTTAATATTAAGCTACAGGAATTGTCCCAGTATATTTTGGTATTATTTAAAACTACCTGCATGCCACATGCTGTGTTTATGCTGCATCTTATGAGGCAGACAGTAAAATCATATTCTGTCCGTTTTGCACCCTGTTAAAGTATGAATGCACGAATTAGTGGATTTTGCAGACAGAATGCTAATGTATGTATATATGTGAGTTTGGTGTATTCTTGCAAGATTGTGTATTGTCTCGCTGCATGTGTGTGAAAGGCTGCTGTAGCATGCAGTGCAGTGGCGATAGGCCCAGCTCATTATAATACAGACAGCCAGAAACAAAGGCACACGCACACTCACTGCTGCGTGTTCCTCAGTGATAACCAGCAGCCTCTCGGAATTAACCAGCCTATTCACACACACACACAAACACACACACACACACACAAATACACACAGAACACGTAGAACATGCACGCACGCACAGACAATGTGGCATAAACCTGGTCCACATGCACACACACACACACACAAAATAGACATAAGCACCCAAACAAAATAAACACAGACATAAACACCAACCCACAAATCAGCTCACCGGTTCGAGTAAACCCATGAATACACCCCCGCACTAAAACCAATCCAAACCGCTCCCCCCGTGCTCTAATTCACTCTGCCGCGCCTCTGTTGGAAAAGAAAACGGAGCACTACTACACGTTCAGTGCATGAGGCCACCTTCTCTAGCTCTGTCTTTCTCCTCAGAGCTAACACACGGACCCCTCGGTGCATGGGCGTGTGTGTACGTGTGTGCATAAAGCATGATCCGAATCCGCAAGGCCGTGCAATCACTGCTGCTCCTATACCAACCTGCAGCGAATAGCTCTGCAACAGCCAAGCCGCTTACCGGTATTTAAATACAGAAACAGATCACACAAAGAGTTGGCACAGAAAACATCAGATTACACTGAGAGAAATACAGTATGAAGACAAGCTGAACAGCAAAAACATGAAATCCACTATCTGTGACCTCACATTGTCTACATGGCTGAAGCCAATACATTTTGGTCTGAATCAGAATCAGCACCACTTTATCGGTTAAGCATGTTTGCATATAGAGCAAATTAAAATGTCTGTAAACATGGATAACTTGCATACAGTCAGCGTGGAAGCAGCTCAGTTTACAGGAGGAATTTGTTTTGGTGGGATTAGTGCATACATGGTCAAAACGATGATACAACTAAAGAAGGCGCCACCACAAAGGGCATCACAGAAAACATTATCACTTAAAAAAGGGGGTTCTTCAAGGGTTATTTAGTAAATACATACACATACACACACACACACACACACACACACACACATATATATATATATATATATATATATATATATATATATATATATATGTGTGTGTGTGTGTGTGTGTGTGTGTGTTTGTATATATGTATCTTTGTAAAAATAATTCTATGTAATACTGAAAAAGGACTCTTGTGCTTGTAACAATAGTGGAACCCTATTTGGTGCTATATAGAATCATCTTTAAGAGGGTTCTTTGAGGAAATATACTACAGATTTCCATCATAGAGAAGAATCCTCTGACCATCCAAAGAACCATTTATGCATTCAACTCAAAGATCCAATATTTAAATAGTCCTCTGCATGGTTAAACACTCTTCTCTATGATTAAGAAACTATTATATATCTTGCCGCAAGCCCCCTAGTGGCCCTTCTGCCGGTGGAATGATACTTGACTTGGAAATTTTAAATTAATACAATCAAATAAAATATTTTTCCCTGTAACTCTGTTATCAGACTAACTAGTACACTGTTGGCTCTCTGTGTGTGAAATGTTGTGACTCTATGTTGAGCTGCTAGTGAGCAGTGCGGGGTGAAATGGGAGGGGTAAGAACTCCCTGCTCCAAAAACAGTTCACAAAGACATCTGTGCCTAGATAAAACAGCCCAACTGCAGCTTTCTTTATATAAGAAAAAGATTGTTTACAAGAGTCAACTTAAAAATAACATTTAAATAAAATAAAAACACTTTTTATAAATGTTGATGTGCTCGCTCACCTATGAAGATGAAAATCATTTTATGTGCTACTATGAAAAGGAGTTAAAGAAGCTTTTCAAACATGGTCCTATATAGCACCAAAAAAGGGTTCTACTACTGCTACAAGTCTAGAGCTTTTTGGTGCTGTTAAGAGTGATTATAAGAGTGTATGTTAACCAAATATACAAGCTATACATACTAGAGCACAAAATGTGTATATCACTGCTGTTGTAACAAAACCTTCTGAAATGGGAACTTTTCTACCTTTTAATGGATGTTAATGTAATTAGATTTGATTATATGCAGTTTTAGGCCATTTTATTGGCCAATTCCTCATGAAATGTTTACATAACGTAATATAAAGCAACTGGAATTTTTGTTTAAATGTAAAAGTGTAGATTTAAGAATTTGGTACGGCAGCAATGTAAAATGCACATATCCTCAATATGTAAACAAAACGTACTGAGTATTTATAACAGTGCGTCAAACATGAAATCCAACATGTGTAAAATATACCAGTATCTGAGTGTTGAGCCCTGCAATAGTACATATATAAAGGTATTAAAGTGGATGGACATTTGATTGTGAACGGCTTTCACAGATTTAAAGGGACAGCTAATAGCATACACTGTTGACCACATTTCTTTGTGGTCCTGCTCTCTATGACAGAATCAGTACAGTAAAAAATGGAGGCCGTGCTGCCCCGGCTTCACCTTGTGTTTTAGTATACGCTGGACATTGTGTGTGACCTCCAACGGAAGGGAAGGGTCATCTCTATGACGACAAATGTGCAGGAGGTGGGGGACAGGACCACTCCCCACTTTCTCTCCTCAAGGCCGGCCCCCAAGGACACAGTGGTGTGACTGGCCACCTCTGGGACAGGAAATCGAAGAGGAGCGGAGAGGAAGAAAAGGTGTGATTTCACAAGCTAAATTACCCGCTGGACAGATAAGAGAAGCAAACGAGCGAGCGTCAAAATCTTTCAGACAGAAATACAAGAATTTCTTGGAAATGAAAAGAGGAGCGTTTATTTTGTGCTTGTGTCAGGGCGTCAGGGAAGGGGATCGCATAAACGATCAGAGAAGGCTAACAGTGTAGTTTTAGTATTTGACTCGGCAAAGTGCCGTTTATGCTGATCTCAGAAAGCAGCGTCGGTTCAGTCTCTCCTGAAAACACTCAATTCTCATTGAAAAACACTGAACAGTTATCAGTGATGCACCTCACTGAACTGGAGTGTGTTACTGTATGTACACACTCCTAGCAAAGTGGGTTCTATATAATACAAAAATAGGTTCTATGTGACTAACAAAACCCTCTTGGCATCATATAGAATTAGTTTTAGAAGCATTTTTAAAGGAGAATGCCATTGATTTTCTATACACATTTCTATATAATTCAATAGTTGAGATGTAAACAAAGACATTCAGAGTGGTTTGGTGTGAAACGTGCATTACAGAGAAATTTACAGGCTCAGATTTCTCTACAGTGGTGGTGGTAGGAACCAGGGGTTGTGATGTCTACACTGCAAATATAGCCATTTTATTTACCATCCAAAACAACCTATATATGTTATCTGAGTTTTTATATGTAAAGTATAAAAATGGTAAATCTGAGCTTTCTTTGGGTGTGATTTTTATTACTGGGTACTATTTTGTACCCTGCGTGTACATCTCTGCAATGAATATATATATATATATATATATATATATATATATATATATATATATATATATATATATAAATACAAAAAAGGCATAAGACAATATATTCATAACCATTTTATGTCATGACAGTGTGGGGTAGCTGTTAGATGTATTAAACAGCTTGGACGTCTGGTTCCTATCAGCAGCAATTCTGACTCTGGAGGTTTCTCTAGAATGGATCATTTCACATCAAACCACTCTGAAAGACTTTGTTTGCATCTTAATGATTATAGAGAAACTGTGAAAATTCAGTGGAATTCCCCTTTGAATAATCATATGCAGCAAATTCTCCACCATACAGAAGAACCGTTTAGCCATGCAAATGACTATTAAAGCATTCAATCAATTGTTTTATAAATAAACAACACATGAAGATCCACCTTTTTTTAAAGAGTGCACCACTGTGCTTCATGTCTAGCACAATTCATATAGTTTTGCTCAATTTATTTTTCTTTGGTGATATACGCCAGCTTCCCATTCAAATTTTCCTGTTCCACCTTAAATGGAGCAGCAGGTACATTCTGGCACTTCAGGTGTCAGAACTGCTGGACTATTTAAGCTGTAACGGAAAATTGAGCTAGATAGCTAACAAAACCATTAACGATTTTTATGCGTGTTATGGAGAAAAGCTTAATAAACCTTAATACATTGAAACAAAATTAAACTAAGATAAAACAATGGTTATTGTAATTTTTAACAGAGAAAATTTTCACATTTGTGGGTTTCTTTGGTCACTTGAGCAGCCATCTTGCCGGTTTTTCTCCTTTTCTCATATCACTCTGTTTGGAGTCTCTGAAAAACCTCTGTTTGGAGGGTCATGTAGCCCTAACACTTCGCCCCACCCCTCTATCTCAACAAAAATCGGGACACCCTACCCCTAGACATGAACACGCAAAACGGAGGGGTAAGGGCTGAGTGGTAGATACGAGGGGTGAAATGGGATTGGGCCAAAGTCTCTAGTGGCCGTGACAATAACACTACTTAATGGTCTTATCAATTGTGAGGTTAATCAGCTTCTAAAACTTTAAAAACAAATTCAAGTACCTGACACATACTGACAAATAACAGATTTTTGATTCCTTATTTCAGGCACAAACGCAGCACGTCTCATTCGAGCGTAATTTAGTTGACCCCGTGTTAAAGCAAGTTCGTTCCGGCTCTTTTTTTAACCTCTGTCATTCTCTCCCTCACCAGTTTCATGCTTTTCAGCTAGTTTCTGCCTTTCACACCCTCCTCACTCCTGTCACTCCAAATATTTCCCTCTAATCTCACCTTATCACACCATCTCTCCGCACACAGATAAACGATAGAAGGCTCTGTTCAGGGAGATAAGACTTTCATCTCTCTCTCTTTCTGCCTGCCTCTCCTGCTCTATTTCTCTCTGAATATCCTAATTCTGTTCACTTTGTGTCCCTCATCGCTATCTGACAGCTTCCAATTCGTGGAACATATGTTAATGTGCAATTCAAATGCCACGTTAAATACTGCTTACTGAAATAAAGACAAAAAACTTTTTGGAACTGAAGACGGAGCAGCTGAGCAGCAATGTTTGAGAATAAGGATTGAAACTTTTATTGAAATCAAGATCAGTGCAAGATTTACCAGAAGAACAAAAAGACAATGAAACATGTTTGTTGACTGTCTTGACTGCAGCTCTCACTCACTTCCCCTAGTCACTTCAGCTTGGGAAAGTCCACAATGCAGGGGTGCGTGGTCATCATTTTTGAACTGCATAGCATCTTCAGATACAGCGAACGGCCATCCATATGTCAGGTTTACTCACAGCATTACAAGCGCTATATAAAACAAGTATGAATTGAGCACAAAATAATCATCCTCTCCAAAGAGAGCTTCTCACTCCTGTCGAATGGTTTTTCCCATGTAGAAATGACAAGAGGAAGAGGTGAGGGACTGAACTGGGACTGGCTTTAACTGGCAAATGGTGTCCCCCCTCCCCGCTTCCAATTGTTCAGTCGTCTTCTCACTTGATCTCTGCATTTCTGTGTTCATTCCCCATTCACTCTGTCGCTAACACACACACACACATGCACACAGAGAGTGTGTGTGTGCTTTTCATATGTAAATCTCCCTGAGAACAATCCACTTTGAGCACTGGTGCTAGCGTGCTAAATCATCAGCTCGGCGATGGCAGGGAACGGCTTGTATTATTACACCTAATTAGATCCTTTCTGTTTCCTATCAATTAACAGAGTAATTAAAACCATTCCTGCCTGATTATCTACTAACTGCTGATTCAGGGGCAGAGATGAAACACACACACACACACACACACACACACACACCACCTACGGGAAAAAAAATTAGTAATCATGTGGATTCAGGCTGAATGAATGAATTCACACTGATATTCGAAACACAGCAGCACTTGTTGGTTGATAATGGCGCTATCAACCAAACATTTTGGAAACTTTTGAACTAGTGACTAATTTCTCATTAGCATGAATAATGAATTCATACTGATATCGAAACAAAATTGGCCTTCAGTTTGTCAAGACTAACTGCACTGCACCCAAACGTTGTAAATTTTGTAGTAATGAAACTAATTTCTTAGAATCCATAAAGACATTCAAAATAGAACTACACTCAATGTCAGCTGTATGTACTGCACTACCAAACACACATTTTGAAATATTTTGGACTGATGAAACTAATTTCTCTTTAGCATGACAAAAGAATTCATGCTGGTCTTAAGTTGCACCGAGATGCACTGCACTACAACCAATTGTTTGGAAAATTTTGTATCGAGGAAATAAATTTCTGCTTAGAATTCATACTAATTTTCAACACCCAATAGTTTGACTTGATTTCACCTACATGTACTGCGCAATCAACCATTTTGTAAAATTTTGGATAGATGAGCTAATTTCTCCTGAGCATAATAACTCCTACTGATTTTGGAAACATAACTGATCTTAATTCGACTGATATGGACTGTGCTACCATCCAAACATTTTGGATGAAACTGATCTCATTAGCATTAAAAAATTAATGAATTCATATGGATTTCCTATATTTTGGAAAATATTGCCTGGATTTAAGCCAACAGAATTAGGGTTTTCCTTACAGAAAAGTTACATATATTTCACATGTGAAGTGTGCACAATCCACATGTTTACAAGTAAATACACATTTTTTTTACATGTGAAGATGGTTTTTCACATGTAATAACACACTGTATACAATACATGTCAGGTTTGCCATGTACATGCACAGTTCAATGTGACCTTTTGTAAGGGTATTGACATTTAGGAGTTTCCTAAAAAAAGGGTAATATTAGAGGTACACACACACATTTTCTAAGCCACTTATCCTTCTGGGTCACGGGGGGTGCTGGAGCCTATCCCAGCGGTCATTGAGCGGAAGGCAAGGAAGCACCCTGGACAGGTCGCCAGTCTAACACAGCATTTGTGATACACCCAGCCTGAAATTTTATGGATGATAACTCCAATTTCTTTACAGCCAAACTAGCCGATGGCTGACAGTACTTTCTGTTAGCCTAAGTTGCTATATTTATATATGAACATTATTTACTTTTTAATCAGCAAACTATTTTAAATGGAAATTCAGTTGCCTATTTAAATAACATGAATCAAATAAAGTTTTACATCAAAAGTAAGAGGTAACTGGCTATTCAACACAACGAGTCATTAAGTCATGCATAATTATGCTACAACATGTTGGTACAGGAGCAGCATAACAGTATTAAATACAGCACAAGTGCACTTACCAGACTCACGTTATTTACGTCGTACAATTGCAACACGCAGATCTGACAAAACAGAAATAATGAATTGGCCAACTGTCGATTGAATGTTCAGAGCAAAAATCTTATGATTCTGATGTTAGCTGATTACAATTGTGCAGCCCCAGGCAATATCTGTCTGTATGGTACATTTATGGGATAGGCTACTGTGAGACAGGCAGAGAGAGAGAGAGAGTGTTCAGCAAACACATTTGAAGAGACCCATTTTCACTCATTCACACTAATCACAGGTAGAGAAAACACAGCTTTTGTGATATATATGTGTGTGTGTGTGTGTGTGTGTGTGTGTGTGTGTGCTGGTTGCTTGGCTGCATTCTCCTGTGAGTGTGAGTGCGCTGGTCGCTTGTGTATACGTGTTGATTGCTCGTCTGTATGTGCGTGTGAAATACAGCTTTAGGACATGGACAAACAAGCTAAAAACTTGGTTATCACTTCTTAAAAAAAAACAATGTACACATGCATGTAAAAGTGCTCAGTCACACTGCTGCAGTAGCACCATGCTAATCACACAGATTACTCAGATTACTCAGATTAGGTGGCATTCCCACCACGCGGTTCACTGCAAACCGACACAGTTAAAGACGAAACAAATATGACCAAAAATCTGCTCAATATTACTAATAGAGAACAAATTCTGATGTCACATCTGATCTATTGTGAAGCAGATTACAGTGAGACAGCGAGAAGGACACTAATATTAGTTCAATTTGTTCTTATTTAAAGAAAACATAAACCTGTAAATCATGCAGGGCAAAAATGAACATTCTATGGGGAAACACTATATCATCCTGTTTCCATGGCTACCAGCCATACTGCCTCAGGATCAAGATGCTGTGCAATAGACGGTATTGACAGAGCTCTGCAAATTGGCGTGTGTGTGTGCGTCTGTGTGTGTGGTAAGTGCACAATTGTCGTATACATCTCTACTCATGATGAGTGTATCATACATGTGCAACTTCTAGATGTCTTGGTGTATAATTTGACTTGAAAAGAAGGCCTGGTTTCTCTATCTATGCATATATGAAATATATATATTTCCATCCAAAATGCTGTAAATCTATTTGTAACAATTTTTGAATAGAAAGAGTTTAAAAAAAAAAAACAAACAATTGACGTTAATTGAAAACACATTTTGTTTCTCTAAGTAAGGTGGTATTAATCATAACAACGTGTATCATGAAAAAAGAATATATATATACATTATATATATATATATATATATATATATATATATATATATATATATATATAGCTGTTGTCAGAAGAAAACATCATATCTCCAAAATGGTAACTTTACAGGAGAAGGAAAAAACCTACTTTACTTTTAATGTAAGTCAGTGGAACCAGACTTTTTTCCAAGTCATTTATGGTCATTTCTTTTAGTCAATTCATCATGAAATTTACATACAAAGTAAAGCGTACCAGGTATTTTCAAATTGTGCCAAAAACTGAAAAGCGTCAAAAATGGAAATATGAAGTTTTCTTCCGACAACAGCGATACACACACACACACACACACACACACATACAACTCTATACCATTTCTTTTTACATATTTGTACATCGCCAGCTGCTCTTTACATTGTGTGAAACTAAAAAAAAGAAAAAAAAAGAAACTTTTAAAAAATAAACTTGAAAAATAACTTTAATAAACAGCTTCTGTTTGTTTACTATGACATTTAACAGTGCTGGAAAACAAATGCAATGTAAACAAAGCTATTAATTCCTAATTAATGCGGCTCTTATTTTTTCACAGTTGTGTTCCTGTGCATTTACCGTGATTGGTCTTTTGATTATTTAAATACTGCAGGGTATGAGCTTTATTTCCTTTATTTATTTAGTCAGTACATATTCAAAGGGTCATGTTTTTATCCACTTTTTGTCTCTGCAGTGGGCTGTCCTCATTTTGTGGTCTGAGGCCCCCAAGGCTGTCAGAGGCTCCTGTGCACTGGTCAGTAATCCAAAACAATCTGTATTACACAGCAAATTACATATACTACAGTTTATTTCAGCTAAGTTAGGTATTATCTAGAAATACTAGATAAACTACTAGATAAATACTGATAAATGAATAACCAGTGCTGTTGTGTGACATCAATACTTGTGTAGTGGTATAGATTATATATTTTTCAGCGCTAGGAAAAGTTATGCATACTATGACCTGACACTGACTTACTTACTTATTTACTTACTTATTTACTTACTTACTTATTTGTGTGATTGACCTTTATTTTGGCTTCTCCTACAGAAAACCCCCCTCTGTCCCCACCCTGGACACCTGGATTTTTTAAATTATTATTATCGATGAAAAAAAAAAATCTAAAAAGTCAGTGGGAGTGGTCAGGAGAAAATAACTTTTTTCTTTTCTTTCTTTTTTTTTAAGCAAGTCACTGATCAAGCAGAGAGAGAGGGGTATCAGCGTGTCCTCTTGAGGGCTCTCTCCTCTCTCCTAACCTCCGCCGCACTTCATGAATGTGTTGGTGCTTGAGTGCGTTTAGCTGGCCGTCCCGTTCTGCTGAATTCTGCTTGCTCGCTCTTGCGTTGGACCGTTGGTGTCCGAGTTAAAACATGAGTGTCCCGCCGAGGGGACATATCACAGCAGTGGAGAGAAAGAAAAGGTCCCCTATTCCCCTCAGAGTATAATGTGGGCTTCACAGCAGAGTGTGTGAAGACGAAGCGTGTGTCTGATTAAGGGTGTGTGTGTGTTTGTAATCCCAAAGTGGCCTCAGGGGCTGGGGGAGGGAATAAGATTCAGCAGCAGACACTTGGCACGTGCCTCGTACACATACACAATAAATCCGGTGAGCAGCAGTCATTGTAAGGTTTGTGGAGGAGGGGAAGGGGCAGGTGGAAGAAGCACGGCTCCGCCCCTCCTACACTTCTCCTCCAAACCGGCCATGTTTATCCATTTCCACATCCATTTCCCTTCTCTCTCTCTCTCTCTCGCTCTCTCTCTCTTGAGGTCTCTCGCTCAGAGTATCTGGGTCACTGGGGTTGATGCTGGGTGTTGAGGTTATTGTGAAAGGGCTGGAGGATTGAGGCCCTCTTCAATAGGTATGCAGATAAGCATACGCCTCGCGGTGGATGTACACATGGTGTGTGTGTGTGTGTGTGTTTAGGGCGGGGGGGCCACAGGCTGTTGTGTCTACCTCCACCAGCCGGCCTGGGGGGAGGGAATAGAGGTCGTACGGGTCAGACACACGCGGCACCTCGTTCATTCACGCAGACACATATGCGTGCGCCGTACACTGCTGTTCGTGACCTTCAACTTTAACCAACCTTGACCCTGACAGAAGGAGAGCAATTCAGCAGAGCAGAACAGACGCACACGTACGTGCAAGCACACATGGTGCTACAATCAGTGCAGATGACATTGCAGATAATATCCAAGAGTCTGAGAAAAATAAAATTATTCAGCAGCATATTATTATAATTATGTGAAAACCCTGAAACCCGAATTTTTGTATATTTTTTTACAACATTTGAAAATGGCAGCTGCGCTTACTGTGTGAACATTTTATGCTTAAATACTTTTTGAAAAACTTTTTTAACTATTTTAAAAGTTAAACAATACAATGCATTATATTCTATCACTGACTCAAATCAATATGCACAAGTATCGAACAATACAATTAATAGACAAATACAGGAAAAAAAAACATTCTTAACTTTGAGTTAATAAAAAAAATTTGTCATTTTGAAGCTTCGAAGAAAAAAAAACAGCAAAAGCAAAAAACAAAATACATGCGCTTATTATTCCAGTGCATTATTATGGTATTGTATTTTATAATGTTGAATGCTCTAATAATCTGAAAATGGAAACAATAATGTTAACATAAGGCAGATTTTCAGGCGCTCCATATTCTTTATCAAAAAATGCATAGAACCAAGACTCCACCATATTGTATCGAAACATATGAAGAATTTTGTGAATCGTTACATCTCTAATTAACAGAGATCAACTTTAAACCTTCTTTCCCCAGATATAAAAATTAAGGTTCCTTAATAAGTTCTTGGTTTGGATACATGGTTCTAAAAACATTATGGAGACACTGGACACTAGATAAAACAAACACTCAATGGACTCAGTAACATGTGAGGGTTAGGATTAGGTTTTGGGTTGAGGTTGAGGTTAAGTTAAGATTAGGGCCAGGGTGAGGGTCAGGGTTAGGTTTTGGGTAAGGTTTGTAAGGTTAGGTTTTGCGTAATGGAAGTAACATATTAACAATACATCTACTTAATGTTCGTAATGTATCAACAGAACATCTTCAAGATATTTACTTCAATGTATTCAGATGCTTCACTACTGTTACTTCACTGATAAATTGTTGACATGTTACTGATAATCTGTTAAGAGTTTATTAATCATCTACAAAGGACCACTTCAAATAAAGTGTTACCACCATTTTTTAAAGCATACATAACCTTTGAATTACGTTCTTTAAACTTTGCAAAGGTTCCTCACGCTCACATATTTTATATGCAAAAGAACAATGCACTGAGAGCGACGGAGCCAAAAGGGGTTCTTCTGTGGCAGGAATGAAGCCCTCTAGATGCACATTTTTAAACGAGTTGAAATTCTGGGCTCCTGGGTTGGGCAACCAGCTACACTGCAAAAAATGATATCTTGGCAAGTGAAATCATCTTAAATGTAGTCATGATGTCTAATATTTCTCATTTTTGAGGTCGCTGTGAGAATATTCTAAGATTACTTAACTTATTTTTAGCCATTTTAAGTAATTTTATCGGTAAAACTGTCTCACTATGTTGGCAATTCTTGGGTTGCTTTTTACTGTATTTATGTTTACTTGCATTTATTCTCATGTTAAATGGTGTTTTTGGGTCATTCTACAGAAACGTCCACTTTTTATCTGTCCATAGGGGTCAGTGGTGTTACTGATCGTCATTGGTGTTACACATAAGAAAGGTAACACCAGAGACATTTTTGATTAAAAATATATTTTACAAATGGGCTGCTACAGAGCATCAAACCACATGTTGTCAATCATGGAATATCCACTAAAATATGCAATTTAATCCATTTGTATTCTATTTTTTCACCATTACCTATGAAGACCACTAACACCAATGACATCAACTAAAAGCTTCATATGAAATCATGAGCTAAATGAGAAAATCTCTGATAACTGAAAGACACAGTGGACTCACCATGTGCTTTTCTTCATTGATCCTCAGAAAATAGGTAAAAGGAAGTCAAGTGATGTCATCAGTGTGACTTTTATTTCAAAATAAGAGTTTTTTGTTATGCAGTAACACCAGTGACACGATTCCTGGGGACCACAACTGTCATTACATATTTTAGAAAATTTATGTTATTATGTTCTTTATGTCATTTAAGTCATAAATTTCATAGTCATGTATAGATTATTGCAATTAAAATAGCAGAAAAACATGTTTTTTACCTCAAAATATGACCTCAGCCTTTACACATGACTGTGAGGATGAGCTCTTCTGTTTGATTTAAAAAACAATATTGCTGAATTGATGCTCAAGAAGGTGTAATTGTTAAAATGAGTTATTGCTTTATTTTAAAACATAAATAAATTGTAACCCTGACATGTTTTTTTTTCAAGTGTAATATAACTGTAAACGCTAGGGACACAAAAATGGACGTTTCTGTACAATGACCCTATTACAAATAAATGGTGGGCACAGCAATGTGTGTATTTAATTTCAGGAGTTGGGACCCCGATCTTTGGAATTGCTCCAGAGAACTCCTTTTTTTGGGACATTTATACTTGAGAGTGTCTTATAAATTTACTATTTATAAAAGTAGATGCATTTTCTTCTGACAGTGACAATATAATTTGCATGTATTAAACCCTGAAGTAAATCTAAGATGTTCCCGCAGGTTGTAAACCTCAGTGAATCAAAATGATGCTGTTAGCCATTATAGCAGAGTGCTATGTGGGATGATGGAGAGTAAGGCTGTGTGTTATGCCTGGGATTATGAATTGTGTTATTGGAGTTGCAATAAACATGGTAAACGTGGTGAGAGCGGAGCAAAATGTGCATGACAGATGGCCACCGGTTTTGGCGCAGTGGCTGATTGTGTGTTTGTACGTGCTACTGTCTCAGTGTGTAATTGCGTCATCAGCTCTCTCCCTCAGCACCCTGACCACTGAAGGTCTCTCCAAATCTGCACTCTTATCATTCCCTCTCTTCTTCCACCTTCCCATTTCTCTTTTGTCTCTCATTCAATCTCCTCTTCCACATAGGATATTCCTCCCTCTACCTACTACAGTCCCCCCAAAACTGAATGTTTCTTGGATGGAAAAACCTTTAATTGCTATGGAAACTTTTTTTATGTGGAGGTTCTTTAATCTTCAAAAGGGTTCTTCACACATGCTCATCTCCGTTACAGACACGATTCTTTAATGAACCACGCACTGAAAGATTGCTTAAAGGAACCAAAAGTGGCTCTTCTAAAGTCGCTCCAAAGAACTCTTTTTGGCACTTTTTTTATTTTAAAGCGTGTACTCCTCCTCTTTTCTCTTCCAATCTTCTCTCTTTATCTCCTTTCTCCTCCTCCTCTGCTTTTATTTTTCAGTCCCTCTTCCATCCGCTTCCACCTCCTCCATCTTTATTACCTCCCGAGCGTCTGACCTCGATCTTCCTCTGTTTTCATTCTGTTCGGTGACTCTCTCCCTCCATTCCATCTCAATTCATTTCATTTACCTCACCTTCACCTTCTCTACTTGTTTACCTTGATTTGGTTGTCCTCCTTCTTTCCTCCTCTTCCATTTCTTTTTTTCTTTTTTTTTTACAGAAACGTTTCCACTGAATGGCCAGAGGAAGCTGAAATGGCTGCGAGACAGGACTGAGTCAACCAGCTGAATCGACAGGAACTCTCGAGACAGTCATCTGGCGCTACTTCTCTGAGTCATCAGTGCTGCCGACACTTGCTAGAGATTTAGACCTTAATTACATTCACGTCCTGGCTTGGTGAAGCACCGGTTTTGTAAAATAAAGAGGATCAAGTTTGGTTTGCGTGTAAGCCGCTATAAAGGGGGCGACTCTGAACAAAATTAGTTAATGTTGCTGAATAGCTTTAACCCAACGATGTTAGCCTCCTGCCCTCTCTCTCTCTCTCACACTCTCTCTCTCTTTCATTTCACATGAATTTTGAAAGTTTGCTAAGGCACAACTTTGAAGATCAATCTCGGCTGGATTAGCGAGAAACACAGAGAGAGAGAGAGAG
This sequence comes from Colossoma macropomum, assembly GCF_904425465.1. Lineage (NCBI taxonomy): Eukaryota > Metazoa > Chordata > Actinopteri > Characiformes > Serrasalmidae > Colossoma > Colossoma macropomum. The sequence goes on along the minus strand of NW_023494802.1, from coordinate 15,383,385 downwards.
AGAGAGAGAGAGTGAGAATGAGTGCATGTGTGTATGTGTGAGGGAGAAGGAGGGGGGAGAGCAGATCTTTCACACTTCTAAAAATCTGTCAGAAAATATTTGGAATTCATGAGCCTTCTTGAGAGAGCCGCACAGATATTCCATATCATAAAGAGAGAAACTAAGAATCCAATCCTCTGAAGAAGGCCCGGAGTACTACAAAATTCTCTTTGGCAAGGCTTCGGCACAACCATGAGCGAAACTAAAGCCCTAGAAAACACAATTTGAGCAACACACACTAGAGCTGTTTGGTAAATTGTTTGGGTGTTTTTCACCTCTGGCTACAGGGAAAACTGCTTTCTGTCACTTCCACTATTCCAATTCTCAATTCCATTACCCAGCGCTGAATATTAGAAATGCACCAATGTGCCAGTGACAGTCTTTCGTTTCAAACTAAAGGCATGCCTCAGGTTTTTGATTGAGTATTTTTCTGAAAGCTCGTCTGAATTCAGTTCTTGCTTCATTGGTTAGCTTTCAACTTATATATATATACACACATAAGGAAGAAAACTTTGTATCTCCATTTTTGTCATTTCTCAGTTTTTTGACATAATTTGAAAATGCCTGTTGTCCTTTACATTGTATGTAAATTTCATGATGAATGGGCCAAAAAAAACGATAAAAAATGACTTGGAAAAAAGTCTGGTTCCATTGACTTACATTAAAAGTAAAGTAGGTTTTTTCCTTCTCCTGTAAAGTTATCATTTTGAAGAAACATGGTTTTCTTCCGGCAATAGCGATATGTATATAGTCGATGGTGTGTGTGTGTGTGTGTGTAGTGTGGAAGGTCAAAGGGTACGCAGAATGTAATACACAGTCTTTACTGCAAAGCACATAATCACAATAATAATCTCCAGGCTTTAAGTGACAACCATTTATTTCTCCCGCTCTACATAACATTGAATCTGTCCTGCTTTCTGTATGTGTGTGTGTGTGTATATGTGTGTGTGTGTTTGTGTGTGTGTGTGTGTGTGTGTGTGTGTGTGTGTGTGTGTGTGTGTGTGTGTGTTTGAGAGAGAGGTGCAGGCAGTGAACCAAGTGACAGGCCAGTCTCCATGACTCCATGGGCCGACACCCAGCCTCTCCCTGGGCTCAGAGAAATCTCACAGACTCAAGATATTTCTCTCTAAAACACACACACACACACACACACACACACACACACACACACACACACATTCTCTCTCTCTCTCTCTCTCTCTCTCTGCTTAAACAGGAGTGCTCCATACCCTCATACTGAAGTCCAAATATTTCTTTGTTTATCTAATTGAAACCAGGGAAAATGAATGCCCTGCTACGAAAATCACGCCCAAGAGGTCACCCAGACTAATGCGCGCGCACGCGTCCTGAAAATGAGCTCCTCTGCGCGCGATCCATTTGGGGGCATGGATGTGAAACCTCTGCGCCGATGTTTTTTGGCAAATGAGAGCCGTTTCAGGTCGGCCTACCCGGGAGATGAGGGAGATGAGAGGGGGTGGTGGGGCCCCGGCTTCTCTCTAACGATATTACAATGAAAAGAACACAAGGCAACGAGCGACACCGTCATTAACCTCTGCTGCGAGTATAAATCAACGGCCAGTTCACGCAAATTACCCCAATTCCGCACGAGCTGTGTGTAAAGCCCCCGCGCGCCTCGCACCACCAGCCGTTCCAGAGATAAATTACGAAAAAAGGCGAGGGGGAGGGGAGGGGGGTATTAGGGTACGCGGGCACTCAACGCTTTTAAATGCCTCCTAAACCTCCCATATTCATTTACTGCTCTTTTTTGGACCCTCTGCACCCCTCTTTCTCTCTCTGTGCTCGACCACCATGTTGAAGTGTCAGTCGACAAATCACTCTGGCGTTTCTGCTTAGCGCGCGATTCTTACAGACCCACGGAGAGAAACTCTGAATGACGTGAAGAGGAAAGTAATGTAATGATTAATAAAGACGTGCAGAGACGCGCTGCGGTGTTTCATTCCTCAGTCTGTGTTCCTGTGTGCTGGTGGATCGCGTGACGTCATCTTTAGTCACTCAGTTCGGTTCTTGATCGAACTGAGTGATACTCTACTGTATATCATACTACGTCAAACAGTGTCCCCAATTAGTATCAGTGCATCTGAAAGCCTAGTATTCATCAAAAAGGAGAAGAAAAACAGATGCTGAACTAAGTCTATTCCTCAGTACTATAGTTGGGTCATTCTACAGAAACGTCCACTTTTCTATCTGTCCATAGGAGTCACTGGTGTTACCGATCGTCATTGGTGTTACACGTAAGAAAGGCAACACCAGAGACATTTTTAATGAAAAATGCATTTTATAAATCGGCTGCTACAGAGCATCAAACCACATGTTGCCAATCATGGAATATCCACTAAAACATGTGATTTAATCAATTTGTATTCTATTTTCACAATTACCTAAGAATAAAGTGGGTCACACCAGTGACGTCAACTAAAAGCTTCATATGAAATCATGAGCTAAATGAGAAAATCTCTGATAACTGAAAGACACAGTGGACTCACCATGTGCTTTTCTTTATAGATCCTCAGAAAATAGGCAAAAGGAAGTCGAGTGATGTCATCAGTGTGATTTTTATATGAAAATAAGTGATTTTTTGTTACGCAGCAACACCAGTGACACGACTCCTGGGGACCACAACCTTTATTATATATTTTATATTTATATGTTATTATGTTCTTTATGTCATTTAATTCATATATTTTAGTCATGTATAGATTATTGCAGTTAAAATGGCAGAAAACTAAAATATGGCCTCACCCTTTAGACATGACCAAGAGGATGAGCACTTCTGTGGTACTTATAATTCTATATAATTAATTTAAAAGCCAATATTGCTAAATTGACGGCTCAAGAAGGTGTATTTGTTACATACTGTTAACATACTGTTTTATTTTAAAATACAAATAAATTGTAACCCTAACATGTTTTTCAAGTGTGATATATCTGTAAACGCTAGAGACACAAAAATGGACGTTACTGTAGAATGACCCAGTTACATGTCAACGTTTAGCCTAGCAACCTGGTATTTAACTGAAGTCAGCATTAAGTAGGTGCATTTAGTAGCTCAGATGGCCAATAGAGGTCTCTATATTACTCTACTTTGCTGACGTTACTAAACAGGAGTATCTTGATGTGCCACAGACATGACTGTGAAGTCTGAAGGAGTGTGGCTAAGCTAGCCACGATAGCTGAAATCAGGGCTGGCTTACTGGCCACCCAGTGCCCAGGGGCCTCAGCTGGCCTCAGACCACAAAACCAAGGTGGCTCAAAGTCTGTGGACAGTCCTCTGCAGCTGCACAAATCAGATAAACACATAGACCTTGATAATGTAATGATGAAATAAATTAAACAAAGGCCCCTCAGCCAATACCCTTCTGCAACATTTACAATTAAAAGCCCCTACACCAAAAATGTCATGCAAGAAATAATAGGCTATTGCTTATTAATTGAGAATGAATCATTTTATTTGTTTATATTACATTATATATTACATTACTCATAGATAAGCACAAGCTTTTTTTTATTAAAGTTCATTTTTTAGGTCTGTTCTTTTTTCTTCTATTTCGTGTTGTTGTCAGAGTGTAAAGATGGGGAGCCTCCAAAGACGCTTGTGCCCAGGGCCTCATGAGACCATGATCCGTCCCTCTGGCTGAAGTTAGAAAATATACATTTCTCTGTTCTCAGTGTTTCCTTGACAAGCCAACATCTATTTCATCCACTAAGCAGAAAATAACGCACCTCAAGTAGAAGATGATGACTGCTTCTCATCTAATGTTACATTGACTGGGTTGTGATTTAACTCATATTGGCTAAAATATTTCCCTTCGCTTTTAAATGATTGAGGCAGTTTGCTTAATAAAAAAACTACTATAACTGACAAAGTAATGTTACAGCAATTTTCAGACTAACATTATTCTCAGTGGTCACCATTCAGAATGTTTACAGTACCTTAAGAAGTTAGAACAACATCTTAATCTCCAGCTACAGCATGTTTGACCGCACTGCTACACACATAAACGTCAACTTTTTATGCAAGTTAAGTCATGTGTATGCCGCTCATGATATATATATATATATATATATATATATATATATATATATATATATATATATATATATATATATATATATATATATATATTATCTCTTCTCAGTGTAATCTTAAAAAGCCAACATATTTCCACATCACTCACTGAACATACAACAATTATCTTGGGTAGAAGAGAATGATTGCCTATCATCTAATGTTAAAGTGTTAGCATTAGCTCATATCATGATTTAATTCACAGTGGCTAAAAGATTTGCCTTCGGTTTTAAAAGACCAAACTGGTTTTCTTAAGAAAAATGATGCTTATGAATGTGTTCCTCTGCCATTTTTCCTTTGTGCCTGAATTTGTTGTACAACCTTTTTTCAGCCAGATGACTGACAAAGTAATGTCACAGCATGTCTCAGACGGAAATGATGGTTAATAGTGCCATTTGGATGTCCTTCAGAATGTGAACACTACCTAAAGAAATACGTCAAGTGGTCTTTTTGGTTCCACATCAGCTGGCTAAATTCTTTTGAAATGATAATGTCTTCGTCTCCAGCCTGACTAAACACAGACACCATGTTTAGCTGTGCAACTACATGGGCAAGTGGCACATTTTTATGCTAGTTTAGTAGTGTATACACTATTTCTGTTACACCAGTTAAACTTGGCAATCAGTGGATACTATTCAATAAAATCACTTCACTCCAGATTTTATAGAGGTCCTGTCCATTTAGCACATTTGCAGTCCTGCAGCCTCCACTGGTCAGGCTAGGGGTGGTTGTAAGCACCCTTATGTGCCCGCTATATCCACGTTGTTGCCGTTACTGAAGTGCAGGCTTTGAGGACTGCAGGACCTAGGGTGCTTTTTGGGACAGGCCTCACATGTGATCACTAGGCTTCCTTTATGTTCAAAACTTATCAAAACCTACTCGCTTTTAAGATATGAAAAAATACAAGACATCACCATCCTCACTGTACACTCAGGATGCTCATCAATTGTTAAAAATATAGAGGTCATAGGGATATCTGGCTTGGAGACCAACTTTCTGAAAAGTTACACAATCACTGAACTGCTCTGACCCAATGTGCAATCTTGTGGGCTTCAATTGCGCTTGTATATACAAACCACAAGGCTGTAAGGCAGGGTTGCACATTTCCGGTCCTGGAGGGCCGGTGTCCAGCACAGTTTGGTGATTTACCCACTAAAACATTTAAGTCATCCATTAATTGTCAGGTTTAGTGGATGTGTTTGAGCAGGGAAACCTCCAAACTGCGCTGGACACCGGCCCTCCAGGACTGGAGTTTGTGCACCCCTGCTGTAAGGTGTCCCATTTCTTATTTTTGGCCTTGAAAGGGGTGCTCACTAATGTCCTCTATGTGCGCTTATTGGGGACTCTGGGGAGGACTGGGTCGTTTCGGACTCAGCCGCACCCTCTTACACAAAATTGCTTGAGTCACACATGAGGACCAATCAGAGTGAAATGGAAGCATTTCTTCACTGTCGGAACAAAAGCTTGTATCTCCAAAAAAAGATATTTTTTCCAAGTAATTTTGAATCATTTCTATTGATCTGTTGATTATAAAATTTTAAGACAATGCAAAGGGTAATTGAAGTTTTCAACTATGAAAAAATTGTCAATGCTCTTGTAATCTTATGCTAATCGTGATGCTTGTAATCTTAATTCAGCCACTGTAGACAAGCAAATTATAGAAATACGCTCAAGTACAACCAGTAGCACAATCTTGTGTGGCACATGCAGATCCTGTATGTTGCACAAGTCTGTCTAAAAAGTACGCTTTTAAACCAAGTGCCTTCAAGGCATCTTTGGTGAACAGGTTCTGCATCATACTAAGTAAGCAGGAGAGGACTAAAAGCCCTCTAATTCATTGTGATGGTGAATCAGAAGAATACCTGTAGTTGTTAGTTCTCCTATTTTAACAAGTGGTGCACCTGCTTCTGAAAAAATACGGTGTAAAAATGAGGTGAAAAACTGGCAACATGGTCATCAAAAATCTTCGGTACATTTGAGCCAAGCAGTGCCAAATATGAAAGCATGTTCCGTCTTTCATCAAGAGGTTCCTCACTCACTCACTCACTCACTCACTCACTCTCACTCACTCACTCACTCACTCACTCACTCAGTATCCAAGCCGCTTTTCCTCCCGGGTCACAGGGGGCTGGAGCCTATTCCAGCGGTCATTGGGCGAAAGGCAGGAAACTCCCAGAACAGAACAGGTTCCATATTGTAAACTTAAATAATTGACTTTAACGTGTAAAATATCTTTATAATGTCAAGTTTTTTGCTCTTTTATTTGTAATGTTTATATTCTTAATTTTGTGAAGGACAGAGTTTATGTTTTTTACCTGTAATATTATATATATATATATATATATATATATATATATATATATATATATATATAGTCTATACTGTAATAAGTAACAAACTGTAACCTTGTTAAATAATAAATAAGGTTAATACTTTGTTTATTAATTCTCTTCTTACTTCTTTTTCTTGAGTGCCTTGCTGTCCCTTTGCTGTAAATTTGCCCGGTGTGGGATTAATAAAGGATTATCTGATCTTTACCTAAAAATCATGCAAAATTACGTGAATGTATTTAACAGGTTCAAGCCTTACCTTTTATTATGAGTTATGGTTACTTCCTAACTGGCAGTGATCCACACTTCTGCAGCAAGTAAGGGTAACTCAAACAGCCCAATAAATAGCTGACAGTACTCTACCTTTGAGTGGACAGTACTCTTACTTGTTCAAGTTTTGCTTACTCTTAACCCTTGTGTGGTGTTCAGGTCTGTGGGACCCATTTTCAATGTTTACCCAAAGGAAAAAATGATGTGGTTTATTATTATCTCAACCTCAGATTTCTTGGTCTTTGCTCATTTTCTGTGAAGAACATATAAAATAACACATTGTCAATGACTTCACACTGTACACACTGACCACTTGTGATATTTTAAACATCTGGTATTTTTACATAAATTGTTATGGCTGTATTGATTAAAAACCAATAATGTGGTGGGTCCATCAGACCACTGAGTAACAAACACTTCAACACCACACAAGGGTTAAACTAGTGAGACTGACTTGAATCAATTAAATCTTCTTATGCAATGTATTAGCACAACATAACAACTCTATCATACTGAATAGACTTTTTTGTACCAGTAACAAGTACACGGCTTAAATAAGTCAAAAATAACTGGTGCATGACCAGGCTGAACTGGCAAACCTGAACACAAAACACCAGGATGGTGAGGATAACAGAAATATTTAAAATGCATCCAAACTTCATATTTAACATGAGGGTATGTTATGACACAAAATACCATTTTATGAAAAATAATAATGTTTATGAATCAGAAAAACGGAAGTTAACTAACAGAAACCAACAAAACCGCTAAGAATGCTGGGAAGGTTTTTGGGCACAAGACTCTTCAGTCTGTAGAACTTATCTACATTAATTGATCTTTACCAGATTTCACTAAGTAACTAAGGATTCCACAAGAAATGATAAATGTTATAGTATTTTTACCAAATCAGTAAAGTAAACCAAAAACATCTCTGTGGTTTTCTCCTCTATTGCCCTATGGATCCCCGCTGGTGACATCTTGTATAAATAAAAAACAATGTGTGGCCACGACTTAGTAAGGCGTGGGAACGAGATCACGGCTTACTAAGTCGTGGCCACACCTCAGGATCCCGTTACCACGCTTTATTATGTCATGGCCACGCATTGTTTTTATTTATACAGGATGTCACCAGTGGGGCTCCGTAGAGAGATACCCACGTTAGAAAGGAATATACGGAGCCCCACTGGTGATATCTCATATGAATAAAAATAATGCGTGGCCACGACTTAGTATGGCGAGGGAACAAGATAATTATGTCGTGGCCACGACTTATTAAGGCATGGGAACAAGATCCTAATGCGTGGCCACAACTTAGTAAGGCATGATCTCGTTCCCACGCCTTACTAAGTCGTGGCCATGACTTAATGAGGGTCTCGTTCCCACGTGTTAATAAGGCGTGGCCACGCATTATTTTTATTCATATGGGATGTCACCAGCAGGGCTCCGTAGTAGGGAATAGATGTAATAAAGGCAAGTATTGGCTTGAAATCATCACTGTTAGCTGCTAACGCTGCTCAACAGAGCTCATTATAACGCGTGGCCTCTATATGAGCGTGTACGGAGAACACAGTACCCGTACAGGCCCAAAGCATCGCTCTCATCCTCACCACACTACGCTCGCGCCGTCGTTCATTGACAGCCACTGACGGACGGACAGCTGCCGTCTCTGCGCGCGCTCAGGCGGGACGGAAGGCGACATATTGCACGTCACGCGGAAAGGTAACGAATTGGCCAGGACGGGCCTGAGCCATCTGTCCGCGGGGCTCACGCGCTAGCAGCTACCAGGGGGGGTGGTTTGTGTAAGGGGGGACGTGAGCGCGAGGACGTGGAGGCTACCGGGGGCCACACATTGTCCTTTATGATGAACGGGGAGTGGAAAGGTAACAGCTGTAGGCTGAACGTATCCACCAGACGCGTTGTTTTTTTAATACCTACCCGTATTCCGTCAAGCCCCGCCCTCCTGCGCTGGGATTGGCTACTCATTTATACTCACACGTAGCTCGCCGCTCTGCGAAGCGCTCTAGAAAGACAGACTGCTTGTGGGTATGAAGGACTAGCCAATCCCAGCGCAGGAGGGCAGGGCCTGTCGGAATACGGGTGGGTAAAGAACACGTTCAAAGCAATGGCTGCCCTGCGCTGTTTTGTAAGATTTAGACCAGCGAGAACAAACCACAGCAGGTTTTACTGCGACAGGACGTCCACAGCTCGATGTAGTTTGTGGTGTTGTGTTATTTCTGGTGAAACCAGAGCGAGGGGAGGATTTCTGGAACAATGTTCAGAAATTGGACGCAGCCACAGGCCTTGGTGCTCATTGTCAGGCCTGAGCTGAGCAGATGAAAGTTCTGCGCAGGACGCATATAATCCTCTCTCTCTGTCCTTAGGGAAAATCTCCTTCTCTCTCCCTTATGAATTCATATGAATCTCATAACCATCTGGCAGCTGGATTTATTTATTTATTTGTTTAATACCAGTGTTTTCGTAGCATGTATACCATAAATACTCCAAAAATGATACCAGTACCAAGTATGGCTAGCGTGCAGTTCAAATTCTATTTTATTTATTTTAATTGCATATTTGAGGTGTATTCTACCAAAAATAAGACCCTGAAACTATGACATCCATTAGTCTCTATTCAAACCTATTTTAAGTCTGTTTCTCTCTCTCTCTCTCTCTCTCTCTCTCTCTCTCTCTCTCTCTCTCTCTCTCTCTCTCTCTGTTCTATTCTGGCACCTTCCTTTTGAAAAGTTCACTGCTTCTTCATCTGGTGCTCCAAGTCCAAAAAGCCTGGTACAGAGGGTCGATTTTCAATTATGGACTTTGATAATAAAGATAAACTGACGTGCCAATCAAACCTTTTCTCAAAGAGCCCAAAACCTCTCTCTCTCACCTCTTCACCCACCCCAAAACAGCCTCCCAAAATGTTGGCACAGAAAAAAAAAAAATCTTCGCTTAATCTTTCCATCTCTCTTTTCCATCCATTTCTCCTGTACAGAATGAAAAAGGGGGAAGAAAAGGAAGGTCAAATACCTGTCAGGGTGGGATAGAGAGGGACGGAGGGAGAAAAACAATCAATGCTGAAATTGAGGCTGTTTTTCCTGCACTAGGTGCTTAAAGCTATCCACAAGAAACTGAATGTATGACTTGAGTGTAGAGCTGTGATTAATAAATGGATTTAAAACAATATATTTGTGCATAAAGAAAAAATCCCATATTTCCATATTTTCAATGAGGGCCGGTAGGTGAGGTTCTTAAAAATGACCATCATTTTTATAGTAAACACTAAACTATTTTTCCCCAACAGTGTCAGAAAGTCGTCTCTTGCTAATTTGCTTTTTGAATGGTTTCTGCTAACATGGTAGCTCTCACCATCTAAACTGTAGCTAAGATCTAAGAGCTGTATCCAATAACACTGAAAAAATACTGTAAAATTTACAGTAACTTACCAGCAGCTGAGAGGGATACTTACTGTAATTAATGAATATTTAAAGCATATATATATATATATATATATATATATATATATATACATATATATATATGTGTGTGTGTGTGTGTGTGTGTGTGTGTGTGTGTGCTGAAAATATGGAAATATATATATATATATATATATATATATATATATATATATATATATATATATATATATCATTTTAAATATTTTAAGATGCTACAACACTGCAAATATCTTAGAGACTGAAATCCCTAGACAGCTGTAATTATCATTATGATCACAACTATTATTGGCAGTGGTATACAGATACTTACAAAAAAGATACCTACCTATAAAATTTACGTTTCTACATTACAATCTGCTCTATGATGACATATATTACAAAATAAATAGCTCCATAAACTCACTTGAATAAACCAAGCTTTACTTTATGTTGGTGCAGGTTGTGTGCAATTAAAAAGCTAGCTAGGCTAATGTTAGCTGACTTTACCACTAGTTAAGTATAAACGTGTTGCATTGACCAAATATTAATAAGCTCAGCTAACTCTTTTCACATAGAACAATGAACAAATTAAAAAGCAAAACTGAATTGCAGTCCAGAGGTGCACAATTACTTTTGGCACCAGTCTCTGCATGTGACAGATTTCTTTTCTGGGACCAATGAAAGTGTGTATCAGATTATTGTGTTTAATCCCGCTGTAATCCCCAGGTTTCACTGCGTACAGAGACAGTACAGACTGCACCTGTTTAACAGAGCCACAGAATAAATTCACACACAGTTATGTAGTTTATTTACAACACATTTACAAGCCTTAAAGGTCCTAAAAGAGCACCACAAAGCTACACTAAGGCTTAAGACATTCTGTCCTTAAACTCTGTACTTTCTGCTATAGCTTGTTATTGTTCCACCGGGATGGAGAATTGAGAGCTACCTCTCAGTCATTAGTGCACAGCTGTTAAATGGGAGCATATGGGATCTGACCTTTGATTGGTCAGTTTAAAATGCCAGTCTCCAAAAGAACCAATGGCTAGCGAGGAACAAACAGTGTAAAGAGTACAAAAGGCAGATGGAGGGTTTGACGCTCTGGTTCAATAGGCCTCCATTGACTGTGCTTTTCTCATCTATAAGGCCTTTTGCGAAGCAGATAGAAATGTATTCATGAGCAAAATTGAACTGCCATGATCACACAATCACACTTTTTGGACAGTGGCATTTGTGAATTTGCATTTGCACAGAAATTATATATTTTTTTAAGCACAGTGGTATAAAACGTATTCATAAATGTAAGAGGGGAAAAAACATGAAGGTCAAGCAATTGGGCAATGTATTGTCACTGTCATAACAAAACCGTGTATCTGGGAAATGGAAACAGAAAAAATGTTTTTAACTTTGAATGTAAGTTCCACCAATGTAACAAAGTAATTTACAAGAATTTAATACAAACTGCTCCAGTCTAGAGAAACTGAGTTAGAATTATTCACTTTGCTGGTGACAGGCACCCAAGATCTGTGTTTAATGCCTCTAAAAGCCCCATCACAGAAAGTTATTATGTAAAATGGTTATAAATGTTGCCTGGCATTGTTTTATAATAGTTCTGAGATAAGATTTTGGTTTAAAATGTATTTTTTTTATCCATTCCAAGGCATAATAGTTGTACCATTATCAACATTTCTTATGAAAAACCTCTTAGGTTCACTGGTCATTTTGTACAGTAAATAAAACAGCAATATTTATATATTTATGCATTTTGTAGGCACAATTATAACACAACCCATGGTTCCCATCACCCCCACTTTAAATGGCCCATTTCCTACATTATTCTTGCATTTTATTTATTTCCTTGAGGTTCAATTACAATGTTTGCAAAGGTTAATGTACCAAAAACCATCATAATTAATTTTTACATGAGCATCTTCCAACTTTTTTTTATCCTTTTGAATTATCCTTGTAGTGTTTAGACTGATATATATGTAAATGAGCTCTGTTCTCATTGGCTGCCCTGTCCTGCACTTTGTTCAAAAAGCAATCTAGGTTGACACACTCTTTATAACTTCGTTGTGAATGGGCGGAGCTAAACTGCTGTAGGCTAAATAGGTGGATGTGTGTAAATTTGTTGGTGTTTTTGCAGCTTAGTTTCGATATATGAACTGTCTAGACTGAGGATTGAAAGGTACATTTTGAAACGTTAACAATGTTTACAAACTACACCAAACTCTGTTTTAAAAAAGTGAGAGAAATTCAGTTTACCATGATTTGGGCCTTTTAAAGAAATCCAAGTCAGTAAGCTTCTCTACAGTGAAACATTTCACATTAAACCACTCTGAAGGACTTTATTTAGATTTCTAAACTCCTAAATTTGGCAGAAATTTTGAAAAATCTGTATAATAAGATTTTATTAGAAATAATTTTGTACCATTTCTATTGGCCCATTTATCATACAATGTAAAGAGCCATTGCCATTTGCAACCAGTATTATAACACATACCAATAAAAAATAAAGGAGTTCCAAGCTTTTTAATATCAGAGCAATGCAAAAAATTCTATAAACTCGGATAAAGAAAGAAAAATAGCAAGAAGTGACGCTGCCTTTATGTGCACTCATCAGCTCTTTCTTAAGGCTGACGCCTGAGAGCAGATGGATATATCTGTTGTCTGCTAGAGCTACAATTGTAATGGCCTCTTGCACCCCAGGGAGGGCAGGTGTCTCTCTGCCGGGACGGGACGCTTTTGGGGGCGAAACGGGGGTTGAGAATAGGGGTGACAAAGACGGGAGTGGTGACCTGACCCTTGACCCTTCAGTCCAACCAGGCCAGTGGCTTACATTTGTATGTGTATGTGTGTAATTAAGGGGAAGGTTATCTAGTCAACAAGATTACCCCTGTGGACCATAGATAGCTTGATGAGGAGCAGTTGTAGCACCTGGCGTGCAGTGGCCCAGCGCTTTCTCTCAGCAAGCATGTTTCAGTCGTACTAAAAGCTGTTCTACCTACCCTCACCCAGCTGAACAGCCACATTAGCATGCAAGGCTCCTCTCGAACAGTGCTTTTTACTCTGTGTGGGGGAGGGAGTGAAGGAGCAAGTGGAGTATGTGTAGGGCACATGTTCATGCAAAACCACATAGATGCAGGCTATATCATAAAGGTGTCAGAATGCAGTGCAGTGCACTGATCTGAAGGGAACTGCATCAATTCTGTAATGTTAGAATCAATCAGTTACTGTTTTATTCAGTAAAGAATAATGATAAAAATAAAGGTGCCAAAAAGGGTTCTTTAGTGATGCCGTAGAAGAACCACTTTTGATTCCCTATAGAACCTTTCAGCTTTTTTAAAGGCCATATCCTATGAATCTCCTGTATTTTTTCTCCCTGATGTCGGCTTATGCTGTTTGCATGGTTTTCGCATATGCAAATGAAACATATTTCCATATATATTTCAAATATGTGTCTAGCTTTTACTATATATTTCTGAAGAAATTGATACTATTATATATTTAATCTACATGTGTGCATATCTTTCAATATACTGGAATACATGCATGTACAGGCATATATTTAGCACATACAAACATACAAACAATATATATATATATATATATATATATATATATATATATATATATATATATATATATATATATATATACTCACACACACACACACAAACGCTCATAATTTGTACACATATAATACTCATAATTCATTTTTACAGAACATTTTCCAGCCTTTCTTTATCTGTTAGAATTAAATAGGCTGTTTGTATTATTGTGCCTTTAATACTGTAATACTGATATATGTAAATCAGCTCTGTTCTGGCTGGCTGTCCTTTACTGTGCCTCATTCAAAAAGTATTCCTGGCTGAAACACTGCTTATAACTTTGTGAGTGGGCGGGGCTAAACTGCTGTAGGCTAAATAGGCAGATAATTGTACAATATGTTTTTTTTTTTTTAATCACAGCACAATAATAGTGAATCCACAATGGGCTGACACATTTGGACAACAATTAACAATAATTACATCCTATAGAAAATTCCTATTCCAATTTTTTTTAATGATGTAGGTCCTTTAAAGAACTACTTTTGTCAACATGGAAAACCTTCTAAATGTATAAAGAGAATTCCTATAATAAAAAGGTTTATACCAAGTAATAACTCATTTTTTGGCCAAAACAAAATAATATTTCCAAATGTAAAAATCCAAAATTATGTTTTACCCTCTACTGTTCAATGTTCTATGCAAACGTTTGAACCCCCTGATCAAATTACACATTTTCTTGATTTTCTGAGTGAAAATAAGTGAATACATCCTCTACAGAGCACACACTTCTGCACATTTTAATGCAGAATTAGTGTTCATATACAGAATTTAACATAGTGAGGAAATAAACCATAAAATGTGGCTTGTGCAAAAGCTATAGCACATTTTATATTCTATGCTTTATTTTTTCCAATATGTGAAACTCAGCAAATAAATAGAAACTGTGCAATAAAATTGTATTGTTCCAGTACATTAAACTCAGCAAATAAATGTTATATTTCACATTTAAATATTTCATATTTTAGTTTGTTCCCTGTAGAGCATGTTATCCTATTTTCATATAACCTATTTTCACTTATACAAATGACATGTTTGTTGATTTTCTATGACTGTAAATAGTTTCTTCAGTCTAATTTGTACATTCAGTCAGTATATATATAGAAAAAAAAACAATCTAACAGTAACTGAATTGAATAGTGGAGGAATTCAGGATTTCACAAGTTCTGAAGAACTGTAATCAGATCAAATTGTTACGAGTTCAGCCCCTTTAACTCACCATGCTGAGATTTCATTTACATTCATTTACATTAAACCCCAGTGCCGATCATCTTCTGCTACTCGTTTCATGCCCGTCACTTACTACATGTGAAAAAATCAATAGGCAGAAACGCTGAGACTGATTCACTCTCTCAGTTCTTTCCTCTGCGTTCTGCTCACGAGGACACGTTTGAATGTGGTGAGAAGGCGGAGGGTCATCCGTGCTAAACTGCTGAGACAGGGCTTATGTAACGCACCCCTGAGAGAGCCGACAAAGAGAGTGAGAGCAAAAAGCAAAAAAGGGAGATACGCTGAGAAAGACAGCCAGAGGAGGAAGAAAAAGAAACACATCAGCGGCATGTAAAAAAGGAAGAAGCTGAAGAGGAGAGAGACTGGAGGAGAAATGAAAACGATGGAAGAAACACAAAGGGGGTTGAGGAAACACATGGCGACAAGGCCTGCTGGCATATAAGTGGTATTTCGATATTAAAATAAAAACATGAAGCATTACCTGGATTGACAGAATGACCAATAAAGAAAGGAAATGATGATGAAGGGATGAGTCTGACTTGATCCAGCCACACATTCTAATATTTTTCTTCCATGTAATCCAACACGTTCTCTCTCTAACTCGCTGTCTACACGCTGGACATGCTACACCTTCATTATTTGGTAGCCTGCGCCATGAAAATGTTCTCACTGTCAGAATAATCAATAATAGCTTCTATGTTTTCATTTGTCATCCTCTTCAGAAGTTGCTAGCTTCAAAACAGAGGGCTTAAATGCTTTGAATTACAAAGTTAGGGTTAATTATTACTTGAGTGGGTGAACATTTCTATTGATTTTTGAAACAGAATGCAACACTGGGAATTACAGTGAATCTCTAATTACTTGAATTGTCATTTGATCCACCAGTTTTGTACCAAACATGGTGAATTCTATGCAAATTTGTTTAAATTTTACATCAAAGTAAAATTATTTCACTTGAGAAGTGTTTTTGAGTGCTAACTCTGGCAAAAACAGAATAGCAGAGAGAGAGAGCAGTAGAAGAGAGACTATATCCACAGTGCAGTGAAAGAGCCGTTTCTGAAGAAAAGAAGTGTATTAGTGTAAATAATTCAAGAACTTTTTTTCCTGCACAGTTACATAAAGTGGTTACTCACCAAATACAATGCGCACTGAGTTTCAAAGCAGTTGTTAAGTCACTGGAACAGAGTTTAGTGCCTTTTTTTTCCTCTCTAGCACTTATTAAGGGACTTGATAATTAACTGAAAGTTAAATCATGCACAAAACTGCACTGTGCCGTGTTCCCTCAGGACCACACTCAGCCATCCCTATAGGTTAAGCATGGGTGCTTCACTGAATTCATCAAGCCTGAAGTGCCTACAGGTATCTATTAGAACCATGGCCCAAATCACCTGATTTTACTAATTAGCTTTCTTTATTCATTAAGGAGTGAAGCTCATTAGTGAGCTCAGATGGTGGTGAAGTTGAATGAAACAAAAGTGTTTTACTGCTGTAAAGTCTTGAAAATAAAAGGTGCATACAGTTCTAGGAAAATCCTTTAATCCTTTAATCCTCTACTGAAGCTTTACATTATGTGGAGGTTCTTTAAACTGTAAAAAGGTTCTTCGCACTTGCACATCTCATTTATATAAACATTCAGTTCACAAACTGAGCCCCAGACCACATTTTTGCTCAACCTCAATTCACAACATCATGCATATACAGCAAAAATATGGTTCCTCGAAGACCAGTTTGAGAACCACTGCTTTGGAGAAACATCCACTGAAAAGTTCTTTAGGGAACTGAAAGTTGTTTTACTCTGGAATCGCTCCAAAGAACTATTTTTAGCACCTTTATTTGTAGCATCTTTTTGGAGCCCCCTAGTGGTCACACCACTGGTGGAATGAAAATTACTTCGGATATTTTTAATTCATGTTAATTAAATAAAATATTTTTCCTGTAACTCAGTCAGATTAAGTAGGACTATGTTGCCTGTAGGTGAAATGTTGTGACTCTGTTGTGTTGAGCGGCTAGCGAGCAATGAGTGTTAAGGGAGGGAGTAAAAACAATTCATCTCTCTTCACAAAGACGGCCGTGCCAAGATAAAATGAACAGCCCGACTGCATCTCTCCTCAAGTGCATCTGCCACAATAAAAACTGTGTTCACTTCCAGTTATGAAAATCAAACACATTTCCATTGAAATCTATTCCATCACTTCTGTACTGAAGAACATAAATGTGAAGCTCAACCTCAGAACAGGTAGAAAATGCATTTTATGGCTGCTGTGAAAAAGATTAAGAGTGCACTGATGTATATTCTGACTCAGTATTTATTCACTAGTGTTGCAAAATGCAGAATGAGGAATATTTTCAGGTAAGACCCTCTTTGTAGAGGGTGCGCATTAATCTTCATTATTTTACATAAAGCACCATTTCACAGCGCTATAAACAGCTCACAGTAGACGATACACAAAGAGACCACAACTTTACTATACATATTCTGGGTGGTCATGTTCTGTACAGGGACGTGTGAGTCAAACACTCCCCCTGTAGGTAACTGTACACTCAGTACTGAGGTGTTAAAAACAACACACAGTGTATAAAAGGATTTTAATGTGCTGGGCATGTTCAACCTTACAGGTTTCAGTTCATTAGTAGGAAGCTGGGAAGAAAAAGTATATTTAAAATGTGCCCAGAAGGATCAACACAGCTGTACAGTACATACAGTCGTATTCAAAAAAAGGGCACCCTTGGTAAAATTACATATTTTGTTGATTTTCTAAGTGAAAATAAATTAACACATCCTCTACAGAGAACACACTTCTGCACATTTTAATGCACACTTACAGTTTGTTTGCTCAGTTTAATAAATTGGGGGGAAAAAAACATACAATGTGGCTTGTGCAAAAGTTATGGCACATTTTATATTTCATGTTTTATGTAAGTTTGTACTCTGTAGAGAATGTGTTCTTATTTTTACTTACAAAATCAAAAAAAAAAAAAACTAAAAATAATTTGACCAGTAGTGTTCAAACTTTTGCACACACGTATATATGATTCTGTATGTAAAATTATAGTGAATAAATGAATATCCAGAATGTCTTGTATTTCAAGTGATGCTCAAATCTTATTCTTTAAAAAAATGTAAGTAAATAATAAAAGTCTATTATATACCATTTAATAACTTCCTTTTGTTTCCCCACTTGAAGTATTAAATAAAATATCTAGTTATTATTGTATATAAAAAACAGATCATGATCATTAGTTAGTGCTTTCTTTTACAGTCCAGTAAGTTCTAGATATTAACCACAGAACTACGAGGTACAACCTCTGAAGTGCTAGATAATGTTTTTGGGTAACTTGATGGTAAGTTCCAAGACAAGTGAATTACAACGCCCAAAAGGTTCTAGATATTAACTGAGTAAGACTGTAGTACAAACTTCCTGTTGTGTAATTTTTCTAGGTAAAACATACTGAAAAGAGTAACAGTTTCCAGATATTAAGCTGATAAATGACATAGTACAATATCTTCTATTTATTTGGAGTAGTAATGCGATAAATACAAACATACCCACACTGAATTTCACACACTTAAGTGGGAAAGTAAGTCAGAAACACTGCCAAGTACCAGATTAGTTGGCATAAAAGGACAGCACAACATACAAAGACAGTTTTCTGAAGTAAATCATAAGAACCGCAGCAAAAATCATTGCTTTCATGAAAGCCTAGAATCGGTTTTGTTATATGAACACTATGTAAGACTGTTTGTAATTTGTTCATGTACAATCATTTCATGTCATGTAACTATCTGATACTTTTATCCCAAATAATTACAGAATACTGAGGACTTTGTACCACATACCTGCCTAGTTAATATCTAGAACATGTCTGACATTTAATTTAGTTAGACTGTCTAGGAACTCACCACCTTTTTACCCACATCATTGTTCAGCATTATGGTTAATACCTAGAACTTAAAGGGGAATTCCACTGATTTTTCAAAATTTCTGCATAATTAAATTGTTAAGATGTAAACAAAGTCGTTCAGAGTGGTTCGATGTGAAATGTGCCATTATAGAGAAACTTCCAAAATCAGAATTGTTTGCAGTGGTGGCGACAGGAACCAGACGTCCAAAGCATTTAATGACTCTAAAAGCAAACTCATAGAAAGCTATTGTTTTATGATAGTTTTTAGATCAGGTTTTGGCCTAAAATGTTTTTTTTTAAAAGCTACTCATGGTGGAAAGGTACATGCAGGGCGTTGTCAGGCAAAATAGTCCCTATAGTACATATAAAAGCTCAAGACACAGATATTTTCACTGGCCAGTTTGGACGGTGGCTATATGTTTGGAACATGGCTATATTTGTGTTGTAGACATCGTGACCCTTGGTTCCTAAACATTATAAAGAAACCAGAGTCAGTAAGTTTCTAATGAACCAGCTTCTAAACTGTAGTGCACTTATGTAGAGAGAGAGAGAGAGAGAGTTTTTCTCACTTCTCTCAGATAAGATCCTATTAGAAGGGCAGGAGGATTTCCCTCCCTGTGCTTAGAGGAGTAAGGATGGAGCTGGACTGAGAAGATTAGACAAATATTGACCTACACATTGTAGCATGGCGTCCTGCCACAGGGCTTCAATCTATCAGAACCATTCCAGAACTCTGAGCAAAAGTTGGGCGGAGGGGGATTGGGTTGAGAGAGAGAGAGAGAGGGAGGGAGAGAGAGAGAGAGAGAGAGAGAGAGAGAGAGAAAGAATGGAAGCCATCCATCATACCAAAACTACAATAAGCGCTGAGTTTAGCAGAGGGAGAGGGAGAGAGTGACCTGCGCAGCTTTGCGGAAGCATACGCAGAACAGGTAAGTAGGTGGTCATTTCCATATGAATGTGTCTGTAAAGTGGCACAGTGAAAGAGCAAAAACAGAACTGGCCTGTTTAACTAAATCAAACAGGAGTGCTCTTAAAAACATGAATAAACATGAGCTCTTCACAAAAAAATGAAGAAAAAAATATAGGCAGAAAACACATCTCACCTCTGAGTGAAAACTGCCCAGCGTACAAGGCTTAATGTGGCACAGTTAGAAGCCATTACAGGCAGCGCGTGCTGGAATAAACATGTCAACACACAACACAAAGAGACCACGACTGCAGTGAATACTGTAAAGACAGCAGGGCTTGAATTATCACACTGTCAGGTTTTCACAATGAGGTATTTATGTTAGGTATTAGTTTATTCTAGCTAAAAAAGATGTGGTGCAAAATGGACCATAAAATAATCAGAATAATATTGGAGTGTATTACCTGGGCATGTCAAAGCATGCTCATGCAGAACCGAGAACACACACACACACACACACACACACACACACACACACACACACTCGTTTGCTCTTTCCCATCTCACTCCTTCTCTCCCTCCCCTTCTCAAGTTGAAATGAACCCAATGAAGCCTTGAGTGGCACTTGGCAGCAGCTGGAGAGTACACACAGGTTATTGTGAGGACATTTACTGCTGCTTAATCTGTCAAAATGACACACACACACAGACACACACACACACACACACACACACACACACACATGCAACCTATACATTTCATGCTTAATGTACATCATATTCAACACAGAGCGTTACCTGTTAAAATTCTGAGATTAATTAAATAAAACATTTAGACTCATCTACACCCCAACACAGACCACACAGACATGCAAACACTACTGTTAGTGTAATTCTCCCATATCATCATTTCTAGCCTTAGCTTTCCACTTATAAATGAAGAGCTTCATTCCAGAATGCTATACATCCATTGTAACTTTGAATACAATACGTTCTTTAAAAGAATGCCTTTTATATAATGGAACACACATCTGTGTTGCGATAATAAAGATCATATTAATCATGAAATAGCACTGATATCTCTTATAAGTGTAAAGCCAACAAAAAAATAAGTCTTAAAGGTAAATCGAAGCCATAAAGCCACACATTTCTAAATATATTCTACTGCTGCTGAAATGATTGAAATTGTGGCTTTATTTTATTTATTTTTTTATTGTTTTCGTCCGATATGCTTACACTGGAAAAAACACTCCTCTGATGATGCTAATTTTTTTGAGCATTTGAACAGAGTGGTAGAATATGATGTTAATCCCTCAGAGAAGACCCCTCAAGGCCTTGTAGGTCCTCTGAGAAGTTGAAGAATTCCTGTGAAATAAACAAATATGTCATTTCTAGTCATTTAATAACATCATAAAGGATTATGGATATACGTAGTTCATTGTGAAATTTTCATTGGAAACAAAACGTTTATATCCAATATCCAATCATGATTTTTCCTCTGTGCTATCTAAGCAGATACAGC
This sequence comes from Colossoma macropomum, assembly GCF_904425465.1. Classification (NCBI taxonomy): domain Eukaryota; kingdom Metazoa; phylum Chordata; class Actinopteri; order Characiformes; family Serrasalmidae; genus Colossoma; species Colossoma macropomum. Next base: position 15,362,056 of record NW_023494802.1, on the reverse strand, counting down.
CAAGTGAGCTCTCAAATTGGACTTTAGGAGCTGAACAGCAGGCCTAATGCATTAGATTAACCACAAACATAATAGAAACGGACAGAGGAATTAACCATTTGATTTCCAGTGGGTGGGTCTAAATTCAAGAGAAAAAACATCACTCTAGGCCAGGGGTGTCCAGTCTTATCCATAAAGGGCGGGTGTGGCTGCAGGTTTTCACTCAAATTAAGCCAGAGCTCACCTGATTCCACTTGTTTAATCAGCTGGTTTCAGTTTTCAAACTGCTGATCAGGTGATTTCCTGATTTGTTTGAATGAAAACCTGCAGCCACACCGGCCCTTCGTGGATGAGATTGGACACCCCTGTTCTGCTCCTAGAAAGTCCTAGATATGTCACAGACTGTGAGTTTGAGGGGTAGAACTGCTACAAGGTACAATATATGTTAATGTCTGTTTCAAGCTTCAAATAAAACATGGAATGTTTAAAATGTCCCATAGTTAAGAACAACAAATGTTTATATGAAGTGCTGTTGCTTAGTGCTGACATACTACTAGAATCCCATAGTGGTGCTAATAGAAATTAGCATTATTGTAGAGGTGTTTTTCCCTTTGTTTTTGACCAGGTTTTGAAATGAAGGCCTAGCTGTGATGGTCCTGGTTCGCCACTGAAATATAATTATTGTTAGCCTTCGCCTTCATTGTTTCATTTTGCTGTCTGTCTTGCCAAGGCAAGCTACCCATCAGGTGAGATTGAGCTGAGGCTCAGGTGAGAAAGCGGTGGATGAGCGAGGTGAGATTTCAGTTCCTCAGGACAGCAGTAAAGACCATTAGGCTCTAAGCAGTGTGTAAGCCGCTCCAGTTTAACGTGTTAGATAACGCAACGCAATGGAGGATCTGCTTAGAATAGCAGAGAGAGAGAGAGAGAGAGAGAGAGAGAGAGAGATTGCACTCACATGCACATGCATTGCATACAGTCATACACACACACACACACACACACACCCACACAGTATCTTATTCATAGTTGTACAGCAAAAAAAAACAAGGTGTCACTATGCAGTACTTATGTGGTCTCATCATAGTGTTTCTCTCTAATTTTTATTGCTTCTCTACTGTCTGACAATCTTCTGCAGGAATAAATACGCTCTAATGCTGTTCTGCAGTTATTAATATTACTGGATTTTTTCATATTTTTTTTGTCTGACATGCTGGTGCAGTGAAGTTATTCTATGAAAAATAAAACGAAGAGAGAAAAACAAAAGCATCACTATGCAGCATACAGTCTCACCATAGTGACTCTCTTATTAGTAGTGCTTCTTTACTGCACAATGCCTATGCAATACTTTCTAATGATTGAAATCACTATTATTGAAATAATTTCAATTTTGTTTTATTAATTTAATAACATTTTCATCTGCCATCTTTGCATTGAGCTGGATTTTTTTATAGTCTTAGTTCTTGGTTAGATTTTTATTTTTTTTATTTCTCAGTCATATACAGGCCTACATTTGTACAACAGTGAAAACTTTCTAGACAAACTCTGCTGGATAAGGTTCTGCAGACTTTACAGCTATACTTTACTATATACAGCAAAAAATGATAATCATAAAAAAACAAACAAATTAAACAAATAAAATGATGCTTGTGAGTCAGAGGGTGCACAAGACAAATAAATTCATACTAATAGAGAATAAATCCAAAGGAATTTTTTCATTCGCCCTTCAACACTCCCCTTCCTGCCTCTCTCTCTCTGACTCTCTCTCTCTCTCTGCCTGTGGAGAGCATTGGCTGGGGCTCAGGGAGATGGGCATGGTTGCTAGGTGACCGGTTGTGGTTGCCATGGCGACTTTAAGTGGAACAGCTGGTCCAATCAGCATAAACTGCAGGCAGGCGAAGGCAGAGCCAGAGAGAGAGAGAGAGAGAGAGAGAGAGAGAGAGAGAGAAGGCTGCTGAAGCATGCAGGATAGAGAGAGAGAAAGAGAGAGAGTGAAGAAGGCAAGAGAAGGAAGGATGAGTGAAAAGGCTGAGCAAAGCGCAGAGGAATAGAAGCGAAGAGGCAGGCCGAGGATGTACGAGTGAGAGAGAGAGAGAGAGAGAGAGAGAGAGAGAGAGCAAAGAAAAGCAGAGGAAGAGAGATGAAAAGGGAGCCGAGAGAAAGAGGGAAAGAGCGTGGAGAGGCGGAAGAGGAAGGATGGAGTAAGAGGGTGAAGATTAGAAATGAAAAGACGAGGGAGAGGAAAGTCACACATATGGAACACAATGCTGCCTGTCCTCCTCACAGCCATCCACCATCACAAACACTACTCAATCAGCTTAGCACAGTTTAAATACAGCACGTACTGGAGGCCGTTCAGGTGCGCTTTACCTTCAACGGTTTCTCTTCAGATCTGGTTCCTCGGTCATATCTGCGTTCTAGCTCTTCTGCAGTAGAGAACATACAGTGATGATGTTGGTGATGATGAGAACTATTACAATGACCTTTAACTAACCAGTTAAGACACTGCTTCTGTGTCACTGGGCACACATCACAGATGGGCCGAGTATTTCAGAAACACTGTTACAGTAAACAGGAGTGTGTGTTTGTTTTCATACATTTACAGGACAGAATGTGTGAAACGTATGTATGAGATGCAGCAAAACCAGAGAAAAACAGGGCTAAGCTACATAATCAGGACCAACAAAACTGAAAGGTTACACTGCAAAAAAATATCTCGGCAAGTGAAACCATCTTATATCTACTGATTACACATACACACACACACACGCACACACACACACACGCACACACACACACACACACATACACACACACACGCGCACACACACACACTTTCTAAACTGCTTATACTTCTGGGTCGCAGGGGGGAGCTGGAGCCCATCCCAGCGGTCACTGGGCGGAAGGCAGGATACACCCTGGAAAGGTTCTACTGATTATATCTATATTTTTTAATATTATTCAACTTATTCATGATATTTTATTACTTATTTACTGGAGTCACATCTAGTTAAAAGTATCTACTTTATGTCTTAAAACAAGCTAAATTATTAACAGAGTAAGACCATTTCACTAAAACAAGTAACAAAATTAAATTAGAAATTGATTTAATAGTCTTCTAATATTCTTACAACAATCTCAAAATAAGAAATATTAGATATAATTACTAGATTTAAGATGTTCTCACTTGCCAAGATGTACTTTTTGGCTGTGTAAGGTTAGGGTTTGGTGTGGGTTTAAGCTTCAGTGTCAGGAAAAAAAACAGAAAACATATCTAACAGAACAGAACATTAACAGAAGCCTACTAAACTAAATATATATATATATATATATATATATATATATATATATATATATATATATATATATATATAAACTATATAACTCTATATAACTAAATATATATATATATCGTTGCAGTCGGAAGAAAACCTCGTATCTCCATTTTTGCCGTTTTTCAGTTTTTGTAAATTTTGTAAATTTTTTTGTAAATGCCTGTTGTCCTTTACATTGTGTGTAAATTTCATGATCAATGGCTCAAAAGAAATGGCAGAAAATTGCTTAGAAAAAATTCTGGTTCCATTGACTTACATTGAAAGAAAAGCAGGTTTTTTCCTTCTCCTGTAAAGTTACCATTTTAGAGATACGAGGTTTTCTTCCAACAACAGCAATATATTCAGTTTTTAGTGTGTTCTCTCTGCTTTTATTACAGCTTCTATTCTTTTCAGGAGTCTTTTATGGAGCCCCATTGGTGGCATCCTGTATAAATAAAAATAATGTGTGGCCACGACTTAGTAAAGCATGGCAACAAAATCCTAATGTGTGGCCACGACTTAGCAAAGCATGATCTCGCTCCCATGCCATACAATGACATGGCCATGACTTAATTGTCTCCTTCCTACGCTTTACTTAATTGTGGCATCATTTTTATTAAGATGTGACGTCACCAACTGCTGGGATAGGCTCCAGCACCCCCCTGCGACCCAGCAGGATAAGCGGTTCAGAAACTATGTGTGTGTGTGTGTGTGTGATGTCACCAGCAGGCCTCCGTTGTCTTTCTTTCATTTTTTCAAAGAAATCTGCTGGGATATTTTTTCACACCTCCAAAGTTCAATCTTAGAAGTTGGTTGCAATTTTTGCTTCTCACAATCCAATTAATTGTAAACACATTCAGTGATGTTGAGGTCTGGACTCTGGGGTGACCAGTCCATTGTTCTGACACCTTTTTTGTTTTGATTTTTTGTTTGATTTGCAAATTGTGTTTATCTCTTCGCTCTTCTCAGTGAGGCTTACTGACGGCTACATATCCTTTCAGACCCGTAATGCCAAGCTCACAAATGTGAAAGCTTTGTGAAATGTTTATCTGATGCTAACAGTTTTCATGGTCCACCAGGTCTTGCATGGTTGTTAGGAGTTATGAGTTGTTAGGAGTTCCATTTTCACGTACGTGCCTTTGACTTTCCTTTTTTATATGCATCTGGGTTAACTTGCATCTAAGCTCCTGAATATCTCCTGAAAATGAGCAACCTGTGCTTAACAGTATGACTGGAAATTAAAATAAAAATGAAAGGTGGTGTTTGACTTTTGCATAGTACAGTAGATACCTACATTACTTATGTATGACCCCACATCCTGACACTGTTAACAAATCCGTGTGTGTGCGCGCGCGCATTGTGGAACTCCATCACGAGTTACTGGAGTGTGTCCATACTTCTCAGCCTGTTCATTTCACATTTTGAAATTCAAGCACCAAATATAACATTTTTAGTTATTTTTCAAAGAAATTTCGTTTTTCAAGCTTTTTAGATCTTCTCCATATCACAGCATGCACCTCTGTGATATTGAACATGTAACACTGAGCGAAAAGGTGGAATGCGTGTGTGTAAGAGAAACAGTTGATAACCTTTGAAAGAGAGGTTGAAAGTGAAAAGAGAAATGAAAAGCTCTGAAGCGGGACACCTGTGGTCCAAGTAATCCTGCTGCATGTGTATAGTTGTGCAATCAAAACGGCTCCTCCATTACCAACACACGGTGATCTTGGAGACAGTCAACTCCCACCACAGCTCCAGTCATAAATAGATTCCAGCTTCAACATGGAGCTGGGATTTTAAATATGAAGCTGCAGGTATTTGTGTTATCCAACACTGTGTACTCTTCAAAAAAGTGCCAAAACAGCTTCGATGGAGTGATTCCATACAAAATACTGGTGTATTGTGACTTTTGCATACATATCATACATAATCAGGCATATATTTCAAAATATATGTACATATATGCTGTGAACATATATGGAAGTATCAATTCTTGGTTGCATATGCATAATATATGGATAATGATGATGATGATGATGATGATGATGATGTATGAGAGATGGAAACTATGTTTGTATGACTATATAATGGTTGGAATTTTACTACTCTGAACATTTGTTGTCTTTTCAATGTATTTCATTCATTCAGCAATGTATTTAATTTCACTTTGAATTTAATTTAATTAAAGTGTCAAGGAGCAGTACTTGGGCCCTTTACATTTTCCTTTTTTTCCCTATCGAATCACCCAATTGAGCTGTTTAAACAAAGGGTCCTTAGGAAACCTCCCTCTATGGCAGACCCTTTTTTTGGCACCTTTATTTTCAAGAATTTTTAAGAGGGTAGCCACATTCTTACTAAGCCCAGAACGGACCATATCGGAGATATCGGGGAATCGGAGGTTACCGTGGAGACGGACGACATGCGGCTCTCCGTGACAACGGGCTCGGGTAATGGAAGGCGGCGAAGGAATGGTGAAGAATGGCAGTGAACGAGAGGCCATCTAAATTGATTTCGCTAACCATTGCTCCCCAGCCAACACTTTAATAGGCCTGCAATAGAATAATGGACACTTTATGGACACTTTAAACACCCAACTAGGATTCACTCCAAAACTAACAAAGCTAACAGATTCACAGAGACCTTAGTGGCAGCAGGGCCATGGCCAAAAAAAACTCCCCTACATCTCCTCCCTCTCTCTTTATCCCCCCACCACCCCCTCCTCCTCCTCTCTGATGGAGTGCCAGGCAGGGAGATGGTCTGTATTGGTCTTCTTTGTGTTTGGTTACTGAAGCACGTGGAATGGCAGTTTATAGCACAATAAAACAGCATACGGAGACTTTCATTGGATATAATGGCTGGAAATAATTCTGACCATTTCACACCTTCTCACATATACAGCGAGAAAGAGAGGGAAAGAGGGGAGTGGGAAATTGTTTATCCCCCTTTTTTTTGTTTTTTTTTTTGTGCCAACTATCACGTGTCTCCTGGTCCCGACGCTATGCACATGCACAGACGAAACACACACAAACACCCTCTGTTGGCAATGAATCCTGGCCTTTTTATTTCTTTTCGATTCTCTGAATGGACAGGAAGGAGGATGAGAGAGAGGGAGAGAGAGAGAAAGGAGGTGTCCATCATGGCAGGCCTGCAGTACAATGTGAGCAGAGTTTTACACACGTTCGCGTGGCCCAGTGTCATTATTACAGCATTTCATTAACTCAGAACATGGCTGCCATGGCACTCAGCACGGCTAGCCAAAGCCATTACAGAAACACAGCCAACCACACTCAGTAGGCTTATAATGACTTTAACACCATTTAACACCACAGAGGCTATTAGAAGCGGAATAGCTTCAATTTCCATACAGTGACGTAAACACCTAAACCTGCTGCACCACCAAGCTAATGTTGGCCATCTCCTTTTACATCTCCGTTTACACCTTGCATTAACATGTTCTTTATGTCTGGATAAACTTTGGCTGGATTCTATTTATACCTTTCACTACAACACGTCCCCAGTTTGACCAGATGAGATCAGATTGTACTTTTCATGCATAAAAACATACATCAACACATCATTTGCTTACTCTATTCCCATTTACGATAAAAATAAATGGACATTTTCATCAGCCTGGAGTGCATGAAGGCTGTTGGTTTTGGGCCACCTTCATCCTCCGTCTTTTGTTTTGTTGTTTATTGCTGCTCACCTAATTGTATACAGATAAGGAAAATGCATTCTGTTTACACTTGTATTAAATGTGATCAAGATCCCTCTCTGACCACCTCCAAATGTGGTTTGAGTGATTCATTCTTAATCCAAACACAATGCGTCCTTAGGGTGTACACCTGGCTTTTCATGTGGTCAGGTTTTTGGTGCAAGGTGTAAATAGGCCCTATGTGTCAATCCATGTTCATTTGGATCCCAAACACAAGCATATCTTGTTGAAAAGGTCTCAGATATCTTTAATTTCAGGGAGCTATTAAGGAGAAATTTCACCATTTTTTACTGCTTAATCGTTAAAGCTGCACTATGTAAGATTTGACGAATTGGTGACCTCTCTGGTGGAAATGCATAATTGCAGGCAATGCATGGCAGTGCATTTTGTAACACTGGTGGTGCTTTGGACCCAAATGAGCAGATGAATCTAACGGTTACAAGTGCATTGACAAAGTATTCTGAGTAAACCAATTCAAAGCTTAGTGAATGACATGTCTTCCAAAGACGTGAGTGAATTATCTACTACTGTCATCATTTCTTCATCAGTAAAATGTTGACTTTGCATTTGAGACCTGAATATCAAGCCACACCATCTTTTTGACTCTGTTCGTGTGTTGCTAATATGTAAAGACATAGGACGTGGTCTGAAAAGCGCCTGCGAAATCCAACCCGGCGCCTCTGACTTTTATATTACAATTTCAGACTTTACAGGGTGACTCGCAGCAGCACACACATGCCATACTTCAGCATGTTTTTTTTTTTTTATTCCTGACTCAGTAACACAACTAATCTCTATTTTACCAACACAAACCTTACATAGTGCTGACTTAAGATATACACAAATTTGTTCTGAGTACAACGTTTTAGAGAAACTACTAACTAGACCTCTTAATGTCTCTAAAAGTTCCCTCACATAAAGTTATTATGGGAAATGGTTACAAATACACTGCTTGACATTGTTTTGATTTGGCATGGGAAGGCAAACTAGTATGGAAAGAAGCCTATAAACGTTCCAAAATAAAAACTCTTAAGTTAAAATGGTTCTTGGTCATTTTTGAGAGTAAATAAAAATGTTATATCTGTGTCACAGACACAAATATAACACACCGGGTTCCCATTACCAACACCCTCTGATGCGTGAGACATTTTTTAAATTAACTTTTGAAATACATTTTTTAAACCACGTTTTACCACTATTTTATCATTAACATTGCATATCTCTGCTGTTTTTCGGTTTTTGACATAATATGAAAATGGCTGTTGTCCTTTACATTGTGTGTAAATTTCATGAAGAATGGACCAAAAGAAATGGCAGAAAATGACTTGGAAAAAAGTTCCATTGACTTACATTAAAAGTAAAGTAGGTTTTTTCCTTCTCCTGTAAAGCTACCATTTTGGAGATGCAAAGTTTTCTTCCGACAACAGCGATATAAAAACTGAGTAGACATGTATTGGTTCACTGATCAGTTTGAATATCAAATAATATGGTTTATTTGCACTGTAGATATCATGACGTTTGGTTCCTAACACCACCTTTGTGAAAAAGAAAAGAAGAAAAAAGAAGAAAAAAAAAGCTGAATCGTTTTTACATTACCTCTGAATGACTTTTGTAACTGATTGTATCTCAACAACTGGTTTGGTGGAATTACTCTTCAACTTTAAACATTTATTTTGTAAGAGTGTGAAAGGTCTCACTATTAGTACAGGTAGGTTTTTCTGTGTAATGTTAGCATGGTGGCAGAGGTATCCTTGTTGTTTCCAACCTATAGTTTACATTAACTGCAACATCATAGTCAAGCTTAGTAGCCTAGCATTTTAAACTCAACACTGATTAGCAACTCTCAGAACAATTTCTAATTAGGTCAAATGGGAAGCTTGTCCAACCTGGCAGGTGTCGCTATGAAAGAGAGCATTTGTGGGCGGAACATGGATTGGTAAACAGACAAAAATGTTTGTTATCTGGAGCCAAATGCGACAAATACTCTAAACTCTACACCCTCTTGCTTCTTATAAACTACAATGGAGACTACTGGTGGGAAAGAAGACCAATGAAATAGTGAATCAAATAAAGTCCTTATTTTATGACGCCCTTTATTTCCACTGATGTTCTTGCAAGTCTCAAGCATAGTATATTTCCTTCCAGACACTTTGGGCAAATCTCATTAGATGATCATTTGTTGGTTTATTTGTGCTTGTGAGAGTCTCAGAACCAGATTTTATGGCTGTACCTGCTAACAGAGAGTGAATCAGTGGTGGCAGTCACTGTCGCTTTTCCACCACATTTCCACCATCGCTATGAACGAGGAAGCCTGGCACTGAGGTCTTTTATAAGAGAGGCAATCAAAATCCATATGCAGACCATGCGTACTGTAAGAGGGAAAAAAATTAAGGAGAACATATTTCTCTTTTTTTTCTGCTGAACTCTTAGAAGAAGTGGAAAGTGTTTTTGCATGCGCATCATTGCCACTTTAGTGTCATATCGGATTTACATCTATGCATCCATCCATTTGCCTGTGCTTCATGGCCGCGGTGGGAAACAGCCCAGGAGAGGACTGATAAATACTGAAGAGGCAGTCAATAAAACCAATAAGGGTTCTAAGACCAATCACTTCTAATAAAGCCAATCACTTTTAATCTGCTTACACAGGCTGACGTTGCCCTCCTCTGCCGGAGCCAACTGGAGGCCGCTGCAGCCGAATCACACCAGAGACAAGCGCGGACGGATCAAACGAGAAGCCTCAAAGCCAGTCGGCTTATCTAATGACTTGCAGCACACAAATAATGAAAAAGGCGAAAATCGAGGAACTTTCGAGACGCCCGATTTGTTGATAAATTTGATCTGCTAATGCCAAGATTCGTCGGTTCCAGTGGTAGTTGTGGCTTTGATTACAGCACAGTGAATTATTTACATGCTTTTCAAAAGTGTCTGCGATTTCTGCGCAGAACTAGAGTTCAAACATCAAGGAATAGGACTAAAATGTATTATTATTATTATTAGTAGTAGTAGTAGTAGCAGTAGTAATAGTATTATTATTATTATTATTATTATTATCATTAATGGTAATAATAATAATAAATATTATTATTGTCTGTATCTGTGGCTTTAAGAATGTGCAATATTTTAGTGATATGAACATAGATAAACACTGTGTTTCAGCATTATTAATGACGTTCAATGTAAGTGTTAATTATGATGCACTGAGATACACAAAGGGTCTTTGGCTTTTTCCTTTCGTGTCAGTCATGTCTTTGATGAAGAGTTTAAAAAAAAGGCCCATCATACAGGGCTAACGCAAGGGAACTGACCTGGAAAGAAACAACATGCCAAGATCTGACCTTTCTGAAGATGTCTGTTTTCATCTCTTCATCCTCTCCCTCCTCCTCCTCCTCCTCTGCCTCCCCATCATGTCTTTTCATGGTGCTGCAAACAATGGATTACAAATTTCAGATTTTTTTTTGTTTGTACAGAAAGGAAATGATAGTATTTCTAACTGAATGAACGAATGTGATTACAGTCTGAATACCTCTGTAAGCGCTTTATTCTAATTTTTTATTCTAATTTAAAATCATACAGTAATAGAATGTTTCCATGGGAGAGACTTAAAATTCGAAACTTGACAAATTTGACAATTGTTCTGTTACATCTGTTACATGAACGTGCTCTATACCTCTCTCTCTTTCCCTCTCCCGACCTCTCTCGGTTCATCGTATTCATAATTCATTGCTGCTCAAACAGAAAGGTGACCTTTCTTTGCCCATTCACGAAGGTACCAGCACCCTTCAGCATTTGCCACCACACACGCTGTGCACAGGCACACTGTAAGTGACCAGTCAGCAGTGTCTATCTTGAGCCCTTGACATAAATGCAATGCAGTGGATGGAGCAGGCTGAAGGGAAGGGAAGGGAAGGGAAGGGAAGGGAAGAGAAGAGAAGAGAAGAGAAGAGAAGAGAAGAGAAGAGAAGAGAAGAGAAGAGAAGAGAAGAGAAGAGAAGAGAAGAGAAGGCTCTAACAGCTGTATGCTAAACCCTCCCAAATAGCTTCATGCAAAGAGGAGAAGAGAGGGGGAGGGGAGGATAGAAAAAATGTTTTGTCATTGTCTGCTGGCCCACGGACACCGAGTTCATATCTTTAGCGTACATGACTAACAATACAAACCGATCAAGGCCTTAAACTCAAGTAACTCCAACGCAGCAACACTGTTAAAATGAAATTTTCAATTTACAACAAATATTTCAAAATTTCACACGGCACAGCAATGATAACAGTGGATCTCTTCAGGAAAAACTGCCCAGGCAAGACCGTCTAATGATACCAGCAAGCGGGCCCTCTTTCATAAATCACTGAGCATAATCATGTATCTAAATAGGTCTCAAAGGTCTAAAGGAAGCACAACACTGTCTTCTACAGTCTCTTACAGCACAGAACCATTTGTAACATTGATTCCAATTACAGAGATGAATACTGAATCAAAAGTTAAGCCCCTTTGGAATGACCCAAAACTCCTAATTGTGTCTACCAGGGCCTGAACCTAAACATGCTCTCCTTTTACCGAAATGCCTGACAGGTCGGGGAGCGTTTTAGTCTGTGCAGCGGGTTCACAGCAGGACCGGTGGCAGACCTCCCCCGTGCTTGTCTTTCCACGTCCTCCCTCCATCCCGGCCTTTGTGTGGACCACATTCAAGTAAGAGTGGGAGAGAATGGGATTTTAAAAAGCAAGACAAAAGTGGTGGTGAATTATTCACTAAAGTTCTCTGTGTTTCGCGGCGCATGGTGCAACGGAGGCTGAATGGGTGAAGCTCTTAGTGGATTGGGGGACAGCGGGGAGTCGGACTCGGAGGGAGAGGTTAATGTTCCATCTTGTTTTGGTTAAAAGCAGAAGGCAGTGACGCTGGTAAAAGAGCCTTCCCACCTTCTTCTGGTCAATGGGCTTTCTAATTCGGGCTCTGATTTTTTGCTTTTATCGTAGTTCACTTCTTTACAAATAAGAGCAGTTTCAGTGGATTCAGTGCGGCACAGCAATGGTAAGAAACCTGGAGGAGATGTAAAGGCCGGTGGAGGCTCTATAGTGCATGTGTTCTGGAATTGTGATAAGACTCAAACCTATTACAAAGAGGTTCACACAATTATACAAAACAAAATTGAAAAAACGATGATGATATTGCTTAAGCTAAGATAAGAACTACATAAAAATCTCCCAAATTCTGGAGAATCTGATCACCTCTGTGGTCATATCTGGAAAAGTGAACAATATAGTGAAGGCTTTGGACTGATGTCTTACAAAGCATCCCTTAATAAGCTGCATTTTTCCCTTTCTTTCTCTCCACATTTACATGCCTTGTGCCTGTATAGAGGCCATTCTACCAAATTAGTTCAAGTATTCAGTATTCAGACCTTAGATATTTACAAGGGTTATGTTATGATCTGTTTAAACCCAAAACACTAACAGAGATAGTAATGAGCTAAATGTATACAAAATCATCATTTATAGTGTTGTGAGGTGTCTGTTCCAAATCCTAACCTCTAAATTTTAATTGAAATGAACAGTTTTCCTTTAAAAATTCTTTTTTTTTTCTTTTTCTTGAAGTTGAAATATTCAGATTTATCTTGAGGTAATTTTAAAAAATTTTTAATAATAATAAAAAAAACAACTTTAAACAAAAAATGCTCTCTGATGTTTTCATGTCACTCCCAAAAACACAAAGAGTTTTTGTCCATAGGCGGAGCCTTATTTTTGAGCAGGAAGTGAGACTGCATCCCTGTCCCTCAGGGCCACATGGTGTGCACTTAGATCCCATTGTTTTGAAGTAAGTGTGTCCCAAAATCTGCAAATCAGTGTGTAACATTAAGAATTGTCACTACCGAAACATATATTTTCTGCAACTAAGTTGAATTTTTGTGTTTTAATAAAAATATTAAGATTTTATGTGTGTGCGACTGTCCAAAGCAGTGTTTGAAGTTCGAAGTTCTGTGTTTTGAAGTTCTGCTTAAAATTAACTAAAATTATCACTACCGAAACAGTGACTACCAAAACATTTGGTAAAGTTTGAGTAGTGTTATTAATGTTTGGTTAGCAACAAAATGGAATTTTCAATCATTTATTTTAATAAAATAAACACAATTAAGCATTTCAATATGATTGATATGATATGATATGAAGTCTAATGTCCAAAAATGTGCATATGAACCATTTAGTAGAATGATCTATAAAAATCCTATTAAAAAATAGGACCATTAAAGAGCGAGCACAGCCGGTGGATGTAATTCACAGGTAGAGTAGCTAAATCTATATTTAAGCAAAACTATTGCCCTCTCATAATAATGAATCATAAGTTAGCAAAAGTAAAAGTAACTTGAGTAAAACAAAAATATCAGGTAAAACAATTTGGGTACTGAATAACTTATAGAAGGGGGTCCAAAATTTAATTTATCTTGCTTTTTTGAAATACAGGATTTTGAAATAATATGTAAACATTGTTAAAGGCTCAAAATGTACCATTCACTACCCAGTCCACACAGTCCATATATATAAACAAACAAAAAAAAATATAAGCCTGTTTTGAATTCAGTGTTTTTGTGATGTTACAAGAACCAACACTTTACTGTCTACAGCAGTTTAGCCCCACCCACTCACACTGAGATTATAAGGAGTGTTGCAGCTCTTAGAGCTTTTTGGATTAGCAACAATACAGGACAGAGATCATTTATCTTATATCAGTCCAAAAGACACAGTAACAAAAACAACCTGTTCAATTGTAAACAATAAAGAGCCTCATTATTATTATTATTAAAATCAAACAAATGTTATAAGTTACAACATCTGTGTGGTTTTATGCATCATGTGTGGTATTCAAGTTAAATTCAAAGGAAAAAACAAAAATGTAGGATATGGAGCCCATTAAACACAAAACAGGAGTTAGTAACTAAACATTAATAACTAAAAATGTAACTGAGGAAAAAGTAGAGTATTTTCTTCATAAATATATTTGAGTAAATGTAAAAGTATCCTTATTTGAAAATACTGAGGAAAGCACAAATCCATCATGATCGTACTTGAGAACATGTTATTAAGCAAACATTTCTAGTTATAACCCACCTCTGTCTATGGATTACAGGGACCACGTATGTGTGAGGGGGTACAGGGCTAATAGGAAAATACAGGCATGTAGGGATGCATGATGATATTAGAGTCATGTCGGTATTGACAGACAATTGTTTTTAAAAATTATTCACATTGGACAGATTTTTTTAGGTTTGACCCACTAAAATCCAGTGCTTATTGCATTCTAAGGCTTATTATTCAGCAACTTCATGGACGTTTAGGCCAACTGGCTGAGCTATTCTGTGTGTACTAAACTTTGGGCCCACCAGCGGCCATTTAAGGAGCTAACCAATATTTCAAAATGATATTTGAGAACATGTTTATTGTACACCACAAGAGAAGAATGCTAAGGTGATACTGGGCTGCCACGCTAAAATTACTGCATTTGATTAATTTCATTGCATTTGTAACCTTATACAAATACATATTGCTGTTGTCGGAAGAAAACCTTGTATCTCCAAAATAGTATCTTTACAGGAGAAGGAAAAAAAATACTTTACTTTTTATGCAAGTCAATGGAACCAGACTTTTTTTCCATGTAATTTTGGGTCATTTCTGTTGGTCTATTCTTCATGAAATTCACAGACAATGCAAAGGGCAACAGACATTTTCAAATTATGTCAAAAATCAAAAAACGACAAAAATGGAAATGGTTTTATTCCGACAGAAGCAATATAATATTACTCTTTAATGATGCTCCTGGTATATGTAGTCCCAATTCAATTTTTCAGTGCTGGCAGTACAAAAAAAGATGTACACAGTTCCCATAAGGGTACATTCCCATAGGCATATCCATGTAAGATTTATGAACTGTATGGTGTTTCCAAGCAATGGACTAGTTTGACCAGGCACACCAATTGTCCATGCATCGTAGCAACATATAAAATCATTCCAGCTTCATGTGTAGGCCTAGGCTACGTCAAATATGTCTGACCTACATAGAATGTTAGGAGCACCACGGCAGCCCTGAGAGTCTGACTGCCATCCCGTCCCAGTCGTGGTGCAAACGGATCAATGGCTGCTGATGTTGACATTTATTAGGCAGTGTCAAAGCCTCTGCATTGATATTGACACTCGGGCGCGTCAGCCAAGTAGCTCAAGAGGCGAAGCGTCGATAAATCTAGTGAAGAATGCAATCCCATTCAGAGGTTGTAGACAGAACATTAAGGAAAATGTGCCCAAGTCCACCCTTCTGTGTGTTTTACTGATGAGTGTGCTGACTCAATGCACGGTTTCGCAGTGTATTGCACACAATAGTACAGAGAGTTCAAAATGTCCAGCCTTCACTTCTGATTAGGTCCACAGTGCAGTGCCTGAAGTCTCCTCCCATTGGTCGATAAGGGAGAGGTGGCGATACTGTACTGAAGGCCTCTTTGTTACGCTGTATTCTTTGTCATGGTGTTTGCTGTGGGCCAGTTAAAAAGCATGTATGACAAAGGAGCTAAAGAGCATGGAGAGAGAAAGAGCACAGCTCATGCACTTGTATGGAGATGATGCCATAGTGATGTTGATGGAGCTCAGCGCAATCATTACACCCACTCACTGTGTTGTTAGGCTACAGTTTCTGTATGTTCCTTGGCATTGTTTGATTGCGTTACTACGATTTGAATATCATTGAAAGTGTACAAAATCATTAAAAGATGCTACTTCTTATAGTATTTGAATAATTACAATATAATAACGATATAATGTCCTGTATGATTTCAGTGCAAACCTGCATTCAAGAGACTATATACAGTACTGTGCAAAAGTCAGAGGCCACCATTAATTTATATGATTTCCAGTCAGAATGGCTATCGTTATTTTTTTTCCAGGGTCAGGAAAAAAGCAGTAAACATTTTGTCACTATCCAAAGAAAAACATGTATCTCCAAAATAGTAACTTTACAGGAGAGGGCAAAAATGATCTTTACTTTCAATGAAAGTTAATGGAAAGAGATTTTCTTCCAAGCAATTTTGGAGTATTTCTATTGGTCTGATCATTATGAAATTTTCATACAATGTAAAGGACATCGGTTGTGCTCAAATGATGCAGAAAAGTAAAAATGGCAAATATATATATATATATATATATATATATATATATATGGAGATATGTTTTTACTTGTTTTCAGTATTTAAATGTGTCCATAATCTACCTTACATTCTTTTCAAGAGACTTACTTTCGATTTTTTAAAGAAATCTACAGGGATATTTTTCCACACCTCCAAAGTTCAGTCTTAGAAGTTGGTTGTATTGTCTTCTTCTCACGATCCAAATGGTCCCAAACACATTCAGTGATACTGAGGTCTGGACTCTGGGGTGGTCGGTTTATTTTTTCTGAGAAACACCAGCAGCTTCTGTGTTTTTGACAGCAAACACATTCTTTCAGATCCACAACACTGAATCATCTTCTCACAGTGGAGGGATGGACAGCAACACTACTGGGTTTTTTTCAGATCTGAAGGAAGAGTGGAGCTTGACTTTCTCCTCTCTCTCAAAGATGGAAGCTTTAAGTCCTGTTTATCTGACGGTGACTGTTTTGGTGGTCTACCACATCTTGGTTTACATATTCCCCCCTTCCTTACACAGATAGGTTCCCTTATATTTAATCTTCAGAAATACTCCTAGAAAAAAATCAATAACTCACTTAATGGCTGTTTTGACTGGAAACATAACAAATGAAGGCTGGTCTTTGACTACTGCAGAGTACTGTACATGTATGCAGGTATGTGGGTTGTACATGTGTGTGTTTCCCTTCAGGTAGTTCCTCCTTCTCCCTTTAACAGTTGTCAGAGTTGCAGGCTGCCTCCCGCGTGCCTGAATGTTGAGGCACGCTAGCTGTGGGTGATAAACAGAAGGCTATAGGCTTTAAAGAGCAGCTTTGCTGCATGAAATAGACCGTGCACTAATGCTTATGGAGGTAAATGGCAACGAACAAAAATAACAACACCCCCTTCGGATCTACCTAGCAACTAAAGGCAAAGGGCCGCAGGAATTCAGCGCGCGCGCGCGTGCGCGTGCAGCCACCTCTGAAGAGGACTGAAGGATCAGCTGCTGGGTTTGGGTAACGGAAAGGTTCAGTACAAGTCACAGACACCTGAACATAATAATAATAATAATAATAATAATAATAATAATAATAATAAAGTATTATATAAATGTATTATCATTATTATTATTATTATTATTATTATTATTACTAATATTATTATTAGTAGTAGTATGTCAGAAATTGAAAAAATAAACACTACATAAAATAATACTAAATAATATTTTATAATGTTATTAAACACGTCAGGTTAATTTATTATTTTATTATTATTATTATTATTATTATTATTATTATTATTATTATTATTATTGTTGCGTTATTCTGTCTGACCTAATTATCATGCTTCGCGCATAGAAACAACAGATAAACACAGCTGGTTCGTCATCTGCACAATTTCTAAACGAATTTCGTTGCTCTGAACTCTTCAACGCGCATTTTTATTTATTTATTTTTTATTATCTGTTTGTTTATTTTTTTGCTGAGCTACATCTAAATGGTCAGTTTAGTCCTCGGCTCCTCCAGAGCGACACGTCATTGAAAACCGAGCGGTTCTTCACACCCACAGGGACTTTCAGCGTGGTGGGCAAATCAACCTTAATCTTTATATTTTTCTATTCTTTTTTTATATCAGTTCAAACGGCGCTCGAGAACACTTCCTTCCAGCTTCTCGTGCGCTTCGTTACTGTGACATCCTTCTCTGTCCAGGATGAAATCCTTACCGAATTGAAATGATCCCAATCTGAGAAGGAACTTTCCAGTGTGCGCGTGCATGAGTTTGTGTGTGTGTGCCCGCGTATTTCGCCCTTTGTTGGGACTAGAGGTCCCCAGAATGAGATAAATGTACTCTTCCTCAAAAAATCTAATTTTATTGAGAGTTGTAAAAGAGATTGGGTTCAGGCGAATGGATTACATAGCTTCAGTAGATGATATATAAGCCTATGAAAATGCTCAATTAAAACATAAATCCTGACTTATAGGAGGGGTCGGGTATGTGCAGCCAGTGTTCAGTATGTGCAGTTTTTGCTCAATATGTACAGTTAATGTTCAGTATGTGCAGTTAATGTTCAGTATGTGCAGTTAGCGTTCAGTATTTGCGTTTTTTGTTCAATCTGTACAGTTAGTGTTCAATGTGTGCGGTTAGTGTTCGGTGCAGTTAATGTTCAATATGTGCAATTAGTGTTTAGTGCAGTTAGTGTTCAATGTGTGCAGTTAGTGTTCAGTGCAGTTAGTGTTCAGTATATGCAATTAATGTTTAGTGCAGTTAGCATTCAGTATGTGCAGTTAGTGTTCGGTGTGTGCAGTTAGTGTCCAGTGCAGTTAGTGTTCAGTGTGTGCAGTAAGTGTTCAGTGTGTGCAGTAGGTGTTCAGTGTATACCATAGGTGTTTAGTGCAGTTAGCATTCAGTATGTGCAATTAGTGTTCAGTACGTGCAGTTAGTGTTCAGTGTGTGCAGTTAATGTTCAGTGTGTGCAGTTAGTGTTCAGTATGTACAGTTAGTTTTCAGTGCAGTTAGTGTTCAGTATGTGCAGTTAGTGCCCAGTATGTGTAGGTAGTGTTTATTATATGCAGTTAGTCATCAGTATGTGCAGTTAGTGTTCAGTATGTGCAGTAAGTGCCCAGTTTGTGCAGGTAGTGTTTATTATGTGCAGTTAGTCATCAGTATGTGCAGTTAGTCATCCGTATGTGCAGTTAGTGTTTATTATGTGCAGTTATTGTTTAGTATGTGCAGTTGGTGTTTATTATGTGCAGTTATTGTTCAGTGTGTGCAGTTAGTGTTCAGTATGTGCAGTTATTCTTTAATATGTGCAGATATTGTTCAGTATGTACATTTAGTGCTCAGTGCAGGTAGTGTTCAGTGTGTGCAGTTAGTCATCAGTATGTGCAGTTAGTGTTCAGTATGTGCAGTTAGTGCTCAGTGCAGGTAGTGTTCAGTATGTGCAGTTAGCGCTCAGTGCAGTTAGTGTTCAGTATGTGAAGTTAGTGCTCAGTATGTGCAGTTAGTGCCCAGTATGTGTAGGTAGAGTTTATTATGTGCAGTTAGTGATCAATATGTGCATTGCTCAGTATGTGCAGTTAGTGCTCATTATGTGCAGTTTTTGTTCAGTGTGTGCAGTTAATGTTCAGTATGTGCAGTTATTGATTAGTATGTGCAGTTATTGATTAGTATGTGCAGTTATTGTTTAGTATGTGCAGTCAGTGTTCAGTATGTGCAGTCAGTGTTCAGTATGTGCAGTAGGGCTCTATTGTGCAACAGTGCAGCTTTTATCTGAAACTGTGACGGAGGTTCAGGTTACACGGTGAGGTGTTTCATTATGTAGTTACAGTTTAGCTGCAGGCCTTATTTAACTACAGAAACACAGAGGTCAAGTCAGTAATACAGAATGGAAATGACCCTCTGAGATACAAACAAGGCCGTGTACCACTGCTGGTGTAAGAGTAGAGTACGTGCAGGCCGCTCGCTCTGCGCTGATTGTGGGGAAGGCGCAGTGTCCCAGGCCCCTCACACCGCTCCTTTAACAATGCGCTCTTTTGTGCGGGTGTCCCTCTTTATTTCCTCACACAATGCTGGAGGGCCCTTCTGCCTCAGCTCTCAGGAAATGTTTGCAAAGTTACACCTTTACATTCGGCTCTCCAAACGAGCAGCAAACACCTAAGCTCGTTTCTGGAAAAGGACAGCTTCACACCTCTGGTCATCAGTGTTGATCATATGGATTAGTGGACAGCACAGCCTCACATGAGCCTCAACAGCATGACTGAGTTACAGAGTTACATAAGGCGCTCTTCTTACGCGCGCGCGCGCATGCATTTATGCACTCCTATAACGTCTCCAGTCCAGTGCACCCTCTGCATGTGTGTGTGTGGCGCTCGTGCGCAGCGGCCCGTACACGTGACCTTCCCGTCCACCGCATCAGTAAAGTGCCCAGCTGTGCCTGTCTGAGCCTTCAACGTCACAGCGGAAATCGGTATGATTTCCCTGGGAAATTTTCCCTCTCTCTAGTTATAATGTCCATAATAATAATAATAATAATATTAATAATAATAATAATAATAATAATAATAATAATTCCTGCAAACGTGCGGGGTATTACTATTTGTTTCACTATTAGACCTTTAGACAAAAAATATTAAACAAATCTTTATTATAAGATGTAAGCAGTTGATGTCCAGCGAGAGCAGAACAAGCGCCAAAGAGTTCAGAGTTCACGCTTTGTCCCTGACTGGCTGACACAGCTGAAAAAGCGGAACGCTATGGGTACATGCTATATATATATATATATATATATATATATATATATATATATATATATATATATATATATATATATATACATATATATATATATACGCTATTTTGTGTATGGGGACTTCTAGTTTATTCCTTCTGTCCTTCTATAGCTTGTACTGCAGTAAAGTTGTAAAGATCAACCACACACACGTGTATATATATATATATATATATATATATATATATATATATATATATATATATATATATTTTATATATATATATAATATGTGTGTGTGTGTGTGTGTGTGTGTGTGTATAAAACACAGTTCTGTTTACTTTCTAAGTGAAAATAAGTTAACACACCCTTTGCAAGAAATCAATTATTTTTTGCAAATTTTAGATTTGATTATATTTTAGTAGTGTGTAATTTCGATTTATTTGCTGAGTTTAACATAATGGAAAAAATAAAACATGAAATATAAAATGTGCCATAACTTTTGCACAGGCCACATTTATGGGTTTTTTTTTTCGAATACGTCAGATTGAGCAAGTTAACAGTAGCCATGCATTCAAATACGTTTTCTGTAGATGTGTTAACTTGTTTTTCACCTTAGAAAATGGAATTTGATCAGGGGCGCCTTAACTTTTGCATATTATATATATATATATATATATATATATATATATGATAATATGTATATAATGTGCGCTACCGATACCTTTTTTGTCTATCACTATTTTGGTCGACCGGTACACAATGAGTGAAATAGAGAGAGAGAGACAGAGAGAGCGAGCAAGAGAGAGAGAGAGAGAAAGAGAGAGAGAGCGCAAACTTTCGAGGGTCCCCGGATGTCTTGCCCAAGGTTCTTGTGTGAAGGAGACACTTACAGATCTCAAACGGCTCCATTTCCAGTCATTTTCCTCCCCTTAAAGAGAAAAACCCGGACTGTCCTCCTTTAACTGGAAAACATCGCCCCTGTGTGCAAACACGCAGCTCGGAGGGAGAAAAGGGCCACCGGAGCCGCCGCTTCTAAAGCTGAGTGTGAAACGCGGCCACGTTAACATTTCTGCTTTCTCTCCTTAAACGGCTGAAAGCGCGAGGAGTCTGCAGTGAGCAGGGAGCTGGGCGCATGCTGCTGGTGAGGGGGTTTCTTTCCCAGCGCTCAGGGCCACGCCGGCCTGGGGCCCCTCTCTCCTCGCCTTTTGTTCGGCCCATTGTGGCGAGGGTGTGTTGGGATTGGGGGGCGTAATGAGAGGGCTGCGACCCCCCGATGGGGTGGATTTGCCATCCAAAGACCGTTAGGCAGCGCCTGAATGAATGGGGGGACTGAATGTCATTGTAATGCAACGGGACAGCTCCTCCTTCACGCCAGTTTAAGACGGAGAGGCCGCGGCGCGGAGAAAGCGAGCTGGGAGGAGGAGAAAAAAACACCTTCAGCAGAGCACGCTCTGTCCTCCGCTCCTCTCTCCACTGCCTCTGCCATGTTTGCCCGCCGTTTCTGGACAACTGACCGGCATTTCTTTCGGGGATAAAGGGAGATTTTCTTCACACAGACCACCTGGACAGGGCCTGAGAGCAGCGTCCCGCCTGAGAGGATGTTTGGGGCTCCCGCGTGAACGGAAAGCTCGGAGAAAACGTCGTGTATGAAAAACAGCGTTGCTGTGGGAAACTCTGGTCATCCGAACTGAACCGACTCTCTCTAAACCGACAACATCCGTCTCGCTTTGGGCTCGTTTGTTCTTCATCTGACTACAAGATGGCGCTCAGTGTGGGATGGAAATATTCGACTCGATCAGGCCTGAACAGTCGAATCAACGATTCGACAACAAACAGATGAGGATCAAAGGAAGGCTCCTAAAAAACAGACGCATAAACAAAAAAAATATTTCACAATAATTCGGGCGCGAGACAGTAGATGGGCTGATGCGGTGGCTTTAGTGACACGGATACATGTTTAATATTTCTGGGCTCTTCCCCTCTGTGTGCCTCCTGTTCTGGACCAGAGATGGACAACAAACCAGTTTTACTGTAAATTATTTTGCCATATCGACTGTACTTTCGCGCTAGAGTTGAAACGAGACGCCCTTTGAACTGAGCCATCATGCCCTAAATTAATATGGCATGAAAATTAATTACTCGTCATAGCAATATACGGAGATTGTAATGGGAAAAAAATAAACTGCACCTGTTCCAGACACACTCTAAATGATACAAAACATCAGAACAATGAGATCAGTCGTTTAAAATGTGGATTTATTCAAAACATCAGACGTATGGGGTTAAATAATACCTTTAAAAACGTTCAAAATAGGACCTTGAAAAACAAAACCTTGCTAAGAAAATAAATTTCGCTTATTAGGGAGGAAAACAATAAAAAGAATGATTGCTTTAGAAAAGTAAACACAAATTATTTAAAGAGAACGGTGCATATTACTAAATAGTTGCTAATATTTTCAGTTATACTGGCAAATAACGCCAACTGGTCCATTTAATAATAATAATAATAATAATAATAATAATAATAATAATAATAATATTCCCCACATGGTGATTACAGTTATAGATCAAACCACATAAACGCAACACAAATATAGAATTAAAAAAAAGATGTATAAAGGGTCAGAATAACAAATAGAATTTACAAACTATAAATTATCAAAAATTATATGTGACACCAAATTACATATATATATATATATATATATATATATATATATATATATATATATATAACAATAAACAGAGTAAAACCACTCAGCACCTGGAAGCCATGTTAGGATGAAGCCCCAGATGTGCGCTCATTCTCCCAATGAACACAACCACAGGAACACGCGCTGTTCCTTTGGCCAAAATACAGCATCTTTCGAAAGAAACGAGGAGGATTCAGCACATACTATCAATCATTATCCTGAACTAATACTTCAGTGTTTACTCCACTGTCTCAGCAGACAGCTGCAGGACTCATCAGAGGAAGACTGGGAGAGAATGCCTCTCCTAAAACAAACCGAGGGCAGTGCTGGTCCAGTGGCACGAGTTTCCTGAAGGACTCGAATCTGAACCTTCAGTGTAGGAGGCAAAGAGCCACAATCTCTAAGCTGTTTGGGTAAAATATAATATTTCCCCTCCCATCTATACAGCGCAAAGGAACTGACTCAAAACTAGCTCATATATACAAATAGATCACCAAATACTAAGAAAGGAATAATGCAAAAAAACTGTCTTTATTTTAGGTAACAGAACCAAACAAATGAATAAATAAACATATAAATAAATAAAAATAAATAAATAACGTTAGAAAAAAGTGAATTCAAAATAAAACAAGTGAACGTAGGTGAGTTTAAAACGCACACACACACACACACACACACACACACACACACCCCTATATGTATGTGTGTGTGCATATACATACGCACACATAAATGATTTTGCCATGTAGGCCATATTACGTGTTTATTTTAGATGTATATAAAAACAAACAAAACAAAACAAAACAAAACTGGAGGCCTCTGTAATTCTCCCTCTCCTCCCAGGAAATGTCGTTCCGTTTAAAAATGGACGCAGGAGCAATGGCCGCACTAATCATCCCTTTACGTGCTTATGTGCTTCACACAGGTCCGGTAGCGCGCGCGCGCGTGAGTGCGTGCGAGAGCGTGAGAGGGCGCGCGCCGTTTCAAGGGCACCTCGCTGATGAGGCTCTGGGCTAATGGGGGGGAGGAGAGAGGGGCGAGGGGAGAGGGGGGGCACTTGGGCCCGGGCCATGACGTCATTATGTCCCCATGTAATCCTCTTGCGTTGAGCCCAATCAGCAGAAGGGGCTGCGCGTGTCTGGGACGGGGAAGAGAGAGAAATCTCTAATCCGCGAGACTGGATCAGAGAGAGAGAGAGAGAGAGAGAGAGAGAGAGAGAGAGAGAGAGAGAGAGAGAGAGAGAGAGAAAGGAAGGGGAAAAAAAACACCCACCCAGGGCTGGACCAAACAAGCGCTTCTGCTGAGGACGAGGCGAGATTAAAAAGGGGATGCGCCGAAGAGGGACGTGCCCCAGTGCTGGTGGGGGCTTCGTGGAGCGCTAACGCACGGATGAGGTCCTAACCGAAGAGGTGGGGGATGCTGAGAAGGACGGTTTTTTGTACGAAAAAAAAGGGAGGAGAAAAGAAAGAAAAAGGCGCGTCATGCTGAAGAAGATCCTTCCAGCTCTACCGGACTGATTCTAGAGCTGCCCGAAGTAGGGATGCTGTATTAGCGGTGCTCTGTTTTGATGCGGTTTTTTTTCCCTCTGCATGAACATTCACGGTCCCTAAGCCCACGTAGGCAGCAGTGAAGTGGACGCTGGACTGCGTAAACCGAGATGGAGGGCGTTATTTGCATAGACGAGTGGAGACGCATGCAGCTAGACTTGGGGAAGCTTTGCTATACTGCTACCGAAGGATGGTGTGTTCCTGCTATCACAAGCCCTTTCTCCCTCTCTCTCTCTCTCTCTCCCTCTCTCTCTCTCTCTCTCTCTCTCTCTCTCTCTCTCCCTCTCATTCTTTCTCTTTCTGTTTCTGAAATCCTGCGCACCTCTTTTCTTTTCTTTTTTGTTGCGGACAAAGGAACGGTATTTGGGGACTGAAGCGAAGAAGAACATTCACGCTGGAGCATAAGCAGCAGGAGAAAAGCGCCCGTATCGACTGACTCTTTTTGTTTGTTGTTGTTGTTTATTGTTGTTGTTTATTGTTATGTGCTGTTGTGTGAGCCTGTACACTCGCCTGTTCTTTTAAAAGGTGCTGTAATGATGGTGGAGCGGCTATTTGTAGCAGCCCGTGGACTCCGCCGTAGCCCAAAAGTAGCACGCGCGTAGGCGGCAAATGTGTCATTTGACTGTATTTTTTGCACGTTTCGTTGGAGCTTTTGTTGTGCGTGCTGTAGGTTTCGCGCGCGCCGGAGTCTCTCCGTGTTTGCATCAAGACTGCCGATGCGTCACCGCAGCGCGTGCACTCGGACCCAAGCGGGGGGTTTGATTTTAACTGGGTGGTGGTGGTGTGGGGGGGCATTGCTGCCTCTCTCTCTCTCCCTCTCTCTCTCTGGTGCTCGAGCTGCCCGGTTCAACCGGCAGTAAAGGCGGCCGGGTTCCCGCTCTGCGTGTTCACAGCGGACCTTGATTTGATGTCCAAAACAATTAAGGCACGCGGTGAATGCCAAGAGAGGAATGTCCACGAGCGCCGCGCTTTCTGTCCGCCTTCGCCGCCGTGGTGCGCGAGATGACCATCAGTAATTTAAACAGGCGGGGTTCATATCTAATAACGCGGCTAGATGCGCTGCCATACATTCTCACACAAAAAAGCTCGAGCCTGTTTGCCTGTGTAGCGGAGAATCAGGCCTTACAGTGGGCTGATCTCGTTCCCAACGGTCTATAAAATGGATTGAGGTATTCTGGGCCATCAGGTAATGATGAACACTTTAAGAAGATACTTTATTGTAGTATCAGCTGACGAGTCCATTCTTTCCACACGAGCCATTAGAAATACTGTATCTACGCTTATTAGATCACAAAGGTCACTTCTAATGGAACACGCGTGCCCCTTATGACCCTATTAGCACACTGTAACACGTCACAGTATAACGCTATAGAGTATACTGTGCTATATAGAGTCCTATATTACCATATAACATACTGTCCTATATTACCATATAACACACTGTCCCATGTGACCCGATGGCCCATAATACCTGAATCCACCCCACTCTACAGCCCAGTGCAGGCCTCTATCCTCTCCCTTATCCAATTATCCTCAAGTAGGATAATTACTAGACGTCCACTTTGTTAATCTAGGCTATGAGAAGTAGGATAAGAAGCACAAAAAGCCCTACCGAGAGTTCCAATCTCTATGCTATTTTAAGTAACATCGAAGGAGGAGGGAGGTGTGTGTGTTTCGGGGGGGTCACAAAAAGATTCTGCCAAGAGAAATGCTTACATTTCAACATCTCACCCGTAAGCCTTATCTTCGTAATCTTTAAGCTAGTCTACAGCTGTTGCCCTATTTTTTTCCAGAGGGTGATGCTGGGAGGCCTAGCCGCAGCTAGCAAACGCAGACCCATTCATTTCAGTCTCGAGAAGGTACAGAGCTTCATGTGGGGACGATTTACGACTTGGTCTCACAGTCTGTCTCCGGAATAACCAAAAGGACATTAGTATACGTTGAAAATGTGACAAGGTCTCGAGCTTGTGCTGTGCGAGTGCGCCACCTATGGAGTCCGGCTGCAATAACTCTCATTAGAGAGACGCCATCAAGTAAACAGCAACTTGCACTAGACAGAGCAATCAGAGATAATGGCTTGAGCTTTGGCAATTATAATCAGCGTTTACTTACGTGCAAAACTGAAAGTGTAGCCCGTGGCTATGGGGGTGCTATTAGTTCTCAGCGTTATGATGGACATTGACTCTACAAAGCTGAGAACTGTTTTGCATTGACTTATGCCTTCCAGCACACAGCATGCAGCGTGTATAGTTTTATTTCGGTCCTATGCCTTTCTCTCTGTGTTATCAGGCTCCTCGTCCTACATGGAACAGTGTGTTCCTGCATCTCTTGTCAGGGACAAACTGTTCCAGCCAAATGCTGCTCCAGGTGGTGAAGTTGGGAGCCAGGAGATGTTAGACGCAGTGCAATAATTCTAGGGGAGAAAGTTCCTCGAAGGAAATCGTGCATAAAATAACTGTACAGGGTCACAATATGAGAACAAACATGTAGGCTGAATATTGTACGTGTGTGTTATTAAAGATAACGGCAAATCTGGCTCAGGTCAGTTAGGGAAACAGTTAAAAGGCCTATACGGGGTTGCTGTTTACGCGCAATGTGACATCTGTTACAGTTAATATGGGTCTGAAATATCAACGCACTGTCATCGTATTTGAACCGCTTATGGTGGGACGTTTCTGTTCACATAAATGTGTATTTATAACCATCAGCCCATTTAAATTAACATGGGGAAAGGTAAGTATTATCCATAAATGAGTCCATTTTTTTTTTGAAACGTGCTCCGTGTATGACTTTCTGTATTTCCATTTCCAGAATAAACGCATTGATCTCATTTTGTTGTTTTTCCTTCGTGCTTGTTTGGATTTCGAACTGTCTGCTTTGTACATTTTGAATTGTTTGCTTCCATAAATTCATTCAGCCGTTAAACTGGTTGAGAAACAATCATATTCTTTGCTATAGTGAAAGAGCTGCACTCTACGTGAACACTTTGCGATCGGAAGTAAAATTGGGTCGTTATTGTCCTCGTTTGATTATTCAGGCCTACGTATATTTTTAAACTGAACGAGTTCTGTCGTAAAATAAACAGGCTTCAGCGGAGAAGCCGTTAGTGACCATCATTAAATATGCCACATTAAGAGACGATCCACGTTCTTTGGTGTCCACCTCTCAGGGACAGATAAGAGGGACAGATCTGTTGGCCTACATGTCGGTAGGTTTAGGTTATCTGTCATTAACGCGTGGAACATGAAGTCTACACGAAGGGCCAGGCTGAGCTGAAAGAATGGTCAGTAAATGTTAGCATCAGTGAACGAGGAAAGAAGAAGGATGGACTGAAAGTAAAGATAAATGCAGGTTGGCCTACACCATCAAAGCGACGTCAGCACTGCGAATGCACAACAAAGCGTTTCCATCTTAGCAGGAATTTAAACTCTCTGAAGAGTGCTGAGCCAAAGAGTTGAGTTTCGGTAATAATTTACTAGCGCAGATTTTTTCTGAAGTGGTGTGAAATATTTCAGGGCTGCCATCGTGATTTTATTCTGCACTGCAGTCGCTCAACGCGCTTTTGTTAGTCCTTCAAAACCCAAGTGCGCTATTTGAGGGAAACTGGGAGATTTAGCCTCACATGAAAACGGCTTAAATAAAACAGCTAGTAGATGTTTATAGACATTTATCCTAAACGTATAGTCACGCTATGTGGGCTATTATCTAAGCTTAATGTTGCTCTGTTCTTAAATTCATTTTACAAAAATATATTGATTTAGAAAATATAACGCCTTTCTTTTATGACTTCAGGATAATCTGCATCCTCAGTTCAGTTTTGCTTCTCTGCTTTATCTCCACTACACCCTTAAAAAAAGATGGTTCTTTAAGGGTTCTTAGGTGAAAACAATGGTTCTATTTAGAGCCATGAGTTGCCATGCATAAATGGTCTCTGCATGATGAAATAGTTCTTCAGGTTGATGGGAAATGTGTTTGTGTTATATATACACTTCTATATAAAACCTTTTTGAAAATGGTTCTACGCAGCACCAAAAAGGGTTCCTCTATTGTTCCAAGCTTGACATCGTAACAATAGCACAACCATTTTTGGACCATATACATTACATTCTCCATTATTTGAAAGGAACCCTTTCATCACGCATATAATGGAGGCATGGTATGGTTCTATATAGAAGTCACGGTTGTGAACAGAACCTTTGAAGAACCATTTTTACGTGTGTGCTTCAGACATATCTTAATCTCCAGCAGGCCTGCAGCTCTACATCGAGCTAAAGCGCCAACAAAACGCTCAGCACCTCGGAGAGCTCCTCACCAGCTAAACCATCACAGCCTCCACACGAGAGACGCTGCAGTGGACAACCAAAGAAAATCTGCGTTATCTAAATGATCACCCCACAAATGACGGCTACTGTCACAAAAGTAATTATTCACCTGCTAGGAATTGATTAGACATCTTAGTCACATATCAGCCCCTCAGTCCATGAACAATAAAGCTCAGTTAATGAACGCGGGCAGCCTGTTCTCTGTGGCGGTGTGCAGCGCCCCCCTGTGGTGTAGAATAGAGGCGCTCTCTCTGATACAACTAGCCTGTATACACAAAACCACCGAGCGACAGTAACCGAGGCAAATGAAGAGCCAAACAAAAAACTACGCAGAGATGTTCCTGAGTCAGAGACCACCTTTCGTTAATTTAACTTCCAGTCAAAACAGTCATTTAGTACAAGCAATTTTGGCACCAGGAAAAAATATATTTAACAGAAAATTACTTAGAATCTTCACCAGATTTTTCATACTTTAGGAATCCATTTTTTAGTGTCAGACTTTAAAAGAAATCTGCAGGGATCTGCAGATCCCCACCTCCAAAGTTCAGTCTTAGAAGCTGGTTGCATTTTCTACTTCTCATGGTACCCCCAAACTTTCAGTGATGTTGAGGTCTGGAATATGGGGTGGTCAGTTCATTGTTTTTAGAACACCAGCAGCTTCTTTGTTTGATTTTATTTTTTTCTCAGTAAGTGCTTCTTGGCAGCTACACATCCTGTCAGACTCATAGTGTTCAGTTGTCTTCTCACAGTGGAAGGATGGACAGAAACACCCATGGATGTTTTCAGATCTGAAGCAGCTTCATTTTCTCCTTTCTCTCAAAGATGAACATTTTAAGTACTGTTTATCTGGTGGTAACGGTTTTGGTGGTCTACAACATCTTGCATGGTTGTTGGAAAAAGTGAATGATATTATACTGAATAAAGGATGCTCTTTGACTTCTGTACTGTACTACTACTGCCACTAGGTAGAAAATACAGGGGGTCATGGGGTACAACAAAAACAACAACAACAACAACAAGTATTACACTTGTTACTACAATTTATCTAAACTTTACTACTACTACTACTGCTTCTCTACTTTTACTACTACTAAAACTACTACTACTACCACTACTACTACTACTACTGCTTCTCTACTTTTACTACTACTAAAACTACTACTACTACCACTACTACTACTACTACTGCTTCTCTACTTTTACTACTACTAAAACTACTACTACTACTCTACTTTTACTACTACTCCTACTGCTGCTACTACTTTACATTTACTACTACTACTACTACTACTACTACAACTACTGCAGCTACTCTACTTTGAATGCTACTACTTCTACTACTTCTACTACTACTACTTCTACTACTACTACTACTACTACTACTACTACTACACCTTTAATACTACTACTGCTGCTTTTACAACAGCTACTACTACTGCTGCTATTTCTTTGACTACTATTACTACCACTAGTACTATTACTACTACTACTACCACTTTTTACTTCTACCAGTGGTATTACTAATATCACAACTGCTATTATTCATACTTTTACTACTTTTGTTACTACTACTACTACTACTATAACAGCAGCTGCTACTCTACTTTTACTACTACTACTACTGTGGCTGCTGCTGCAGCTACTCTACTTTTAATAATACTACTACTACTGTACCCTTAATACTACTCCTGTTACAACAACAACTACTACTACTACTACAACTACTACTACTACTACTACCACTACTTCTACTCTACTTTTACTACTACTACTATTACTGCTGCTACTGCAGCTACTCTACTTTTTCTACTACTACTACTACTACTACTACTACTAATAATAATAATAATAATAATAATGATATTATTATTATTATTATTATTAGTAGTAGTAGTAGTAGTAGTAGTAGTATTAATAATAATTATACTTTTAATACTTCTACCACTGCTATTGCTAATACTACTAGTACAACTACTACCACCTTTTCTGCTAATACAACCACTATTGATACTACTACTATTATAAAATAGTAGTAATAATACTAATATGTTACTACTTTCTCTACTGCTAATGGCATTACTACAACTACTATGATTTCTACTACTACCACCACCACCACTCCCGCCACTGGAAAAAAGCTTTCTTAATGTTGATGCAAGGTAATGAAGTGAGATTTTATTTATAATAATTTTGGACAATTTTTAATGATTAATGTTTATTATTATGTATAATGTATAATATATAATGTTAATTGATGTATAAAACATATTAAAGACATATGTATACTGTACATTCATTATACTACAGCTGTCTTTCTGCACTTGCATCAGTGAGGAGAACCAAGCCACATGTCTTATGCATGGTTTTCTTACCATTCTTACCAGCCATTGCAGGTTACAAACAGCAGGCAGCAGAGTCAGTGGTTCACTGGCTAAGAGCTTCTCTGTTTTCAGATGCACACAGCATTACACAATGCACACACTTCAAATAATAAGGGCTCCTACAGGTTCTTACAAGGCTACACTCTCAGAAATAAAGGTATGAAACTGTCACTTGGGTGGGGTGGGACCTTCAAGGGTACATCTCAGTACCTTTAGTCAGGGAACATAATTGTACCATAATCCATGAAAATTATATTAAAAGTTGTACTGACTCCACACACCCCGTCTCGTCTCCAGGCTTTTTATTTTAATGTTCTGTTTTAAATCATTAGGTTATGAAAAAGGTACAAATGCATACTTTTCACCTGGAAAACGTATTTAAGGTGCACAATTGGACCTTAAAACCCACTGTTGTACATTTGAGGGAACATTTACATTGTTTGTACCTAGATGAACGAAAAATGTACCTGCACAGCACCTTCATTTCTAACAGTGTAGAATATTTGGTTCTGGGTTAAATATCTAATACTCACTCATTTACAAAAATAGTTCTTTTAGGAAATCAGAAGTGTTTTTTTCTATTATACTTTTTGGCACCTTTGTTCTGGTAAGTGCATGGCCACAAGAGGGCAGTGTTAGAAAAAAGCAGGAAACATTTTATAGAAAATTACAATCTCCAACACTAAGTACATACAGTTTATCAGTATGTAATTTAGCAATTCGCTGTCACTTTGACTCTTCTAGCCTTGCAATCTTAAAAACAACGGGTTACAGCTGTATCTTCCCAACAAAAGGTTTTCAAAGCTGTCACTGACACTATATTTCCCTCTAAAGAGACATTAACATTCAATCAACTACCCAAACACACCTTAACTGCCCTGCAGATATCTGTCTCATCTAAAATGGCTAAAGGAGATATTTCTGAGGAGATTAGATGTAAGATGCATAAGGAAGGGGAAAGTCAAAGGAAAATAAGTGAAAAAACAAAAAATCTTTCAAGTTCAGAAAAGACAACTCAACACTACGGGCCTGTAAGTGTGTGTAGCTGTCAATAAGCTGTTACTGAGATAAGAAAACAGACAAAAAAGAGTAGAGTAAATGCAACTTCTAAGACTGAAATTTGGATGTGTGGAAAAATGTCTCCAAACTAAATAACAGTAAAAGAATGGAAGTTGCAATAAAAGCCAAATATGGACACAAAAAATAAAGAATTTCAGATTTGATTTTGTTGTAGAGTATTTTGTGCAATTGCCTTTTAGATATATATTTCCTGCTTTTTTCCTGATGCTGATGGTCTCTGACTTTTTTGCCTATTGCAACTATTACTTTTAAACAAAATGTGTTTAAACAGATAACAATATGACTCAAAATTTGCCAAAACAAATATCACATGTTGCTAATTAACACAATCTTTGAGAGAGTAAAGCATACTGCATTACTGTTACATTGCTGACATAAATATGGTGCTCTCTCTTTATATATAGTGGACTATACTTGTCTCTATTATTACATGAATGTTCTCATCTCTGTAATTTGCATAATACAGTCAATCATGGTTGATGGAGCCTCATTATGCTAATAAGTTGTTGATTGCACATGATTGCAGTGAATTATAAACCATTTGAAAGCAATAGAAAAAGATACAGACTGTACTAAAACCTTTCATTCTTCTAATAGTTTTTGTTGATTGCTGCAATAAATAAGTGCCTCTTAGGGATTTGCATTAGCTAATATAGACACTAAAACACCTCCAATGCTACTCTATGACCTGTTAGCTTCTCAGCATTTTTACTATTCCAAAATATGCCCATATAACCACAAAGTATGACCATTTATTCCATTAAATGCAAGCATTTTCAACTGTTTGGCTTTACCAGAAGGTGGAGAATGCAGTGCCTTGTGTGTATCAGCCTGGTGATATAATGATGCTACATAAGCAATGCAGTGGGTTAGTGAAGTAGGCTAGTGCTGTGTGTGTGGGTGAGGGGAGATGACATAATGTCAGTGGACGATGCTCTCTTTTTGGTTGTGTAACACTCCATCGAGGTCACAGAGCAGCAGGTTACTGTCGAAATTACATGGAAATGCATCCAAGCCAGCCAGAGCCAGAAAGAATATCCACAAGATCGGCATGGAGGGCATCGACACATGGCATCAAACCAGCTGATAGCTCCACCACTGCTTAGACTTCTAAAATAGTACTGAAAGGCAGCTTTCTAATATTAAAATTGTGCATTATCTCACTGTAAATCTCTCTTTTCCTCCTCTCTCTCTCCCCTTTGTAAGCATGTGCTGTCATTTCCAGGGAGAAATGATACGATTTCCACTTGATGACTCGAAATGATTAATAAAGAATTCCCAAGATAAGCAACTACAGTGATTTGCCTACAAGCTAGAAACACAGAGCATTACGCAACGCATTATTATACAGCTGATTACCATGAGTCACGCGGGGAGAGAGAGAGAGAGAGAGAGAGAGAGAGAGAGAGAGAGAGAGTGATAGAGTAAAGGGATGAATAGTTCTGTAAGCAGTATTTAGGATGTATTACACCTTTGTTTTTTCTGCATCATCATACAATGATCAATTCTCAGTCCACTCTATCCAGCAATGTATCCCCTGGAGGATTTTACTAGATAATGACAGCAGCTTTGATGAACAGCTCTCCAAAAGGTCCTGTTGGATTCAAGATTCGTTTTATTGCCACACAACAACGTTCAGTACAGCTCAGTACTCTCTACACAGAGAGTATAGATCCCCAACAGACAATACACAATAAACGGCAAAGTCCGAGGTCCAATAAACTGACACTGTCCGAGTTGTGCAAATATAGGAGAGAGATGTCTAGTAAGTGCAAACATTACATACAGCAAAAAAGAGCAAATTGTGCAAACATTACAAAATAGTTAAAAATATAAAAGGGCTGCACTGAAGTTTATGCATATATTAAATGTAGTGAAATACAGCAGTGATGCAGTGTTGTATTTTCTACATTAAAAAAGTGCAAATATAGTAGAGTGATGCAGTGTAGTATGTAAACATTAAAAGTAGCACAAATATAGCAGAATGATGCAGTTTAATACATGCAAATATGAAAACTAGTGCAAATATAGCAGAATGATGCAGTTTAATATGTATAAATATTAAAAAATAGTGCAAATATAGTAGAGTGATGCAGTTTAATATGTGCAAACATTAAAAATAGTGCAAATACAGCCAAATCATGTACTTTCATTTGTGCAAACATTAAAAATAATGCAAATGTAGCAGTGATGCAGCTTAATAAGAGCAAATATTAAAATTATAGTGCAACCATAGTATACTCTTAAAAAAGACCGTTCTTCAAGGTGATTAAAGGGTTCTTTGCACCAATCCGCAGAACCCTTTCATGATGGAGAATGTGTTGAATATGGTTCTATATAGAACCTTTTTGAAAAGGTTTCTATATAGCACCAAAAGGGGCTCTTTCATTGTTACAAGCTTGACATAACAACAATAGAAGAACTCTTTTTGGTGCCATATAGAACCTTTTTCAAAAAGATTCTATATAGAACCATATAAAACACATTCTCCATCAATCCAAATAACTTTTTCACAGTGCAAAGAACCTTTTAAGGGTTCTTTGAGTGTTCAAGGTTCTATATAGAACTATTCTCTTTACTAAAGGACCCCTGAAGAACCATCTTTTATAAGTGTGTAGTGTGATGCAGTGTAGTATGTAAACATTTAAAATAGAGTAAATGTAGCAGTGATGCAGTTTAATATGTGTGAAGATTAAAAACAGTGCAAATATAGTAGTGATGTAGTATGTAAACATTAAAAAATTGTACAAATATAGCCAAATGATGTTTAATATGTGCAAATATTAAAAAATAAAGTACAAATATAGTACACTCTTAAAAAAAGTTCTTTAGTAAAGAAAATGGTTTTATATAAAACCATGAACACTTAAAGAACCCTTAGCATGATTAAAGGGTTCTTTGCACCGTGAAAGGGTTCTTTGGATTGATGTGTTGTATATGGTTCTATATAGAATCTTTTTGAAAAGGGTTCTGTACAGCACTCTATATAAAACCATTTTCATTATTAAAAAAAACCTCTGAAGAACCATCTTTTATGACTGTGTAGATTGAAGCAGTGTAGTGTGTAAACATTAAAAACATTGCAAATATAGCTGAGTGATGCAGTACAGTATGTGCCAGCATTACAAAACAGTGAAATGCAAGACAGATACAATGTAGTCTGTGTGGACATAAAAAATTGTGTAAATATAGCACGAACTACTTGGACCGGTTGTAGACACTGGGGCCTCTACCCTGGGAACTTTTTGTTCAAACCAGCATTTCAGTTCTATTCCCAGTAGTTACACACTAAAAATAGGAATGAAACTCAAACTTGTAAATTTTTAACATCTGTTCATATTTTGAGGCTGAGCAGTGAATGTTTCAACATATGACAAAAAGAGCGGCCTCGAATAAACACACAAAAGACAAACTTGGGGTGACATTAGTGACTTGTCGCCTCCTAATGTGAACACTGGGTAGAAGTCCTTGGGCCATTCTCCTAAAGCTACATTAGCCAAGCTCTGTAACATAATTAATCTTGTAAGCTGCTGTGGATAAGAGCATTTGCCCAATGCAAAATGTAAATGTGGTGGGACATTAAGACATTAAAAATCATGTAAATATAGCAGAGTGATGCAGTATGTGCAATCTTTACAAGTGTACACAGAAATGCTAGTACACAACCGTCACTGGAGGTGAAAAGGTAAAGTAAACATACAATTATGTTTATAATTCTGCTTGGAGTGTGAGCTGTCAGTGTGTTACTGCACATGGCTCACTGTACGAAGCTCCCACTGAGAGGTGATTTTACTCTTTCCTGTTTGAGTTTAGGTTCAGGGAAGACCAGACCATCTGTCTCTGACTGAGTTTGGCCTCTACACAAGTTCTCTTACTCACACACTCTTAGATACAACACACACACACACACACACACACACACACACACACACACACACACAAATTTACATACATTTTCACTGTCAGTTTGCTGTCCTGATAACCTACTACTATTCTAAAGATGACTCATAAGGCAAAAGACAGTGGGGAGTGGGAGGAGAGAGAGAGAGAGAGAGAGAGAGAGAGAGAGAGAGAGAGAGAGAGAGAGAGGTGGGAGGAAAGAGCTGACAAAGGAAATAAATAAAGCTAGTTACATAATCAATTCCCTCCCCTCGGCTTCACACACATAAAAAATGGAACATATTGTGCAAAATCTAACAGTGAGCCGACGTTACATCCGATGGACTAAATATAACATCACTAACCTAGCTTGGTTCTAATCTCCAGTCACTGATGCAATTACACAGGAGAGGGGAAACACTGCAATCGGCTGCAGTGCGATATCCCCAATACTAGCTGAAGCAAAATTTACTGCCAAGATAACTTGATTTATTTGTTTATTTGTTTATTTGTTCTCATTTTTGTCCGGTGTTTACTCCATCCACACATGTATTTGCGCTCTACTGATCCGCATCACATCCGACTGAAGGAATCAAGCCAGTGTGATAGCAGGGAAAGGGAGGGGGAATACAAGTGTTACACAATGTGCTGTCAATAAAGGCATGGTAACACCTTTCCTGAAAAACAGTGAATACAGTGAACACAGGCTCGAACAGCTTTTCTCTAAAAGCTGTTCTCTAAAATATATATCTTAATTTTTTATATATTTATGTTATAAGTAAACCCAAACCTACAGGCTTCATATGGGCTGCATCCACATACTGTACAAGACCACATACTATACTATACTATGCTATACTGCACTAAACCCTTTAAAAAGATGATTCTTCAAATGTTCGTCAGTAGAGGGAACGGTTCTTGTTAGAACCATACATTCTATACAGAACCACTTCATGCCTAAATGGTTCTTTGCATGGTGAATTTGTTCTTCAGATTGATGGAGAATGTGTTGTATACATTTTACTTTCTGAAAATGGTTCTATATAGCACCAAAAAGGGTTCTGCTATTGTTACAAGCTTGATATTGTGTTTTATATGGTTCTATATAGAACCTTTTTGAAAATACTTCTATATAGCACCAAAAAGGGTTCTGCTATTGCTACACGCTTGGCATTGTAACAACAGAAGAACCATTTTTGGTGCTATAAAGAACCATTTTCAAAAAGGTTAGATATAGAACCATATAAAAAACATTCTCAATCAATCTGAAGAACCATTTCACCATAAAAAGGTATGAAATTGTTCTGCATAGAACCCTTAAGGAATGATCTTTAAGAGTGCACACTATACCACACAATATATACCATACGTGCTGTGCTAAGGAATGCACTACTAATAGTGGTGCACTATTCTGACCTTCTGTTTGGTATAATGATATGCAGTTCTACAGCCTCTGTCTTTAGAGAGCTCTTTATTAGCTTTATTGATGATGATGCAACAGTTTGTTCTGGCCTTTAAAAACGTTCACTTTTACTTGAAAAAGTTCTTAAAATGTAGCCTACTTTGCACCTGACACCAGGCTTGCAGAAATAAAAGATTTATTGAACGTATATACTCGAAATAATGCGTTACTTACTACCCAGTTTCTAGAACGCAGGATTCATTGCGCTTTTCCCACCTGTTTTCCGTCATGCCCCGCCCTCCTGCGTTATGACTGGTTCATATTTCATACTCATAGGTCCAAAACAGGAATGCTTTGTGTAACCTACTACCTGCAAATCTTACTCAGCCAATAATGCGGACTGCTAGCGGAACTACTAGTCAATCCTATTTCATGGGGGCGGCGCTGGTCGGAATACGGGTGGAGTAAAAAAAGCCACAACAACGCCTACGGGACGCGTCTCGTAATTGCCCGCTCTGATTGGACGCCTGGGCCGTATAAAGAGCCGCAGTCCCGAAACTCTTCCTAGACAGCTGGCGGCTGATCTCGTGCACACCGATGCTGACTTAACGCGCGCGCCGCGACGGGACTGCGCGAGCACGTGAACGCGATCCCCAGATCACCTTCAGTCTCTACTCGCAATCACCCGCCTCGGCCAACATGAAGGAGCGGAGGGTGAGCCAGCCTCTGGTGGTCCGCTGTAAACTTGTCCTGGTGGGGGATGTTCAGTGCGGGAAAACAGCGATGCTGCAGGTGCTGGCCAAGGACTGTTACCCAGAGGTAAACACACACACACACACACTCCTGTTCCGTGCACGGATGTCACCCGTTTACGTTATGCAAAGTGTATTTTTCCCTTTTGAAAATGGAGATCAAAGTGTCTGCACGTGTTGGCTGATCAGGTGATTGTTACATTGGCTGTGCGCGCATGCACGTGAACTGATGGTCTGTATGAACGTGTCAGTGTGTGGACTGAGTGTGCACGTGCTAATTGGAACGCAAAAGGTAAAGAGAATCCAAAACAAACAAACAAACAATGCGTAAAACATCAGCTTTAACGCAGCCCGACTGTCAGCTCGTGCTCACGCGCGCAGTGGACACTACGCTATTTGCTGTCTATGGTGTTTGCATTAGAGTCTTAATGTGCTGCTCTTGTCCGCAGACTTACGTCCCCACCGTGTTCGAGAACTACACAGCCGGCTTGGATCTGGAAGAGCAGCGCGTGGAGCTCAGTCTGTGGGACACGTCAGGTGAGAAAGCTGTCTGTTCTACTACTGTACTGCTATATTTAGCAACATTTGTAGCCGTCAGTGCAGGGCTGGGCAATATGGCGATATATATCGTTACACTGATAAATTATGGCACAATACAAAACAATATAATATCGTGGATATCAGTATTTGGATGTCAGTATTTGTAGAACACAGACCAACTGCATGTTTCATTTTAAAGTGAGCAAAATTAGTTCAGTTTAACTGGATTTGGTGCAACATAGTTTGCCAAATATTGAATGAAAATCATTGTTTTCACGGTTTCTGATAGTATTTTTAAAATGGAACAATGGTTCTTTTTCTCTGTTCCAAGTAATTGGATGTCTAAAAGATTAAAGTCGTCAAATCACACATTTTGAAAATTTCATATTGCGATATTATATTTTTGCCATATTGCCCACCTCTACTTTAGTGAGTGCTAAAGGAGCCATTTAGACAATAGGCCTATAGCCTATAGGGTTTCACAGCTGTGTTATATTACAATCTTTATTATTATTGTAATTATTATTATTATTATTATTATTATTAGTGATAGTGGTAGTAATAGTAGAAGTTTTGTGATCACATATATATATATATATATACACACACACATACATATGTATATATATATATATATATGTGTGTGTGTGTGTGTGTGTGTGTGTGTGTGTGTGTGTGTGTATATATATATATATGATCACAAAACTTCTACTATTACTACCACTATCACTAATAATAATATATATATATATATATATATATATATATATATATATATATATATATATATATATATATATATATAATATGTATATATGTATATATATGTATGTGTGTGTGTGTGTGTGTGTGTGTGTGTGTATATGTATATGTCTATATATATATATCCTGGTGGGGATATATATATATATATATGTATATATATGTATGTGTGTGTGTGTGTGTGTGTGTGTGTGTGTGTGTGTGTGTGTGTGTGTGTATGTATATGTCTATATATATATATCCTGGTGGGGATATATATATATATATATATATATATATATATATATATATATATATATATGCTCTCCATTTGAAAAAAGATGCAACAGGTGGTAATGTTTTATTTGGATAGATTTACTATATATGATCTCCATCCTTCTTTCAATATGTGATCTACCATAAAATGTAGTATTAATTGAAATGTGTTTCAAAATGTTTGCTTTTAAATAAT
The DNA here is from genome assembly GCF_904425465.1 of Colossoma macropomum. Taxonomy (NCBI): domain Eukaryota; kingdom Metazoa; phylum Chordata; class Actinopteri; order Characiformes; family Serrasalmidae; genus Colossoma; species Colossoma macropomum. Next base: position 15,321,882 of record NW_023494802.1, on the reverse strand, counting down.
TAATTAATTAATAATAATAATAATAATAATAATAATAATAATAATAATTATACAGTATAGTTGCTGTAAATGTATAATGGCAATTATTTGTCCATCATTTTACTGCTTAAGTATGTTTACTGTTAATTGATGGTGATTTTACAACATGGCTTTATTTGTACAAGAATTCGTCAATAAAACGCAAACAGTGCAAACAAAAATGGTTTACATTTGCATGTAAATGTACTGTAGAATTTTGTTCCACCCAACACCTACATCACATAAAAGTTTAAAGAGTGTAATTTTTTTTTCTATTGCTTTATAATCAAAACCTATGTAAGTATATGCGCAGAGGTAGCCTCAATGATGTGGCAAAAGTATGTAAGATTTAATTGCAGCTACAGGAGATTGCAAGATTGAATCTCAGCAATGCCAGTCTTGGCCAGTAGATGAACAGATCATGTGTTTGCACTGTTGTGAGCTCTAGGAAGTCCTAACTAGTAGCTGTGAGTTGACTAAAGTGGGTAAAGTGGGTTGACTAAACTAGGTAAAAAGTATTCTAAGTGGGAAAGTATTGAGTGTTGTGCTCTTTTATGTTCATTTAGCCTAGGACAATTCTAACATGCTGGTTTTATTAGGGATTATTTAAAATTATGTTAAAATGGGCCAAAGCAGACCTACATATACTTGTATTTCTTTTCCCACCTTTATCTGTGCACTCTTAACCCCTTGTGCTCTATAACTGTATTTGTTTATTAATCTTAAAACGTATCATCCACTAAGTACTATGGATCATTCAAGATCTACTGACAAGTTAGGTAGTTTGCTTTAAAATAATTACAGCATAGTTGTGTAATTGTTTAGTTAATGATGATAATTACTTGCCTATCATTTTATTGTTAAGTGCCTTATTGACAAAAAAAGTAAGCTTTTTTTGTACATTACTGTTAATTGATTGTGACTTGACAACATGGCTTTATTTGTAAGTGCTGTTTATCTGATGGTGACAGTTATTCAGTGTGAGTAACTGAAGTGTGGGCTCACATACAGGGCTTAAGGGGTTAACTGTATACATCTGTTTATGTGTATGTTTTCCTTGATGATTGATAGTAGGGCAGTAGGTCACTTGTGCTCTCTGAGGAATCAGCCTTTTCCCTCGCAGAGATTAGCGTACAGAGCACCTGAGGCATGGGTTTGAGCTCATGATTAGGCCTGTGAAGAGTAAAGAGTAGCCTACAGGGGAGAGTGCAAGTCCGGTATGGCAGGCTAGCAGAGACTAGCCCACAGCACCTGAGACCCATCTCTGAGTGCAAAACACTGAGGAAAAGGAACCGTGTCTATACTCTGTGCCTGTTCTTCATTTTTCAGCATCAAGAAAAACAAGCAGAAAACAGAAAATTACACAAAATAAACAACTAAATATAATATATATATTTTCCCAGTATTTAGTGTGTTCAACTGTTGCCTTTATTACAGCTTCTGTTCTTTTTTTGGGTAACTTGCTTTCTGTTTTTTCAAAAAAAAAAAGGAATATTTTTCCACACCTTCAAAGTTCAGTCTTAGGAGTTGGTTACATTTTCTGCTGCTCATTATCCGATTTACACTCATCATGCCGTAAAACTTTACTCAGTTTCAATATTTTAGTGCACATTTTTTGTCTACTTCTCAGTAACAACTTCTTGCAACCTACACATCCTTCCAGGCCCAAATCCACTGGTGTTTGATGGACAGAAACACCTGTAGATTTTTTCAGATCCGAAACAAGAGTGGAGCTTGATTTTTCTCTCTGTATCTCAAAGACAAAAGCTTTAAGTACTGTATCTGATGGAGACAGTTTTGGTGGTCTGCCAGGTCTTGCGTGGTTGTTAGGAGTCCCATTTTCTCTACATCTTTTGATTATTATATGATATCCGGTGTTTTTGCTTCATTTTCCTTTGACTTACTCCACTTGCATAAGGGAGATCTTATATCTTATATCCAACCTCCTCAGAAATATACTGAAAATTGAATAACTTGTAGTTAATGGCTATTTTGACTGGAAATTAAGTAAATGAAACGTGATCTTTTTTGCATGGTGTTGCAGATAGTAGGTAGGCAGTGTGTGTGTGTGCGTGTGTGTGTGTGTGTGTGTGTGTGTGTGTGTGTGTCAGATTTGGCAAGGAAAAATAGGCCGAAGAGTCTTGGGCGGAGGAGAGCTGTAACTCTATTGTGCATGCCAGTTGGCCTCTCAAACCAGCTATAGGTTTTTATTTAGATCTCTCTGCTCTCTCTCTCTCTCTCTCTCTCTCTCTCTCTCTCTCTCTCTCTCTCTCTCTCTCTCTCTCTCTCTCTCATATGGCTTATAGAAGAAATATGAGAATCTAACAGTAAAATAAACAAAAAGAAGAATTCGTTTGTGATTCATATTTATCCAAAATATGACTACATTTTCTCAGTTGTTGCTGCTGCTCTCTCCGCCCAGTCTATGTACAGGGGTTCTTTGGGGCCGACAGTGCTATGCATTGTGTAACGTCAGTGATTCTGATGAATCGGTGTTAATTATCATGCCTGATTGCTCAAGTGCACTCTTGCTTTCTAGCATGAATGAGTGGGTGTTTTTTTCACTGCTGCAGTCAATCAGTGATGGCTGTGATTGATCTGCCATGCGATTTCTTGTTATGCAAAACTTTCACCACTGTTGTTTTGACTGATATCACATGATTAAACTGGAATTATCACATGAAAGTTGGACACTTTGTAACAAAAGTTAATTATGGAGTTGGATTGCATGATGAATTGGTGAATGTGTGATGAATCTATGCTCCATCCAGAAATGTGTTCATGTATAACTGTTGTGAGATTAGACACATGATGCTGAGATTAAAGTCTAAAAAGCTGTGCTACTGAACTGGACTATGCAGCTAATTGAAACTAGACAGTAACAATAATGACATGGTACTGTTAGCTGGATTACAATACAAAAAAAAAAACCCTATAATTATTTAAGTTGTTTCTGTAAAGCAAGCCCAATATTGCAACAGTTATGAAAGAACAGAAGTATGAAAGACATACAGCCTAGATCAGTTCTAGACCTCTGTATAGCACATCCCAGAGCAAGTTAAAGGGGAACCTAGCCACTTACAATTTCTCCCATTATATGAAAAACTTGATGTAAAATGGATACATTCCATTAAAAAAAAAATAAATAAAAAATCAAAGAAAACTTAGCAGTATGTTTCCATTTTTCTACAGAAAATGGGTTTAGGGCAGTATGATAATAGCATTACTGCTACTGAGTGCTGATTGGCTGGTGAGCTGTGGTTCGCACTCATTATGCTTGGTTAAAAAGTCCTATAATGCTTCAAAAACATAACAGCAGTGTTGAAATATTTTACGCCATTCTGTGTTTAGAATAAAATAGTGCATTTTTGATTAAGCATTAACAAACCAGGATTTTGCACAAAAGCTCAAGAGGAGCCCATTTATTTTGGACTGGCTCGGGAGTGCCCTCCATCATCTGACAAACCCGGAAGATGTTACTGAGTGTCAGTTCTCCTCAATACACATTATCTAGACATGCTACCAAATCATGAAGTGTTTCCAGCCACTCACAGACATACTGGTCCTTATTCATCAAAGTTACATGGAATGCAGATTTGACCGTCCTAAATGACCCACAAACTACTCTGCATCTGATTCATTGTACAATGATGAAACAAGAGGTCATTTGAATCATGGTCACTGCATGGAAACAAGTGCCTGCACAGGAGTACTTTATTTACATGTCCAAATTAGCCCTCATATACATATCATTTACATGACCTCACAAGAATAAAAAAGAGCAAAGTGTGAAATAAACAAAATGTCATTGCCTTGTTTGTGAACATTTTAATAAATCACTCGCTGCTTCAGTTATATGATTGCAGTATATGAGGTAGCTTAGTAATAGTACTTGTATTTATTCTGTATTTTTCAGGAGGTAGTTATTTACTGTATCAGCAGTATGAGGCAAACGTCTTTAAGTGGCATATTATTTTAGTTTTTACTGTTACTGCTGATATTGATGATGTTGGTAATCATTTTGATTGTTTAACTGAGTCTGATCATACATGTATGCCAAAAAAATGCATGCACTCATTTTACAATCAGATTTGACGCAACACATCTATATGTCTGCCTCACTTGGATGCACTAAAAACAGAAGAAAGCCTTCATGAACGTTGCTGGATTCCTTCCAGCTTCAGTACTGAACTCTGAGCTGGCCACACACGCACACGCGCACACACACGCGCGCACACACACATACATACAAATTTCCAGATCAATATTTGTCCAGAACATATGAAAGCTGTATTCTGATGCCCTTCCAAGTCTTCAGTAAGGCAAAAGAGCGTCATTAATTGTGCATTGCTTCATTAAGAGATGATGAACTGGAGGATCTTTGCCAGACTGGCGATCATGTAAACACACACACATGCCGACACACACTCGCTCACTAATTCTAACTAATTACAAATTCTTAATTGAATTTGCTCTTCTGTCTCGCTCGGCCTTAAACATCTCTCCATACAATCTCCATATCAAAGTGCATGTAAGATGAGCAGCTGCAGCTTGGGAACACTTTCATCTGTGCTTAAATCTTGAGAGCAATACATAGTGTTTTAAATCTGTCTTCATGTACAATAATTGAAGTCTAATGTTGGGCCAGGCTAATAGCACTTCAGTGACAAATCTTTCCACAGATTTTCCCCACAGTGTAATCAGTTTGAACTTGCTTGGTGTCCATCTTTAGTTTTGCACTGAACAAAAAACATTTCAACCTAATTTCAATCTGCTGCATCTGTAGCATATGACTAATTAGCTTAAGATTGAGTAGATAGATAATAATTGTGATGTATTTCCCTGCACCTAGAGAAGAACAGAAACCCCATTGACTAATATGCTTATGATAGAAGCGAATGGGCAGATGCCTATATAAAGTCTGTTTCAAGTCAAAAGCATTTCCATTCTGTATGCAATCAATGTTCTACAGAGATTAGGTAGAAAAATGCTGGTGTACTCTTGGCCACATGTCAAGAGGTTAATTATCTTTAATGAGTTTTTATTTTTTAACTCATGTTAGTCCCATTTAAATATTTTTCTATTTTGGTAATGGCTCAGAACTCCTTATTGGCTTATTATTCATTTATTAATCTTAACTTATTATCCATAACTTCTATGCATCACACAGCAACTGCTATGAAGCACATATGTAAATTGTGTAGTTACAAGTGTGACAAACTGAAGGATGGACTCACATACAGAGGGTTATAATTTAAAAGATTCAAGTACATTTATAATTGAAAGGTGTTTCAGGACCACTTTCATGATTTTTCTTATTGTTTGTTCCCGATATAAGTTGTTGGGTGGGGACTTTACATACATGAGAAATATCAGTGCTATATTGTGATGGATAACACCTCTACTGGAGAAATACAAAAAGACTTTTATAGTTGTGTTTTTTTTTTTTGTTTTTGTTTTTTTTAAATACATCATAGATCAGCCATTATTCTTTTCAAACCTCCTTATATCCAAAATGTTTACAGTGTTTTACATTGTACATTGTTTTACAATGAGACTCAATTATAACCTCACTTTTACTGGTTGAACCATTTTGTTTACTGTGTTAGGGCTGAAAGATTAACAGTTTTTATATTGAAAGGCACAATTTAATAAAGTGCAATTTTCAATTCACAAGAGCTGCAATTTTTTTTATGAAATTATAGCCTACACTCTTAAATATACTTCATCAATGTTCTTAAAGTTCTCAATGCTCTCAGTATTCTGCTTCTTTAGTAAAGACAGTTATTAAATATTTGGATGTGTAAAAAGTTCTCTGCATGGTGAAATGGTTCTTCAGACTGATGGAGAATGTGTTGTATATGGTTCTGTATAGCACCAAAAAGGTTCTGCTATTGTTACAATGTGAAGCTTGCAGCACTCGAAGAACATTTTGGCGCTGTATAGAACTTTGTTCCAAAAAGGTGCTATATAGAACCATATACAACACATTCTCCATCAATCTGAAGAACCATTTCACCATGCAGAGAACTTTCTATGCATGCAAATGGGGAGTGTTCATGGTTCTACATAGAACCATAGTCTTTACTAAGGAACCCTTGAAGAACCATCTTCCTAAAGCGTTTACATTAGCAAATCATTGTTTTAAGTTTTAAGAGAGGAAATTGAACCTAATAAGGGCTTGAGAGCTGCCTGTAGATGAGTTAGACCAATCAGAGGCAACCAAACCTCCATGTGTTGTGACATCAAAACCACAACTCACTGGCAGTTTGGCTGTTCAGGGGTCGAGCCTCGAGCCTAAAAAAGTGGATATTCTGGTCTTCTTGGCTAAAAATAAATCAGGCCTAAATCTTAATTTATAAAAAAAAATGCAATCAGTTGCAATAATATTCAGAAAAATCACAATCAGATTTTTTCTCCGACACGTTCAGCCCTACTCTATATTTTACAGCATATTGGGATTGATGGTGCTATATGTTTACAAACAAGTGATAGGAAAATAAAGTGATGTTTCAAACAATGTTTCTTGCTAGGGCTATAATTACTATGGCTTCTTGTATCTATCATTCATGTTAATTTTATGGAGCCCTGCAATCTTTTTTATTGATTCAAACAAAGTAGCTGGATCTATTACACCCTTGTATTATTAAATTTCTATTAAATTCTAGAATAGAACACCTTTGTCACTGTACTGTGATATTCAGTCTGATTCTCCTGCTTATGCTGAGAAAGATAAGAAAGGTTAAAATAAAGAAAAAGCGTCATTTCAGCAATAGTATCAGATGAATTCGATTATTCAGAGTAGTTTGGTTATTAATGAGTATTGTGACGTTACTCTTACAGGTTCTCCGTATTATGATAACGTCAGGCCACTCTGCTATAGCGACTCAGATGCCGTACTGCTCTGCTTCGACATCAGCCGACCTGACACTGTTGACAGCTCACTGAAAAAGGTAAGAGTTCAAAGCAGCTGTAAGTGGAAATGCCACCTGTATGCTAACTGTAACAATGTTTAGTATAAAGGTGTTTCTATGACCCTGCCTCTCATTCTGCAGTGGAAGACCGAGATCATGGATTTCTGTCCCAGCACACGCATCCTTCTAGTTGGCTGCAAGACAGACCTGCGCACGGATGTGTGCACACTGATGGAGCTGTCCAATCAGAAAATGGTGCCCATTTCTCATGAGCAGGTCCGCCACTTGCATTCTCCTATTATAGCATAAAATCTGACCACTTGTCTCTTTCTGCCCAGAGTTCTTGTAGCTACTTTAACATACTTTATCTAGCAGTCTCATAAAAGTTGAAGAAATAGTTGTGAAAAATCCTTCAACAAATTTTCCCCTTTCCCAAACTGTAATTGATTTGGACTGGCTTGATGTCCAGAATTTGCATCTTTAGTTTTGCACGGAACAAAAAAGGAACACAAAAAAATCAAATTTTTGGCTCCAGGCTTCAAAATGGCTGTTGCTATTGTTTTTAAACAGCAAAATTTAACAACTTAAGTGGTTTAAGGCAATCGTATGGCGATTTAGGCATGCACTTACATGAGCTTCCATTAGGCCAACTGCTACATTAGTCATGCAGGTCCAGTTGAAAAATAAAACTTTGCAAAAATTAAAAAAAAAACAAAAAAACTTTGGACACCAAACATCTTACTCAATCAATTACATTAAATCCTGTAAATTAGATTTCTTCCTAAACTATGATTGTAACAGTGAATAACTTAACATAAACCTAAACCTGAAGTTTAAGGTATTAACTACTTTTGGATCTGCCCATTTCAGGGGTCTTCATTAGCGAAGCAGATCGGAGCAGAGGCGTATCTGGAATGCTCGGCGTTCACATCAGAGAAAAGCATCCACAGTGTTTTTCGCTCGGCTGCACTCGCTTGCCTCAACAAGCTGCAGCCGTCAGTCAAACCCAGCCCGGGCCGGCGACTGTCCAAACGCCTGCTGCACCTGCCTAGCAAGGCCGAGCTTCTGAGCTCCTCCCTCGGCAAGGAGAGGACCAAGAGCTGCTGCATCATGTGACTCTTCACATGTTGAAACAGATCAACAGAAGGGCAGTTTTGGGGCGAGAAGAGGTTGTGACCTTTGCTGGCTCCTCGTCTCCCCCCACCACCCTCACGTTTTGCCTTCTCCATTTGAGTTACTTTTAACGTCCTCCCTCTTCCACTTAACTTGGCAGGTTCTGCTGAACTTTCCTTGTGTGGAGGTTTTTTCTAGCACACTTCCTAAAGTTCAGGGTCATTTCTGCCTGCTGACAGAAGCTTCATATGAACTTCATTTTGTACTTAAGGAACCTGGTTTGTTCATTTATGACTTTAATTCATTGTTGCGTATATGTACAAGAATGAGATTTGAACTGTGAATGCATTTGAACTGTACAAAAAGGCTTCCTATACATGGTTTGCACTTTAGGGTGTTTACTGGACCTCTGAGGTACTGCATCATTTTGTACTTTGCAACATGCCCAAATAAGGACTTTGGACCTAAACTATTTTTGTCTATGGGGAAAAATGAATGGCGCTTTTGAAAATGATTCTCTTTATATCCAGTTGTAAACAAGCCGATGCATTTTGTCCTATGTAGTTTCCCCTAAACATTCCTAAGTCTCAGAATTAGACCTTTGAGTCAAAATATGAGTAATCAGAAAAGGAGTATTTCTATATACCAGTGGCGAACCATGATCATTAGAGCTAGGCCAAGATTATCAGAGTTTGTTAGCACTAATCTAACTGTGATCCTCATGAACATTTTTGTCAGTTCTGATTAAAAACAGACATTTGAAGCTTCTAAAAGACATTCTATGTTTTTTGAAGGTTGTGACAGACATAGTAGGATATATTTTACCTTTTAGAGGACTGGGATGGAGCTGCTGCTGCTGCTGCTGTTTTCCATTTCTAACAACCCGTTGATTAGACTGCTGCTGGTATTCACAGTCATTGACGTATCTGGGATTTCCAGCCTAGAGTCACATTTTTTTGTCACAAAATTGGATCCCGCTTACTGCAAATCAAAATATGATTGGTTAATTCCTCTGTCACTTCTTAAATTATGCAAATGATTCATCTAATGCCAGGATTTCCCTTCAGCTCTTGAAATCTTAACCAATAGGAGAGCTCGCTATATATGTATGTAGATACCACAGAGACAATCCTGAGTGGCCAATTTTTTTTTTTTTTGAAATGCTTTTGTTTCCATCCAATATTTAACAATGAAACAAAAGTAGTGCTCATGCATGATTTTAAAGATGTGCCCGCTCTTTGATCGGCCATCCCAAATGTCACCCCATAAATTTCTGCCACATCACTGGCTTCCAGCTCAATATGGGGCAGGTGTTTGTGACTTTAGAGGAGAGCTGGTTCATTATCGGCAACTGGCAAAACAACTCTCTCTCCAGTCCTGCACATTTAACTGAAGTCACTAAGTTACATCAACCTAAGGCTACTATTGTAACTGTACACTGCAATACTATTATACAACAACACTAGCTTCTCATATTTGTAGCCTAAAATTGCCAAAGCCACTTGACTACCGCAAAACTTGCTAGTTTGCGTGGGATATTCTGATGAGATTGCCCGTTTTATGATGCAACTTAAACGCACAAAAGTATTAGCCTGCTTGTAGCATACATGTAGCAAAATTCATAACCACTTAACGACTCCACAATTCAAAAAATATAGTTATATTTGGGGGAAACTTACCAAGGACATAATGTATTGTTGGTTAACCACAGCACTTTTTTTCAGTGAGAAAAGAGGCTTAGAGTCAGGACTTGTCTGGATGCTAAAAGTGAACTACAAAATGATGACAAATCCTCAGGAGTCTACAGGAAACCAGATTCAGTGATTGCTGTGTACTTAATACGTGAGACAGGCCAAAGTATGATTGCTGTTTGGTTAGAGGACGCAAAAGGGTAAGGGGAGGAACCGGAGGTTTATCTCCCCTCGAAAAAGGAAAGAGCCGTTATAAATCTGACACCGGATAGAGCATGCAATCACATTTAGGGAGTTAGAACGTGTTTAAAATGCTGACTCGTGTTCTATTTCTCTCGTACTCTCTCACAGATACATGCGTTTCCCTGCTTCATCTCATGTCTGTCCATAAATCTTAGCCAGTGAACCCTTCAGAGAGGGGGCAGCCCGGCCAGTTCCTGAAATAACATAAACGAGCTAACAGTTGTTGAATTTGAATGGTGCCTGACCCCACAGCTACTGCGGAGTGTAAAGCCTGTTCGAACAGGCTTGGGACCGAGGAGTCAGGGGGATTAGCTGAGGAGACAGGAGGCCATTTCAGTCCAGCCCAATCTGATGAGAGGTTAGATAAGAAAAAACACACTTTCCTCCCTTCTCCAAGACTGCCTTCTCTTTGATTTTCAATTATTGATTAACCCTCTAAATGGCCAGGGCCCACCAGCTGGCCAAAAGGTTTATTACACACTTCTATAACCTAAGAATACATACTAAAATGCTTAGTTCTTCAAGGGCTCTTTAGCAAAGAAAATGGTTCTATGTAGAACTATCAACACTCAAAGAACCATTTGCATGATTAAATGGGTCTCTGCATGGTGAAATGGCTCTTCAATAGCAGAACCCTTTGTGGTGCTATATAGAACCCTTTTCAAAAACCATCTACCATCATTTTTAAGAGTGCAGCTCAAGCAGTTTGCATTAATGTCCCTGTAGTTACTGAAAAATAAGTGTCAGTGTGTAATAAGCCTGTGATTTTAAGGGGTTAACTCCTGAGTTGCTGTCTTTACGTTATGCCTGTAATTGGTTGATTTGGACTGTTTTGTTAGAATATGATTACGTTCTTGTCTGGTTTGAACAGCATTACTCCTTATAATCGGCTCTGTTTGGAAGGCTCTTTTGAGGTCACTTTCAGGGAAAGAGTTATGATCCATCTTTGAACCTTATTTGGGTGATCTCTCTCGCTTTAATCCCGCCACGGGATTGCGTAACTCTGTGAATCTTTTGGTCATGTAGCAATCACTGGAAAGCTCAAAGCACCTCAGTTGACTCTTTGAGATATTGACCATTATTATTATTATTATTATTATTATTATTATTATTATTATACACCCCTAACTTATTAATTGATATTATTATACATTGTTAAATATAAATAATTGCATCTTTATTATATTTAGGATGATAGTTCCAATTCGTACCCTTGCCAGGAAGTTTTAGTTTATATTTACTTTGTGTAAAGATGCAATCAGTACATTTTTTGAGATTTTTTTTTTTTTTGTGGGCTGAGGATTCCATACATATGAACATCTTATGTCAGATTGTACCTTTAAATTTTTAAAACTTATGGACATACAAGAATTTTTTTCCTCCCCAAAGAAAACCTCATTAAACCATGCACAAAGATAAACGATAACTGACTGAAACCCATAAAAAAACACAACTGATTTGACAATTCCCTTTGAAACCTACTTGTAAACCATATATTGATTTTTCTATCAATTTAACGAGACAAATGGGCTCCTGACTCAGCTTCTGCCAACAGTATCAGATACTCTGAGAATAGCATGTTGCGGGGTAAGTGTAGGCCCTCCTACTGGATCACACAAGTGGGCTTCGGTGTATAAATCTAACAGGCTGGTCCTGTCACAGAGTTTTTTCCCCATCTTTGAACGTGCTGTAATTTTGTTCATCTCTTTACTTCGTCATTCTCTCATGTTGTGTTCCGACTCTGCCTGCCCGTGTTCCTGTCTTTTGTCTATCGGCGGGTGGGGAAAGGGAGCCTCTGAAGCTGTAGACTGAAGCCGTAGACTTTGTGAGTTTGATATGCACACAGCCTTGTGCATCACCCTACACGCACTGCGCTGGAATTCGACGGTGTTGCCTAGCAACAGCCGAGGGGGACGGCATGTCTCAAGGCTGCCAGATGAAGAACAAGAAGTGAGGACAGGTTCCCTCATTGTAGCATTATACATCGTCCTACTGCTGAGGCCTTGGCTATGAAGAGTACAGAGAAACTTATGAAATGAGTTTATAGGCTGCCTCACACATTCTCGCTAAGAACACTGTGTAGTGCCACACTGACGTTATTATGGCCCGACTGACAAAATGTTTATATCAGTCAGGCTTTAATTTTACACACACACACCTTCTATTTTCTTCTTTTTCCCTCCCCTTTGGATACTTGGTCTGGATGTACATATCTCAGTTTTGTATAATAATCTTTGTACAGCCCTCCACGAAATATCTGCAAAAGAATAAGTTAATACCTGCTGTACATTTATGTGTAACGTTGTGTGCTTTGTGATTCTAATTTATTGAACAAATTGATGTTGGGTTTACTTCTGTCCACGTATTCTCTCCTCTGATAAGCTGTGGTTCTTGACTTCATTAAAAACCAGCTTTATTCTGTAAACTCGTTTTTATTGGGTGTTTGTACAGACTTGCTGCGGTAGATGAACAGATTCCCCCCTCCTCCACCAGCGTGGTCTAAGAGAGTGCTGTGCACACCCTGGTTTTGCAGGCTGATACCTTTAGCGCGGTCTGCCTCTACGCCTTACTCCTTCGATATGACATTTCCACTCACCCCAATTGCTCCCCGGGGTGCTTTAAAATGGTCCCACTGTTCCCACAATATTACTGAGATTTACGGTGAAAGCCTGCACACACTGCGCACCTCACTTATTTGCACTATGAGGCTCATAGCAAGTGCAGTAGAATAACTAACAGTAACGTTAACCTTTATACTGTTTATTGTATAAGCAATAGTCACTTGCACAGTGTAGATTTAAATATTATAAACAAGATACTGGACATATTTATGTTTTTCAACATTTTAGGTATTTTGGGAACAGTAGGTTATTATATGATAAACAATACTGTAATTGTCTATTTACATGCATGTCAAAAGTTTTTCAACACTTAAAATACAAGACATTCTGGATATTAACTGCACTGTATTCATAAACTAATTTTCAAAATTATACAGGTTTGTCAGTCATTTCTGGGATAATCCTCAGTGCTGTTCAACATTACAGGCAAAGCTTGGGTCACATTTTGTTTTGATGGACCCGTATAGATGATCTACCTATACTAGAATGTTTGTTAATAATTTATTAACACCATTATGGTAAGAGTTATATTTAGGAGTAGGTGTAGGTTTTGTGTTGAAGTTATGGTTAGAGTCTGGCTTAGATTTAATAGAAACATTCAAACTCAACTTCAAGTTGAACTGCATTTAGTGGATATTTAGTTGAATGTTAGTTAAAGACAGGTAAAGCATCTACAGAAGACTAACAAAAAGTGTTACCAAAGCTTTTTATACAGAATTAGCATATTATTCTCTTCCTGCAGATCCCTTAGGGGCCATTCCACTGGTGGAAAAGAAACCAGACTCAGATATTTTTTTATCAGAAAATAAAATAATTTCCCAGATTAACTGTGTGAAATGTTGTTGAGCTGCTAGTGAGCAATGATGGGTTGTGAAAACAATATACAGCTCTCCACAAAGACGACTGCATCAAGATGAAATGGACAGAACACGTTTTTCTTCATATCAAACTATTGTGTACAACTGCCATATAAAAATAGTATTTATATTGAGTCTAAATGTTATTATAAATCTTGACTTGCTTGCTCACCTTTGAAAACAAAAATCAAATTCACCTCCGGTTTGGTAAACCTTACATATTTCCATCAAAATGTCCATCACTGTTATTGAAAAAAAGAAACGCATAAAAACAAAAACTGAAGAACCTCCAAAATAAGACGAAATTGCATTTTATGGCTGCTGTAATAAAGGATTAAAAATTGTATAATCATTTTAGACATTTATCTGCAATTACATCAGCTTTCCATTATTAAAAACATTGATTTCAGACTTCTGAATTGTAAAGTATGCACGGTGAGATGCCAGAAGGTCAGTACTATATATATGTGAACGTGTTCCTGCGTGACTGTACTGTCATAAATATACATTAAACTGCTGAGGTTTACGAATTTTACTGGGGCTAAATACAGTGATTCATAACATCAAATGCTAAATGCACAGATTCATTCGTTTTCACTATAATATTGACTTATCTTCACATAAATGTATGTCAGGCTGCTGCTCATGTTCTGATGTAAGCAGTTCCTGGTGTGAGTTTTTTACCGAAACGCCATTAAAACCCCTCTTTTTAATCTTCTTATTCCCTGGTAACACGTGCAAACCTCTCATAACTCACTGTACTCACTCTGATTACAGAGCTGATTTAGTGCCAACAGCAGGCCAGAAATAAAGGTAAAGGAGTCCCCAAGCATTTTATTTCGAGGCATGGCTGCGATATTCACACCCAGCATTCACTCAGAGGCTTTCAGTGGTTTAATACTATGTAAGTATAAATGGCAAAAAAAGAACACAAACTGCACAAAGCATCAGCAGGAGAGAACAGGATAATGTTTGAGAGAGTTGAGATCTTGGTGAGCATAAGTGGCAAATAAGAGAGAGGCTGAGAGACTGAGAGAGAGAGAGAGAGAGAGAGAGCGCAAGAGAGAGAGAGGGGGAATTTAAGGATTTTGCTAAGAGCTCTCTCTCTCTCTCTCTCTCTCTCTCTCTCTCTCTCTCTCTCTCTCTCTCACTCTTTCTCTCTCTCTCTCTCTCTCTCTCTCTCTCTCTCTCTCTCTCTCTCAGTCTCTCTTTCTCTCTCTCTCATGCATGTGCCTAGCTGGTAATGAGCTTGGACTCTGTGATGCCATTGCGACTCACCCTGCAGCTTAGAGCGAGAGTGAAAAAGGCGGATAAGGAATGACAGAGAAGACTCATGCTCTCTGCTCACTGATGAGCCATGTAGACTTGCCCTGTCACTTCACGTGTTTGTGTTCCTGTGTGTGTATGTGTGTTTGTTTTTCTGCAGTTTCAGGGCAAAGATATCCTGGCTTTGAAAGGACAAACAGAGAAAAGCAGGACTAACCTACAATATCAGAACCTGCAAAATGGCCCTGACTTTGTAAAGTGCTTTTATTTACAAAAACTACACTACTGTGCAGAAGTCAGAAAGTACCCTTTTCCCATTAAAACGTTCCCAAAGCTGTCACTGACATCATGTTCGCTACTAAAGGGACACTAACCTTCACACAAACAACTACCCAAACTCACCTTAGCTGCCTTACAAAAACAAAGTAATTGAAAAAACAGGAGTTTCCAAAACTGGAGTTAAAAAAAAAAAATAATGAAAATGATGACATTTAACCTCTTCAACTCCTTGAGACCACCTGTGGTTCCAAAACACACTTTTTGTCATATTCTTCATAACTTTCATATTTCATAAGCTACGTTCAAAAGGTGGGTGTCGTATGAGAGCTGTAACTGTCTTCTTTCCAGTCAAATAGATGGGTAATGTCATTTTAAACCCTTATAATAAAAGAAGCTGAACTCAGTTTTGTTGTCTACTAAAAGTCGACCCATTTTTCCACAAATCTGGGCTATAAACTATAAACAAAGCGTGTCAGATTTTTGGCTTTCAGCAGTAAATTGTAAGCATATAGCAATATGTGTATGATCATAAAACACATGCTCGGTTAATTTGAGAGGAGCTTTTACCAAAAAAATAAATAAATAAAATAAAAATGTACATTTACTTCATGCAGTTACTGAATAATTTGCTTTATGATTTGGTCATGTGAATTCAAATGGAAAAACCAAAATATACCTTGGAGAATAAGAGGTTGTATAGTTATTGAGAAAATGGGACTCCAAACAACCATGCAAGAGCTGGTAGACCAACAAAATGAGAAAATCAAGCTCCACTCTTGCTTCTGAAAAAATCCACAGGTGTTTCTGTCCATCCTTCCAGAAGACAACTCAGCGCTATGGGTCTGAAAGGATGTATAGCTGTCAAGAGACATTACTGAAAAATATAGACCAAAAGAAGAAGAAAATGTGCACTAAGATACTGAAACTGGACATTTACAACATGAAGTGAGGTTTTATGGCATGAGTCTAAATTGGATCATGAGCAGCAGAAAATGCAAACAACTGAACTTTGGAGGTGTGGAAAAACATCCCTGCAGGTTTCTTTGAAAAACTGAAAGAAAGTCTCCTGAAAATATTGGAAACTGTGATAAAGGCAAACGTGAAAAAACTGTATATTATATTTGGTTGTTTGTTGACCTCTGTGTAATTTTATATTAAATATGTTTTCTATTCCTAAATATGAAAATTGAATAACTTGTAGTTAATGTTCATTATGACTAGAAATGAAACAATGCGTGTGTGCGCACATGTGTGTGTGTGTGTGTGTGTGTGTGTGTGTGTGTGTGTGTATGTTTACTCTTTGCGATTTTTGCACACAGTAACAGCAGTGAGAAGCAGACACTCTGATATAGTATCAGAGGGACTCTTCTGTCCAGATCTGTTTTAATGAAATCAGCACGGCTGTCCCAACTGAATCAATCTGTTTACTGGCTGCTCAGCCATGCAGAAAGCTCTGCAGACAACACACACACACACACACACACACACACACACACACACGCACACACACACACACACACACACACACACACGTTATTACAGGGTGTTGCACTTCCAAGAAAGATTAATGTACATAATCATCATAAATAACACAAATTAGCATAGATGATTTGTAGCCAATCACTGTCTGCAAATTCTGCATAATATCTCTATTAACCTATTCGTGTTCAACCCAACATAAATTTAGTCTGATAAACTTCTGATTGATCTAAAGTGATGAAATTTGTGCAGTTATACACTGAATAAAACATCTAACAATATCCATTTATTATTATTATTTTTTTACATGTAATGTCTTAGTTTGTTTCTTTTATTTAGGTAAAAGACTAAATTTAATATGCCATAATAAGTGATAAAAACTAGTTTTTAACAATACATTTTGATTGATATGAAGATTTGCATGGAGTAAGCTTATGAACCTATGGACCAAATAAAAAATTTCAGATTCTGTTGAGTTTACCATCTAAAAATATATTGACACTTTTTTGTTGAGGCAATAAAGCTTGTATATTCTAACTCTACTCTGACGGAACGGAGACGTGAGATAATTAAAATTAAAAACTTCATGCAATGTTTTATTTTTATTTTTAGCGTAGGAATGTTTTCGAGGTGTTTTGTACAGTTATGCTGTAGAGAAATCTTTTCTGACAATGATTTCTATTTCCCTCATTTCTAGCTCTAGGCTCATGTTATGCGATGGGGACACCTCTGAGCTCCCCTACACTAAAGGCACACCCTTCCCCCAGTACGCACACACACACACAGTGCGGGGGCATGTTGATGAAGATGCCTCGGGGGTATGTTGATGATGGATGCTCATGTTTTGGCTGTTTAATTAGCTGTCTGTGGCTACATGGCATCATGGCCTCAGCTGGAGCAGCAGCAGTGGGGGGTGGATAGATTAGGAGGTTAGAGGTGTATGTCGTATTGGCGGAATCGTTCTGAGAACCTTTTCTTTGATTTTGTGGTTTGTTATTGAAGAAACTTGGACAGCTCTGTTTTGGTATCATGTACTTTAAGCATATTGACTAGGGTTATAACATAATTGAAACACTGAAAAAGTTACAATCCGATTTTGGTTTTCAATTTTAATGTCAAATTTCGGTTCAATTTTCAGTTTTCTAAACACAATCATATCCAACTCTCATTCATCATGCATGAAACCCATTATTTTGTTAGGTGAATGGGAAAAAAAGCATAAAGCCAGAATCATCATTTCGCCTCTTCGGTCAAAATCAAATGCCCATTTAGATCAATTTTTGCTTTTGATTCACTATTTTACAACCCGAACATTAATATAAAGCTCTAAACTGAGCTTCTCAATAAAAGGTCATGCATAGTATAACAACAATTGACCATTTCATATGCACTCAGCGCGTTTGTGCCCCCAAACTCACAAAGTCGCTTATGTTCTCCTAATGGGGCAAAGATGGTTAACACACATTGTAGCATATGGAAAGCAGCTGAGCCTGAAACACTCTTGATTTACACAGGATGGTAAATAACTAATTGGGTCACGGTGCACTGCCAAAGCCTCAGCGCCCTCAATCACAAATGGGCGTCGTTTTATTCTCTTTATTTCAATTAACATTTTAAACCCCAGATTTATTAATCAGTTGTTCAGCTTAAGGCTTTTTATACTATAAATGATTTAGTAACTTCTAAGAAATTAATAGGGAAGTTAGGCAGTAATGAGAGTGAGAAACTGTAATGTGGTTTAAGGGGTTTAAGAGCTGGATAAACAGACAGCTAACATTTGTGTATCTTGCAAATGACAGTTTTTTCAGTTGAAAGCCAACTGAAAACTACAATCTCAAAATCCACATTTTCAAAACCCCCTGCCAGCACGATCACTGTGCAAATCTCAATTACACCACTTTCAAAATCCCCAATCACTGTCCTTTCAATGTGGACTCACTTTCTTTGAAAAATATTGGATGACAACTAACAATTTGCGCTAACGCAGACACTAATTTTGGTTTGTGTTGAGAGCTGAGAAATGGTGTTTAGTAACAGAAACTGACTCAAAAAGCACAAGGATTTTCTCTTTTAAACTGTAAAGCTCAGCAGAAAGCTACTCCCAGTGCTATCAGGCATTTTTCATTATCCTGCTCCATGATCATGAGGTAGGGGGATGATCCAAGAGATCAATATTGGACATTATTATGTATTACTAATTCTCCTATTACCTCTCAGGAGATTTCGGCTGACTCATATACTGAGAATAGTGTAATCGTTCCTAAAACTGGAGAAACAGTGTGGCATCCTGTCTGCAGGGAAAAGGCAGGAAAAGAAAGGAAACATAATGAATGTCACTATTTGTACAAATTAGTTATCTATTCCCAAAGGGGGGAAAAAACAAAACAAAACAATGAAATGCATGCTATCTGGAAGGGGCACCATGAATAAATGACACTCATTTTTTTTTTCCTCACTGAAACAATATTATTAATATCATAAAGTAAATAAATACATTAGCATATAATGCTTTTATCTGCATTATACACTATATGATATAACAAAGGGTGCGCTCCATTGGCACAGCCGGTTGGCTTCTATTATAAGGGTGTTTTGAGACTATGGGCTTTCTGTTCTTTTCTAAGTACAGCGACACGCTTCAAAATGACTGTCTATTGCAATCAATTCAACATTACAGACGCGGCAGATCTTGTCGGGAGTATTCCACAGAAAACCATCCGTGGCGAGATTCAAACAAAAGCAGTTATACTACAGCATTGCTCCAAAGAACCCTTATAGTACCTTCGTTTTTAAAGAGCATAGTGTTGAGATTAACATTCCATACCATCTACCAGCATTTAAAATTTTAATAAGGCTGTGACTTTTGCAGAGGAACTTCTTTTCTATCTGGGGAAAAATGCATTTCGGTTGGAAGCATAATGGTCTCCGGATGCCATGGTAATAAAGGTAATATCTGGACTACTCAGACTATTGTGAAGCTGCCAGTGTTAACCAACAGGCCATTCAGAGTGTGGACTACTCTAACAAACCTGTCTCAAGGTCAGAGAGCCCTTACTGAGATCACAACTACCCTGCAGAGAGAGAGAGAGAGAGATAGAGAGAGAGAGAGAGAGAGATAGAGAGAGAGAGAGAGAGAGAGAGAGAGAGAGAGAGAGAGAAACATGAAAACATGAGTATTCTCTTTCTTCTTTCAGTGTCAGACAATGCCCTTATGGCAGGAGGAATGTAGTCATAGCAACAGTCTAAGTGTCTCTAAGTGTGTATGTGTGTGTGTGTATATGAAGTATGAATACAGATTTACTTTTGCGGATTCTAAAGAGAAGAGTGTGCCAAATTAAATATTTAATGGACACCTCTCTGGTTTGTACACAGTCTCTCTCTCTCTCTCTCTCTCTCTCTCTCTTTCTCTCTCTGTGAGGATTGGTCCACTCTCTATGTGGAGATGAAAGCATTTCAGAGCAAACACTTATCTATTGCTGCAGAATTACAAAAGCTCCATCTCTGACCCTCAACATAGAGGTTTTCAACAGCGCCTTCACTCCACCTTAACAGTCACGCTGCATCATAACTATGCAACTAAATTATCCAAGAATCTCTCTACCTTTGATGGTTGATTTCTTGGCTTGATTTAGTAATTCGGTTTTGCACTTATGTTAACCTTTTCAATTCCATGGACCTGTTGCCAGTCTGGCCTTCAATGTCTCACTCTCATAAGTGACTTACATACCAGTTACCAACTAATTCATACCTGCCTAGTTACTATACAATAAGCTTTTAAGACCTGCTGCACCAAAAATGTGCTTTTTAAATTGTTTCTAAACTTGGACGGCTCATTGCTCAGTATATCTGGATATTGTTGGCTTAGAATTATCAGGTTCTCTCTAAAATTATATACCCACAGTTAATAAGTTAGTGCTGTTTATTGCAAAAAACAAAGTGTTGTATAGTCTGTATTTTTAAAATATTCATATACATCTAGTGTACACAGTACAATACATTTTCCCAGAGTAAAGAATTCTCATACTGATGTAGGACAACAGATTAATACTATCAAATTAACCGGTTCTGATGCTTATTTCTTAATATTTCATCATAATTCAACTGAATATGATTTAGTCGACATGCTCATGAGATTGCTGTAGCTCATTAAACCTGCACCAAAGTCTAAAAATAAAATGAGTGTAAGGCTGATTAGCTACAACAACATAGTACAACACGGTATTGTAGCAAAAAAAAAAAAACTGTAGCGTAGTACTGTTTAGAGTCTGTGCATAACAAAGACTCCAGTACATTATAATCATGGAATACGATTTTTCCAATGTAATGGTAAAATCCAGCAGTTGCTTTTGGCAGACAATGGATAGGTCAAATGGACCGGACTGGAAATGGCAAACACAAAAGTATTAACTCCAAAATCTCATCATGTCAGTTTCTCATTTCCAAAAACCTGGACAGGAGTTTGCCTGGACAAGCTTTTCATTGCTTTTCAGAGTCAGTGCTTGCTGCTGCTGTAGGAAGTCAAGGGGGCAAGCTCCGGCAGCTTTTTTTCAAGGAAGCTTCGTTGCCTCATCCTACGGAAGGGCTCGTAAAGGAAAAGCCTTGCTCGGGGATTTTCCACTGAGGAAGAGACAGTTCCGCCCCCGCACCGAGGATGCCACTGCAGGAGCAGGAAGGCTGAACAATAGAGGCTTGCAGGCCAGGGGGCGGGGGGAGAGGGGGCTCCAGGGGTGATGCTCTGGCCTCTGCCAAACCAGCACTCGGATAACCTTCAGTCCCCTAACTGCGCCTCTGTCCTGTCCATTGTTAGAGACCCTGACATTATTGCACTATTTTCAGAATGGTCCATCAAGTAAACAAGCCAGTGCTAAACATGTTACCTTTAACACTGCCATCACATAAAGACCGGGGCTTTGATTATTTTCTCCTTCACAAACAAGGCGGGATAGAATTTTCCACTCACTGGCCATTGTGAGAGCAAAGAATGAATTGTCTTAGGCTATTTCAATATGTTATTACTGCTATTTCAATATGTTATTGCTGCTATTTCAATATGTTATTGCTGCTATTTCAATATGTTATTACTGCTAATAAGGTAGTCATATAAATAACACTTTCCATTGCTTTTATGATTTTTTTAGAAGAGCTATGTCCAGATTTGACGACCATGCTTTGCCAATTAAGTTTAGTTTGTATATTAAGCTATACTGAAAAAGGTAATGGGCTGAATTTACTTGATACAAACATGTACATCATTTTGACGTTAATTAAATATATTGCATCAACACAATTAAGTTGATTTTAATTATATGGCCAAAAGTATGTGGACACTATGTATGAACATCACACACAAAAAAAAAAAAACATCTCATTCTAAAACCATGGGCAATACGGACCAGGTCTACTCTTTGCCACAGTAACAGCCTCCATTCTTCTGGAAAGGCTTTCCACTAGATCTT
The DNA here is from genome assembly GCF_904425465.1 of Colossoma macropomum. Taxonomy (NCBI): domain Eukaryota; kingdom Metazoa; phylum Chordata; class Actinopteri; order Characiformes; family Serrasalmidae; genus Colossoma; species Colossoma macropomum. The sequence continues at coordinate 15,299,945 of NW_023494802.1, read as the reverse complement.
GTAACATGGGTGCAGGGATTTGCTTCCATTTAGCCACAAGAGCATTAATGAGGTCATGCACTGATGTAGGGTGATGAGGCCTGGCTCACAGCTGGCATTCCAAGTCCTTCCAAAGGTGTTCAGTGGGGTTGAGATCAAGCCAGTCAAGCTCTTCCACACCAAAACTGGCAGATAATTTTGTAAGTTTTGTGTGCAGATGGATTACTTAGAAAAAGGCCTTCCCCCAAACTGTTGCCACAAATGAAGCACAGAACTCTCTAGAATGTCACTGAAGGCTGATTGTAATGACCTCCCTTCACTGGACTTGAAGGGCCCAGTCCAAACCATCGAAAACAGACCCAGACTCTAATTTTTCATCCACCAAACTTTAAGTTAGCATTATGCATTCAGGTAGACAGTGCTCTGCCGGCATCCACCAAATCCAGATGCGACCATCTCACTGCCAGATGGTGAAGTGTGCTTTACACCACTCCAGCCAATGTTCAGCAACGTGCATGACTGCACACGATCTTATGTGCAGCTGTTTAGTTATTTAACCTCTTAAAATCCCAGGCTTATTACACACTAAGGCTCATTATTCAGTAACTACAGGGAGTTCAATGCAAACTACTTGAGCTATTCTTAGGTTATAGAAGTGTGTAATAAAACTTTGGGCCTTTCACTGGGACCTGGCCAGGTAAAAGGTTAAGCCCAATCCAAAAAGCTTCCAATGAAGAGTTCTTGTACATTCTGGAATTTGGTAGTCAGCACCATATCCACAGACAGATGATTTTTACATGATATACACTGCAGCACTCTGCACTCCCCGTCTGTGAATTTGCATCCACTGCTTCTCAAATGAGTAGTCCTTGCTCCAAGACATTTCCACTTCATAACACCAGGGCTTACTGCTGACTAGGGCAGCTCTAGCAAAGTAGAAACTTGATGAACTGACCTGTTGGGAAAGTGGTCTCCTCTGATAGTGCCACAATTAAAGTCACAGACCTCAATACAGCCCATTCTACTGCCAGTTTTAGGCTATGAAGTTTGCATGGCTTAAGCACCTTATTGTAATGCATGTGGCTGAAATATCCAAACCTGGTAATTGGAATGTGTGTCCACATACTTTTGCCATTTAGTGTATTTTATTGTATGGAAATGTAAACTTGTATCTACTATAAAGCTGCATGGCTGACCAAACCAAACTAGTCAATTATCAAAGGCGTCTATTAGAGACAGATCTTCAGTGAGTGGTGAAAATGTGCTTGCAGTTCTCAGTCACAAGAGCTCTCACTGAGGTCCTCTTTGGGAGTGTGAGGGAGGACTCTTATTGGATGAGAGCCACTAGGAGCAGAGTGTTCAGGGAAATGGAACACCAAGCACCACTTTATAAAGGCTCATTCTCAGTCCCTCTCTTGAGACATGTGACCCTTTGACTCCTGTGTTACACCACTGCATAATCAGTGTGGGTTATATGCCCTAAAACTTGTTTTCCAATAGATTTTACAAAAGATACTGACATCAACCATACGGATCACAATATAGATGATCCTGTGACGACACTTTAAGAGCAATAAAACTACACAGAAAATTAATTCAAATGACTAATTTTCCCTTAATGCATATTGTATATTGTTTTAACATTTTGCATTGGGTATGTTATATAGTGCTTAACATGAACTCTGGAACATACCTGTTTACCACATTACAACACACTGCACTGTGAAACGATTAGAGCAATGATCAACACAGCACTGACTGCATTGATTTTATCACAATATAATGTTGGTTGAAAGTCTCAAATGTGACATTATACTGCAATACGTGTGCACTAAAATTATGCAGCTGTATTCTGTAACAACTGTATTCAATGCAATTCAATATAATGCAATGCATGCAGTGTAATACACTGTACATAATGCAATGCACGTACTGTAATGCAGTGTATATAATGCAATGCATGTACTGTAATGCACTGTACATAATGCAATGCATGTACTGTAATGCAGTGTACATAATGCAATGCATGCACTGTAATGCAGTGTACATAATGCAATGCATGCACTGTAATGCACTGCACAAAATGCAATGCATGCACTGTAATGCACCATACATAATGCAATGCATGTACTTTAATGCAATGCACATAATGCAATGTATGTACTGTAATGCATGTACTGTAATGCAATGCACATAATGCAATGCATGTACTGTAATGCAGTGTATATAATGCAATGCATGTACTGTAATGCAATGTACATAATGCAACACATGCACTGTACAACCAACAAGGATGAGTAATAACCTCAATCTTCAAACTCATCATTTATCGGGGATCATAAATACTATGGAATGAATTGCTGCAAAGGAAATAAACAATTAATATAGTAGCTTTATGGCCAGTGAAAACAGAGGAGTGAACTGAACAAACTAAAGGTCAAAATTGGGCAATGAAAATAGTCAGATGTTTCAGGACCACACTGAATTTCTGAAGAGGGAAAAACAGATGTGTTTGTTTCTTTAATTAGGTCTGCCTTGGCCCCCACAGGTACAGATCAGTAAGAGGGAGGCAGTGTTTACTGTGTGAGAGATGCAGGCGGTGTATGATCCCTATGGAAACGTATGACTCATCTCTCCACACACACACACACACACACACACACACACACACACACACACACTGAGAGTGAGACTCACTCACAGGGAGCCACAAACATTCAAACTGCTGAAGCTACTCTTACGATGCTCACAACCACTGCACTGCAGGTGGGCAAAAGCGAGAAGGCCGTGAAGTGGGGGCAGGAGGAGACTGTTATCTGGAGAAACTATGACCTCTAGTGGATAAAATGTAGAGTTGCACAGACGCAAATAGTAATATTAGTACTGGTCTAATAGCATGCTCTTTATGGATAGTGTAGGTAGTTCTATTTAGGCCTGAGAACAAAATCATTCCTGGTGGAGAAGTTGCAGGGTTTGCGTATTAAATACTACACTGGCCTTTTCTTATTTCTGGGAGTCTATTAGCTCAAAGATAGTTTGGGCCTATTTGTAGTAACAAGGACACATTCTCTGAGTGGACAAGAAAGCACTGTGCTAAGTCATTGTGGATAAGAGTGCCTGTTAAATGTTATTAATGTAAATGCATAAGAACAATTCTCATAATAAACAAAGAAAAAAAGAGTAATATCAAAAAATGTACATTAAAGTCAAAAAGTATCAGCACTCAGATGAAAAAGCATGAGCACAGGAGTGACGGAGGGATTCCAAAGGCCATGAAGATATTGTAAATTCTATGAAAAAAATCTATGAATATATGAATCAAAGCAAAGACAGCCAAAATTCAACCGACAATGAGTAGTTTAAGAGCTCATTTCCTACATTCTGGATGTTTTTCAAAGTCCACTCATGATGGTTGTGTGGATTTATGTACTAAAAACAGTTATAATTCATTTTAAACAACTATTTTTAAAACTCTCTTTATCCCTTAGAATTAAACAGGCTGTCTTGCTGAGATAAATAATCTGTCCTGTATTGAGCCTCATTCAAAAAGCAGCTGGGGCTGAAACACTCCTTATAACTTCAGTGTGAATGGGCGGAGCTGAACTGCTATAGGCTAAATGGGTGGAAGTTAGTTGTCTTCGGTGACATTACAAAAAGAATGAATTCAAACAGGCAGTTTTTGCAGCTTATTTTCCCTATATATACTGTATGGACTGGAGAGTGAGCATGTTTTAAAACATCAACCACGTTTATATATGGCATCAAAATTTGTTTTCCCATGATATGGGCCCTACAAGAGACTGAAAATCTTTTGAAAAATAAAGACTGACTTAATTTTTACTATTTTAAGTTACAACACATTTCACTTTATTTTGTTACCTAATATTTTGCTTAGTTTATTTAACCCTTGTGCGGTGTTGATGTTGTTGTTAGTCAGTGATCTGGTGGACCCACTGCATTATTTTATTTTTTTTAATTCATGCAGCCATAACAATTTATGTAAAAATGCCAGATGTTTAAAATATCACAAGTGGCCAGCGTAGGGGTCTCCTTTAGCAGCTGTAGCCAGTCAGCAGCCTGTCCATGTTGTCCACCCTCACACACACATACACACAGATACACACACACACACACACACACACACACACTAACAGCAGGCCATGTAGGAGGAGAACAGAGTGAAGGACACAGCACCTCCACTTTTACTCCCCGCGGGTTCACCCAACACCACATGTGTAATATAAATGTGTGGGGGGTGAACAGTGTGACGTCACTGAAAATGTGATATTTTATATGTTCTTCGCAGAAAATGAGCAAAGGACAAGGAATCTGAAATCATAATAAATCGCATCATTTTTTATTTTGGTAAACACTGAAAACACCACACACGGGTTAAAACGTGTGTGGCCCTCCACCCCAGACAGAGCCGCTGCTGTACTGTATATCCTATCGTATCACCCACGACTGTAGATGGCAGTAAAGCAGCAAAAAAGAAAAGAGCAGCGCGAAAAACCGACGAGCAGCGTCGCTCGTCACTTCCCCAGATTTCCCGCGCTGGGTTCGGACGCGGGTCTGCAGTATCAACAGGAGCCACAGTGTTTTCAGACGGTGAATAATGCCGACCTCCGACTACGATCCAGCCTGTTTACCAGACCTGCTGCCCCTCTATTACCGACGACTCTTCCCTTTCTCACAGTACTACCGGTGGCTGAGCTACGGCGGCGGTGAGTAGCTTCAGTTAAAGAAACACAGCGAGGAAACTGCTGGTTACTCAAGGAGGACTGTGGAGGAGCTGACTAGCTAACCTGACTGTTAATCCCTGGAAATAATACGTGACACCGAGTCAGGGGTGCTTTTATCCCATAAAGGGCTCTTATCCTTCCACTTCTTCTGTTTACTACTAACCGCCCCGCAACCCAGAAGGACAAACGGCTTAGAAAGTGCCTGTGTGTGTGTGTGTGTGTGTGTGTGTGTGTGTGTGTGTGTGTGTGTGTGTGTGTGTGTGTGTGTGTGTATACCCCTAAAGAAAACCGGAGATGTTGCTCCTCTGGTTTGCTAGTTAGCTAGGTTAGCTTCATTTATAGTCTGTCATCCACAAAACCACTTTTTATTTGTATATGGTATTAAGCTGGTAGGTTTGATCTCAAAGATCTCAAAGCTGTCCTGTCGCGGTGTAACACCAGCCTTTTGTGGGATTTTGGAAAGCTAAGCTAAGATACTTGTTTTCTCCTGCCTTTTCTCGTGTAGATTATAATATAAACAGTCAAAAACCGTCAAAATCCAGTTGCTAGGATACAGCACGGCGTTTACAACCAAGCTGCCAACATTAACCTGTTCTCATGTCCGCACCAGAAACCGGATTAAGCACAGAAATGAAAGAGTGATAAGATAAACGAGTCCAAAAACACAAAATAATAAGACCGCGACAGCACAAGCCTGTAAGCTAGCTTTAAGTTAGCCGATTAAAATGTCCCGTTTTGCCCTTCTGTTCACACACAGAGGGAACAGCAGACCTCCTCATATCAAAACCCCAAAGAAGTGACGGTTCTCTAAATAACACACACCTTTAAACGCCTCGTATAGATTGAAACGCTTCCTACCTTCACACTCAGATCCAGTCTCCGCCTCAACGCTGCTTTACATCATGAACTCCTAAAAACACTGCAGGTTGGTGGCCTCGTGAACCTCCTGTACTGAACTGTACATATACACACTAGTGAACACACACACTAGGGGGCAGTGAGCACACTTGCCCGGAGCGGTGGGCAGCCCTATCCACGGCGCCCGGGGAGCAGTTGGGGATTAGGTGCCTTGCTCAAGGGCACTTAAGTCACGTACTGTCAGCTGAGGGGATGAACCGGCGACCTTCCGGTCACAAGGCTGGTTCCCTAACCTCCAGCCCACGACTGCGGTGAGCCTCGTATCAGAACAGTTTCCCACTCTTATTTTTATCTAGAGTTTCTGTGAGATGGTTCATCCGTTTCAACAGTAAAACACTCATAACTTCAAAAAACAGCCATAAATAACCCGCCTGACCGAGACCAGGACACCTGTTCCTACATGAGCGCGCTCTCATGTTAATTTGCATAATTGGCTTCTCGACATTACCATATAAGGTAATGGGCGCCCCGCCCAACAGGTCCTGAAGTGAAAATGACATGCTATTGTAAAAGGACTAGAAAGAAAATTAGCTGCATCCGAAACCTCTAGTACTGTACTACTCATAGCTACTGCGCTGATGAATGGACTTCTGTTGATGGTGCACTAGTTTTGACATATTGTTTAGTGAGGTGGCGTTGTGGGTAGCGCTGTCGCCTCACAGCAAGGCCTGGGTTCGATTCCCGGCCGGGTGGCCAGGGTCCTTTCTGTGTAGAGTTTTGGGGGGTTCAAGGGGAAACCTGAAACAGGATGCTTATGCCCAAAAAATTGTTGGGTCATAGCCAGCAGACAGAAATATCCAAGATGCATAACCATCAGCACATTATTGCTGTCAAACAATGTTATTTAGAACAGTGCATGAATGTAAATGTATTGTTCTTTAAAAATATTGTAAACTGTTATAAAGGGTTATGTAGTAATCGTGATGTAATATTTTTATATCTGTTCAAGTCTATAAAACATGACACACCACCAGAAAAACAATCTGGCAGCACTGATGCCCGATTACTCACACATTTATGGGTCTGTCATCAAAGCCTCTTGAACCATTTTGATAGTTATACCAGAGAATGTGTAGTTCAGTTATATCTTCCTGCTTTTTTTTTTGTTTGTTTGTTTGTTTTTTGCAAACGCTAGAGGGCAACATGAATGGGTTTTGTGGAGTTTTTCTGGAAAATCATAGTAAATGCTTAATCATTTTATATAGAAAAGCACACTCATTTTCTGAACACAGAATAGCATAAAGTGTAAAGGCTGCTGTTTTTTTTTACCGCTTTCAAATTCAAATTATAGGGATTCGAAAATTATAGGACTTTCTGAACGTACGTTCATGATGTCAGTGAAAGAGATCTGATTCACTCAGCCAATGATTTCTGTTTTCTTTTTTTTTTTCTTTCTTTTTTTTCTTTTCTTTTCTTTACAAAATTAAAAAAGGGTGCTACAGAAATGGATAAAATAGAAACGTTAAATATTTGTTTTTTAGCCATTCAGCTTGATTTACTCCTATTCATGGAGGACTCGCTCATGGGTGCCATCTAGTGTTTTGCAGTCATGTTTCGGACATAATAGTAGAAATAGAAAGTGGCCAGGCTCCCCTTAAACTGGCTCTGCCTATTAGAGTTGCTGAGTCGCATGCTAGGCAGGCACTAAGTTTCATTACCTACAAGCGTTCACTGCTAACTAGCTCTTTCTACATGTTGTCCTCACCAGTGGCCAAGAACTACTTCCAGAACCGTGAGTTCTCTTTCACCCTCAAAGATGACATCTACGTTCGGTATCAGTCTTTCAGCACACAGAACGAACTGGAGAAGGAGATGCAAAAGATGAACCCATACAAGATCGACATTGGAGCAGTCTACAGCCACAGGGTGATGAGTCTTATAAAGTCATCCACTATTATCTTATGCATGTTATAGATCAACTTTATCTACAACTAAAATGTTATTTGCAACGTCAGCATAACAGTGATGTGAGAAATCTGTACTTTAAGTATCTGATTGTGTCTGTTTCTATACCTGACAGCCCAGTCAGCACAACACAGTGAAGTCCGGGACGTTCCAGGCCCTGGAGAAGGAACTGGTGTTTGATATTGATATGACTGACTATGATGATGTCAGAAGCTGCTGCAGGTACTTTATGACTTCATTTACAGTGTGTCTTGGTGTGTGTAAATCAATGACATAAGAAAATCTGTTTACAAGGACCAATAGAAACCTTTCAGCTTTTTTAAAGGTACAAATGTTAAGAACACTCTTTTCCTTTTATGGTTTTAGATATATGGGGTTTTCTTATGACGGCAGTGTTATTTACTCTTTTTATTTTCAGTGCTGCAGATATTTGCTCTAAATGTTGGACTCTGATGACCATTGCAATTCGAATTCTAGATCGGGCACTGAGAGGTAGGAATTAACAGCGTACACAAAATCTGCACACATATTGTTGTTACCCAATCAGCCCATTTCTGGGCAGCTTTTCAATAGTGACTCTACTGTGACTCTATTTCTACACTATATTATGTACAATCAGTAAAGTGGATCTGGACTAGTTTGACTGTGATGCCACACAATGTGTGGAAAAGTAACTCCTCGTGATACTTCTTCTTTGTTTTTGTGGACCAGAGGACTTTGGCTTCCAGCACCTTCTGTGGGTCTACTCAGGGAGGAGAGGCGTCCACTGCTGGGTGTGTGATGAAGCTGCCAGGAAACTCTCAGTGGCTGCTCGTTCAGCTGTGGCCGAGTACCTCAGTTTAGTCAAGGTGAATGTCACCTGTACACCTCAGAACCATATCAGCCATAACCATTATAATCATTACCATAAGATAGCAATAATAATAAATACCGAAATAAATAAAACAAATAAACAAGTATGTTACATGGATTTTACCACAGTTCTTAGACATGAAGCAGTTTTCAATGAATAATTGCAATAAACAGCTCTTTGTTATTGATAATTGCAGTAAACGGTTCTTGCTACAAGTAATGTAGTTTAACAGTTGGCTATGGTTGCCAAGCATAGTTATTCAACATTATTCCATATACAGCACATTTATGATTAACGACTTGGTTCATTAATACAGTATTGAACTGATGCATGATCAAATGCAAGATTTTACATTGACTTTGAATGTGGCTCAACCAATCATATTTAAGAACTGGAACTCTCCGTTGTAGGACTGAGATTTTATGACATGTTGTACGACATTTCACACAGTCACTTTGTCACTTTGTTAGTATTATTTATTATGTCATATCGCTGCTACGGACAATAACATGAAGTCACTTTAAAATGTACATATATTTTTCTCAGATTAATATATTTGCACATAGCAGAGAATTTTTCTTATATAGGTCCCTCCTGTTTCTGTATTTTGTGTATATTTTGTGTATATTTAATACATTTCAGTTTTAGTATTTTCCTTTGTATTTTTACTTCTATGTATATAATGCTGCCGTGCTGTAGAGTGATTATCTGTGCCTCACCACAAGCATTTCAATGCATGAAGCTCCTGACATGTTTTGCAAATGACAACTAAACTTGAAACTTGCTTTTAGTACAACATTTTACTTATGTGTTGCATTTGACTCATTTTTGATAAAAGCAAGATTGTGGGACAGAAAAGCAGGTAGATGTTTACTTGCTGATATTTCCTCTTGCTATTTTTTTTCTGCATTAAATCAAATGGGCTTTGTTTGGTATGTTTAGGGTGGTGAGGAGACTGTGAAGAAAGTTGTGCTGTCAGACCCAATTCATCCCTTTATCAGGTGAAGTACCACACAACCTTTTCAATAGAGTTGTTTCCTTACAGTTTTGTTGAAAAGAGGAATTCCAGACTTTTCCAAATCTCTGCATAATTCAATCAGTTTGGTTGTGATTTAAACAAAGTATTTCAGAGTGTTTTGATGTGAAATGTTTTTGTCAAGAAACTTGGATTCCTTTACAATGGTGACGATAGGAACCAGGGATTGCAATATTGATAACACTAATACAGCCAAGTGAAACGTTGGAAAGCGGTAAATTTTATAATTTTCATGTTCATATTGTGTCTATCAGAATAGTCATACTGTCTCTAAGGGCTGAATCCTCTTAGATCATCTTAGAATGTTCTGTACCTTTCCTATGCCTCTCTATCACGGGTACCTAACCTTTATACTTAGTGGGGTAAGGTTGTTCAGGCCAGTTGAAGGTAATAACACTCTCTATTATTGTTGTTTGCTCTCACTCTGTTGGGAGAACGAACAAAATGGTGACCTCTCTGCCTGAAGACGACTTGAAATAAACCAAACCTTCTCATAAGTGCACAACTCCGTCTAGTTTATTCTCAATAACCTCTACAACGACTCCAAAAGTCAACAGAACTTAATGGGTCTTCTGAGTTTTTATATGTAAAATGTACGTCTTAGGCCAAAACCTTCACAAACAATCGTAAAACACTGTATTGGAGATCAAGCAGTGTATTCATAACGATACTATGTAATTGCTTTCTGTGAGGCATTATACTTTAAACTATTATATAATTAAATAATTAATTCTACCATGTTAGGCATTAAACTCTTCAGACGTCTGGTTCCTATCATCACCACCGTGAACAATTTGAGTCTGTGAGTGTCTCTAGAATGGAGCATTTCACACCAAACCACTGTGAATGACTGTGCACATATATATATAATAGTATATCATATAATTATAAAGAAATTGAGCGATTCCTATTTAACAAATTGGCTTGAACTCAAGGCTTATTTACACCTTGCATCAGTGTTGTTTTGATGATCGGATCAAAACAATGTTTTGATCGGATTACATTCAGATTTCACTTGGCAGCATGAAAGGTGTGTTCTTAGACACAAAGCAAACGATTTTAAATAAATAATTCCAATAAACATTATTAATAATAATTGCATCAAACACTTCTTGCACCAAGCAATGTAGTTTAACTGTAGGCTATGGTTGCCAAGCAAAATAATGGTTCAGAATCATTCCACATATAACACAATTGTGATTAACGACTTAATTAATACAGTATTCAACAGACGTGTGATCAAATGCAAGATTTTACATTGGCTTTGAATGTGACTCAACCAATCAGATTGTAGAACTGGAACTGGTTTTATGACTTTTTTTTGCCCACTTATGTTTCGCGTTTTACTCATTTTCTGATAGAAACAAGTGCATGGAGCAGAAAAAAGTGTGTAGATGTTTGCGTACTGAAAAAAATAGCTTTTGGGTTCAGCACTAATTAGTGATCCTGGCTTTTAAATTGAAATGTTGCTCTCTGTTTCACAGCCAGTCTCTCTCTGTGGTGGAGCACTACTTCCCTCAGTATGCTATTGTGGGACAGGACCTGCTGAGCAGTAAGGAGAGTGTGGACAAGGTGCTCAGCCTGCTTCCAGAAGATATCCTTTGTCACAGTCTGCATGCTTTTTCAACTCTGTCTGAAGTATAACTCTACTAACATGCAGTATAGTATAAAACCACTCCATGTTGAAGTTGTTACATACACTGATTTTTCTAATTCTCTCAGAATAGTCGCATAAAGCGAGCAAATCTGTTTGTTGTGCTGTTCTTTAACTCTGGATGTACATATCAGGAAGGACCTGCTTAATCTTTATCAGACTGAGAAGAACCCATCAAAGCGCTGGGACAAACTGAAGGCTATGGTGCATCAGAAAAGGGTAAATTCAGGGGAAAACTTTCCTAAGTGCTCTTCTTTTACTTGATTAAATTGAGGAAAATCTCAAAATCTAATTTGATTGTTTGCAAAGAAGATTATATAGCCTTGTATGTCTGGTTCTTATGGTACAGGCCACCAGTAAGAAGGGCGGTCAGTACTTTGATAAGGAGATCATGCTGCAGTACTGTTACCCACGCTTGGATGTCAACGTCAGCAAAGGAGTCAACCATTTACTGAAGAGTCCGTTTAGTGTCCATCCTAAAACGGGTGAGGAAACGGTCTTGTTTGGAGAGGAACAGTAGAAAAAAAAAGCACATGAATTTCGATCTGAGCATTCACATCAAGGTTGCATGGCCACGAATTGGATACGTATCCGATCTAGGACCACATATGAAAGGCTACGTTCACATTACCAGGTTGAAGTGGCACAAATCAGATTTTTTGCCCTAATGTGACTCAGATGTTATGTTTTCAGAGCTGTGTGGACACACAAATCTGATCTTTTCCAACCTGATCCCCTTTCATATGTGGTCCTAGATCAGATACGGATCGGATATTTAGAACTTCAGCTGCACTTATGTTGTATTTATCTGTGTGAATCTGTCTCCAGGTCGAATTTCTGTACCAATTGACCTAAGAAATCTGGACAAATTTGACCCTTTCGAGGTGCCTACAATAAGGTAAGCATCATGTGTCTGTATCTGAAACAAAGTACTAATCTTCTGCTCATTTTCAAAATTTTGTTGACCGTGATGTATAAATAAAAACTTTAGAAATACTTATTACTTATTTTGGGATATTAAAATCTAAAGAAAATGAATTACATTATTATGCAAAATTATTTCATGAGTAAACAAAACATATTGATGTAAGCAGAAGTTTGCTTCTGTAGCTTTTCACTACTTTTAATGCTATGAGGATAATGTAGTAAAGAAAGATTATACCCAAACAAGTAGTTTTGTGCAAACTTCACACTTAATTCATCACACACTCGCTTTATACTTGTTAATCTTAAATGGACTTTCCGGTATTGTACGCCATACTGTTAGCTGTAACCGGACAAAAACTAGCTAAAACAATAGTATTTCCATAGAACAATTCAAATTTCTGTTTTCTATTAGTGTTCAAAGTTAGTAAAGCAGAAATAAGAATGGACATGTGAGCTTCAGTGAAAAGAAACCTCTGTCAGTCAGATTACCCTCTCTCAATGTCTACAGCCTTATATGTGAAGAGCTGGACAAGCCCAGAACTGGGGAGGAAGAGGAGGATGATACAAAGGATAAAGAGAACGAAACGGAAGCTAGCGAACGGCGTAAAATCCGAGGTGAGCACATTCGGTGACTTTGCATTTACACAAAGAATCGTTCAAACATTCAGGGCTTAAACATTCAGCCGTATTATCTGTAGTTTACATGGCAAGCTTTATATTCTGTTTTTGCAGTGGTCCATCTCTCTTTACTGTAGTCGTCTATATACCTACTCTTTTCTCCACAGACTACAAGCGTACTAGTCTTGCCAAGTACATAAAGCTGTTTGATCAGTTTCTGGATGCGATGGCTCGCTCTAGGAAAGGAGAGATGCTGAAAAAAAGTGGTATGTTCAGAATCAGTCTCTCAAATATACCTTTGACTCAAGTTTCATGGGTCATAGCATTCAGGAGCTTTATGACCTGACCAAGCCTTCTGTATTCTCTCTCTTTTTTGCAGATCTCCAGAAAGAGTTTTAACTCATCAGTGACGCCTCATGACCATCATAGCAATGTCAAATCAGCAGAAGAGGAATAAAGGAGGATTTTGGATTGTCGGCTCTAGATCACTCTCCTGTGTTCTGTTTGATCCTAACTGTTTTCCCCGCCTGTGCGATTTAGCAGTGACTGGATTTGTCAGACTTAAGTGATGTTTCCATTGCAGATGTTTTAAAGTTGAGAGGCAAGCTTTAGAAGGACCAGAGAAGGGTGGGCAAGTTTTTTCAAAGAGATACATTACTTAATTTCTTATATCTTAAAACTCTCATCAGATTTTGTACATTACATATTGTAATTCTTGAGGCCTGGAAGACTTACTTTTTGTACCAGTTGACAGAAGCACTGTATATTTACTTTGAACTTTCATGTTTAATATTGTTAATAAAAAAGGTTGTTCTGCAATTGGAATTGTATATTGTGGAATTCCAGTATACTCTGGGATACAGTTGCATGCATAGTCAATCCATGATTAATTTCCAAAAAAATATGTTTATTTCTCACTCAAGGACTGAAAGTTTTACAAATGTATAATACAACATACTATACAGTCACAGAATAACAAATCCACCAAACTGACAGACTCAACTGAGAACAGGTTGAGATCTTTCCCCCTTCTGTTAGTCTCTTACTTGGCCATATCAATGAGACTCTGTAGAGACGTAGGAACCCAGGTCTTTTTGCCCTGGACGAAAACAACTCCCCGCTCGATGTAGATCATAATCCTGCCGAATGTGTACAGCTGCTTGCCCATGTGCCGTTTGCCCACTAGAGGCATGAAGACGATGCCGTTCTCCTCCGCCTTGGCCTGGATCAAGTCTTTAAAGTTGGTAGGTATTGATGTGGGGACAGGGGCGGTGCCTGGAGGTCGTGGGACATTGCTCTCCACCTCACGCCGCTCTTGCTGCTGTGCTGGAACCTCGTACTGGAAGTCCTTCCTCCTCTCTGTCTGGGTCAAATACGCAATGTTCTCCCTCGCGCCAGGCTGCATGTAGCCTCCTGTGGGGCAGAGAGAAATCAGCGGTGGTAATTTGGTGACCAAAAAGTGCTGTTATCATAGAACAATGAACATATGACAAAAAGTTGAAAGAAAAAAAAATATGTATATATCATGGAATGACCGCAATATACAGCAACGGGCGACCAAATGTTCTTCTCCTCGTTTAGTGGTCTGTGGTTGCTAAGCAACGATACCATAGTCTAAAGGAACTACATTTCTTGGCGGAATACTTGTTCATGTTGATTATTATTATTATTATTAATAATAACTTAAGTTAATAATTAATCATTTATTATTTTCTGTAAAAGTGTGTATTTAATCCGCTTCGCATTGTTCTTTGTGTGTATTTTATACCTCGCTTTGCGTTGTGCCTTTCCGTGATAAAATCACAGCAAACCAATATATCATCAAAAACTGTTTGCCTCTGTATTTCTTTGCTTTGTAGGGTAGATAGTATTTATGTGATTAAGTGATTTTTGAACATTACATGGCATTTTATGTGTGTGTGTCTATTTGACTTACCAAGCCCAGAGGCCACAGCTCTGTTCATGATGTCGAGAGCCTCGTTGAGCTTCTCCTTAATGACTGGGTGACTGATCAGTGCCTCTGAAAGCATGCTCTTCCAGCCCAAATACCACTTAGTGATCTCCTCATAGTTAGGACTGTTACTCAGCCAGGAACACAACACCTGCAACATAATACACAATCAGAAAGGAGAATATAACAATAGCATGAAACAGTCTACTGTTGATAATGACGCCAATAGTTCAAGCTAAATAAAATGCGATTGTAGGCCTGTCACAATCATGACATTTTAGCTGACCGTGCCATATAAATAAATAAAACTTTTGTTGTTTTCAAAAGACCTGTTAAGTGTCTTAACAGATGTGTTTTCCTAGCCCAACTGATAAAAATGCACCCAATTCATATTCTGTTTGTAAACATAAAACATGATTCTGAAAGCTAACAACAGCTGAAGTCAACTCAAATAATTGTGGTCTTGATTATTTAATACCTGTGACAGGAATACGCCATTGCATTGTGTCAAAACATTTCCAGTTTCTTGTTACAGTAATTTAGGCATCTACAAATAATGTATTTGCAAAAGGAAACATGTCAATATTATGGATATTTCCCATTTACTGTCACCTACACTGTCAAAACATTTCAAACCTTTTGTGCACAAAATCGCTGTAACAGAAATGCGCCTAATACACCTTCACCTGCTGATAAAAACATACAAGCCTGTAGCCATACCCACCTGTAGCCATTTGTTGAAGAAGTGCTTGTCAAGTAATCCCACCATGGTTGAAAGAGACAGCATGCCCTCCCAGTCCATCACCCAAGTGAATGGTTCAACCAGCTGCTGATGTGGGTTCACCACCAGCTCCCCAAGACACAGAGCTAAAACATATACAGACATTAGAATCTAGCAGAAAAAAAAGCAACAGCAAAGGATCCAATTTAGTAGATACAATGCACTGAGCTTTATAGGTAGACACACACACACACACACACACACCTAGCTTAGGGACAATGTTTTTGACCATGAAAGCCTCCCAGGCTCCCGGAGTGAAGACATCTTTCCAGGGCTGCAAGATGAGCCTGGCAGAGGCATCACTGGGGTGCCAGCGCTGTAGTGCATGGGCCAGTTTACTGCGGATAGGCGGGTACAGTGGCTCCAGGCGCGCCTGCATAAGTGGCAGCCACGGGTGGATCCAGGAGTGGATGGGCACTGTGTCTGTCAGTGGGTTCCAATTATCCACCTGAGGAATGAGACGAAGGTAGGTTAAACACAGTGAGGGTGTTCAAACACAACAATTACACACAAAACAGCAAGAAATTAAGAGCACAGCAATCATCTTTACTCCTACACGCCGTGCTAAACTATTCTAGAACAAGGTACTCAGATGAATTCAGCTCGTCATCTTTGGAGACTGAAGGTTGCCCAGAGAATCTTAACAACATCATACCTACAAGTACCAAGGTGGGAGTATCGTGATGCAAGGCGGCTTCTCTGCAAACAGTACTGTGGCATTACACATCATCAAAGAAAACGTGAATGGAACGATTTACCGGTACATATTAGAGGAAAATTTAATCTCTATGGCCAAGAAAGAGGAGAAGATGTACTTTTAAACAAGACAGCTACACCAAACATACAGCCAAAATAGCACAAGACTGGTTTCTAAAAAAAACGTAGCAGCCAATCTTTTGGGTTGAATCACATTGAAAGTTTATGGAGATTTTGAAACTGCAAGTACAACAAAAGGGCCCTCATATGTTTGAAGAATTGAAGGCAGTTTTTCATGAGGAATAGGCCAAAACTGAACCACAATGCTGCAAAAAAGCTAATAACATATCACAGACTTCTCTAAGCTATAACTGCCAACAGGTTTACAACACAGTACTTCTGTATGTCTGAATCCTTTTTTCACGCTACCAATTTTATAATTTAACCTGAATTTGTTTATGCTTGTGAATGCACAAACGCAAATTTCACAGAAGTTTCTTATTCATCAATTTCATCTTTGGCATATCTGTATGAACTCACTTCTAGTAAAGGTGCTTGAATAAATATTTAACAGCTTGAAAAAAGTTTGAGCTGGGGATAACTAACCAAAACAATTATCAATATAATCTATAATATTGATGAGACAAATAAAAATAGAAAATAAAAGTAATACTAATAATTTGTGCACATTACACATTGCTGTAAACAAATGCTGCAACTATTCCATGTTCCGATTAAAGATCATTAATGTTAGTGTTAAAGTTAATGTTGTAGTGTGCCTTTGCTTAATATTAACACTGCCCAAAAAACATAAATACATCTAGTGCAGAAGCATCCCATACACAACATTTAATGTTATTTTAGGGAAATAATCACACTTCATAATAATTGTACTTAATTGTTGTAATAATCTAAAGCAAAGACATTTTGTTTATTTCACATTTTATTCTTTCCAGTGTTTGTGATGTTAACACTATAAAGTTAGGTCAGTAGGGGGAGCAACCTACGAGCCCTGCCTACGAGCCCTGCCATTGGCTCAAGGGCCAGTGAATGCTTTAATTTTATTGGCTTCCTACCTAACTATCTGCATGAATTACAGCATGCTTCATGTTAATCATCTGTAAATGAAGTTCTGGTTGGCCAGCACTTGATTTTAGGCAGTTAAGCTGATTCATCATTTGTGCTCAAATTTCCACTCCTTTCCACACCATACAAAAGTTTCAGAAAATAGACGCAGAGTAGTCCGTATGTCACTAAAGGCGGTCAAATCTGTGCTCTTTTTATGCAGCTTTGATGAAAAAGAGCCACTATGTGCGTAAATTTAAAGGGGATTTATGCAATGAAAGTGTATTAAATAACATGAACAAAAACGTCTGAATACTCTTTCCCCCTCACTGTGGATGTCTACAGTCTACTTTAAGGGAGAAAAGTGACAATGTATTATGGATTTGTGCATCTGTATGATTCTGTTTTTATAACACGAAAAGTGACCTCTTTCTGTAGCCGTGGGAAGATGAGCTGCTCCAGCACGTAGTCCAGGATCCAGAGAGGCAGCACAGGAGCCCAGCAGTCCACACAGTCCACCATCGGCCCCACGTTCCTGGGCTGCCATTGAGCCACGCAGCCCCTCAGCACTGGAACCCATACCTCCCATATCAATCTGCACACAATGAAATCTCTATTAAATCACATCCAAATTACCCCTGGCAAACATTCGAATACAACATTTAAAGCAGCCACAAAATGGGACACATGGAAAACCAAATACTTGAATTCGCCATGGTTGTGTTATCACAGCCATGAAAACATCTACACGACACCTATTCAGCTGATGAGTGTTTTAGGGGCAGACAGTCCCTGTAATACCTGTAATAACTGTAACCGTTATCTGAGCAAAGACAGTTTCAGCATTTACAGTGTGCTGTTCTTGTCTGACAGTAAGCAAACAGCAAATGTGTCACTGTAGCTTTTCAAAGGATCCAAACATCCAAAAACGTGTGAATTTTTACCCGATTTTCTCCCCAATTTAGTCGTCTTCAATTCCACCCGCTAGTTAGGACTCCCCTAATCACACACGATGCCATCAACGCTAGGAGGGCGAAGGCTAACACAGGCTTCCTCCGAGACCTGTGAAGCACCACCGCTTCTTTTCGAGCTGCCGCTCATGCAACGTCACTGGACAGCTGAAAGCGCTCAGAGGAAAGCGCCAACCGCCAGATCTGTTACGTCAGCTAACAGACGCCTGCGCTGACTAGCATCACGCTGAGTGATGGGGGGAGAAGGAGGGGCCATCCCACCCACCCAGAGAGAGCAAGGCCAATTGTGCTCTCTTGGACTCCCGGCTACGGATGGCTGTAGCATCACCAGGGATTGAACTCGCGATCTCCTGATGATAGGGCCAACGCTTGACGGTTGCGCCACTCGGGAGCTTGCCCTGAGGATTTTAAACATAACACTTTGCTCTGTACATTTCAAACTTGCAGCTCATTTGTGAAGGAGTCAGCAAATCTGAACAGGTCTTTAAAGGCACAGTAACTAAAATTTTAGTTTAGTTCTAAAAGTTTAGTTCTAAGGGATATAAAAATGTACAATACAGGACCTTTAATGTATCCTCAAAATGAAACAGAAAATAATTTAAATAAGGTTTACCTGTGGTAGGGATCCATACTGCTAGTGTCAAGAGCGGCATGTTGAAGTTGCGTGCCCTCTAGAATGGCCCTCCACTGACCCACTTCTTCTAAACCATATGAACAGTCCTACAGAGAAACATATTAAATAAGAATTACATATGAATGACATGTGGAAATGTTGTCTACAGTAACAAATGTTCTGCATGCATTTTTACCTTCAGAGGATCCCAGCTTTTGAGCTTTTCGGTCAGCAGTGGATGCACTACAGACACAGCGAGGTCGGCGAGCCCCATGCTCTTGTATTCCTGGTAGAAGCTTGTCTGCAGTTGCTGAAAGGCCTCCGCGCACTCCTGGAGGCTGAGCGGGGGTCCACCCCCCTCTCCAGCTGTCTCCAGCCGCTCCACCAGCTCCAGCACCCGCTCTAGCCTCTCCACAGCCTCCGCCTCCTCGCTCAGCCTCGTCTGCAGGGCGGAGCTCTCATGCGTCAGAGACACTACTGTGTCCCGCTCATGCTGCAGACGCCGAGCACTCTACAGACACATACACGGTAACACAGAGAGAGATGCCACTCAGGGTCAACGAGAGAATATTAGGTCAGCACATCTTAGGAATGCTCCATCACTAAGGGGGCTGTATTAAAAAAATCACAACAAATCTGTGGGCCACAGAATAAAAAATGTTATTTCATTTTTAATTAATGTTGTGCTATTACTAGAACTGGCCACTGTTTATTTAAAATATGGAAAAACTTCACCAGTAAAATATAGGCACTTATAGTAGACCTTGAAATATTATATGAATACTTGAAATATTAAAAAATGTAAATGTTCCTAGGAGCTCTGTCTTTTAAACCCACTTATTTGCCTGAACTAGACACCTGGCATCTTTTCTTTGCTGCAAGTTCATTTTTACTTGGACTCAGTTTCTGAGTTGCTGAGCTGACGTTAAGTGCTCATGTTGGTTGAACTGGAGCTGAAATGCAGCTAGTGCGTTTGGTGATATGACTGGTGTGGAACTGCATAGAATTGTGTAGAACTGAGGTATAACCACTGTCTTCAGACTCTGAAGATGAAACTACACTAAACTCCTAAACTGTCATCACCACTGAGCAGCTTTTCAGTCAGCAGCTGTGACAGAAGAACAGCTAAACAACCTGGAATCAGCCAGAAATGAACCGGATACCATTCGCCAAACAAAATGGGCTGTAAGATGCTTTACAGACTGGCTGGAACAAAACAACATTAATACTGGTTTAGCAAAAAAGACAACACTGAGCTAAACTTGATATAGTGGAAGTTTTATGGCTCAGTCCGTACTTCAAAAGGCGAGGATTACAGCAGAATGTGAGTTAGCGGAGTTCGTTATTCTGACGTAGCAACAAGCTGCTTGTTAAGGAACTATTATTTGGCAGAAGGAACTGCTAACATTAAAACATTAAACGCCGCGTTCACGACCCAGTTTATTTATTTTTTACTTTATTTAACTGTTGTAGCAATAGAACACTCGAGGTTGTGTGTTATTGCGAATAACATCATCGCCTTCAGCTCGTGCCTGCGACCAAATCACAGCCGTGATGTTATTTTGCGATAACACACTCCCTCTTGTGTCCTATTGCTTAATTACAAAGCAAATAATGTAGTTTGTAAGTTTGAAAAGTACTAGAAATGTGCTAGCGTGTTTTACATGTTGATTTACCCCCCACAGCACAAACTAAAAAGGCAAGTAAAAATCATCCAATTTGGCTGTAAAGAAATCACAACTGGCCATAAAAAAATTCATGATTGATGAATCCCTAACCCATATAAAATAAATATTTTAACTTCAACTGCATCGAAAGGCAACATTATATATAAAGGTAACACATCTTGAGGAATTTGTAAGAGGTTTCTGTGATTAGATCTTGAGTAGTGGAGGTGTAATAAAGCACTGATTGCATAGTTCTAAAGGTAATAATTCCACTTTATCGAAACTGGAATGCTCTAATCAATTATAGTTGATTATAATCATGTTAAATAATGTATGTAGTCATCGTTTGGCCAGCAAAAAATTCTCTTGCTATTTTCAAATGCATAAATCCACAAATGCTCAGTGTATTGCTTTTATTATCATATTATTATATATTTATATTATTCCAAAAAAAAAAAAATAAAAAATAAAAACACACAGAACACTGAAGTCTTCCAGTGAAAAGTATTGTGTTAGCAGCTTGATGCCAAGAGTTTGTAGCAGAAGCTGCACTCTGAGGTGTGAGACTGCAGTACAGGTTTAGTTGCACTTCAGTAAATCTCAGGCCTAGACACACTCAGCTCACAGGGTTATAGACACTGCACACCGAAACAAATCTGGACTGATGAAAATATGCAGTCTTTGGCTGAAACCACCACAGATCTCAGAATCTAATGTGACTATCTGTGCTTCACTAGGATAAAGACAATGGGAATCAGACTATTGTTTACCAGGGTAAAGTGCTTGTAATCACTACACAGCAATGAGCCTTTCAGCATGAGATATACAGTCAAATGCAAAGATTTGGGTGCCCTGGTCATGTTTTGTTTGATTTTCAAGTGAAAATTATATAGTATGGTTTATGTTTAGTAGAAAACTGTTTTTTGGATTCTCCACCAGGGTGATCACTACGCAACCCCACAGTATGAACAGTTCCTCCAGTCCAATTGTGCATGGAGTGTGTAATTAGAAATAATTCTGGATCATACCAAAATTTCAAATCAACCACTGAACCGAACTATGGAGATTCAAGATTTCATGATGCACTGAATTATTTCCAAAAGAATCAACATATAAGGATTTACACCTGTAATGATTATGGTAAGTTATGAGTTGTTTTCGAGTTCCAGCCTTAAGAAAATCTATTTACTTTGGGGGGAATATATGAGGCACGTACCTGCAAAATGTCCTGCTCTGTGAGCTCAATGAGCAGTTTGAGGTTGTGTTCGAGTTCAGGCAAAGCAAAAACTGTGCTCTTCTGCTCTCGTACACTCGCACTCAATGGAGCCTCCTCAGGAACGCTGTGCTTCTGACTCATCTGGCTGTAGCTGTAGTACACCTTCTGCTCCCTGCCTGTCATATCTATCACCTAGAGGAGAGAGAGAGAGAGAGAGAGAGAGAGAGAGAGAGAGAGAGAATATCAAATATTTAAGAGACTAATTCTTTCAAAGAAGACATTAATGATTTTTCTGAACTTGCTGACACAGAAATATTGGTATAAAATATTGATAGGAAAAAGCTTTAACACTCCTTAGAATAGTTAATACAGACAAGAACGGCAAAGCTTGAGGGAAAGTGAAAAGGCCAGTGGATAATTTGGTACCAGTATTAACATACAAAATAACGGTTTTGCGGGCAGAGCACTGATAGGTCAATTTTGCCAATTTTGTGCTGACTGTAAGTCTTCTGCTGTCTCACCTTGACCTGAGCAAGTTCTCCAGCTGGTTTACTCATGCCCTTGTTGGTAAGTTTCCCATGAGCCTTTAGCTCCTCCACAGTTTTGTAGGAATATTTTGGCTTTTTCTTTCCTGCTCCAGGCTCTCTACGCCATTGACCCAATTCCCGCTGAAACTCCTGTTGACAAAGATAGAGAAAGAATGCAAAAGTTCATCTCTGATCCTGAGCAAAATTTAAAGAGATGCATTTGACTTCAGTGTAGAGAGTGTCAGTGTGCTTTTACACTTGGCCTGAATACTTTAGTGCTCATTTGAGTGATGGGCTGATCACCCTTCAATTTTCACCTTTCCAAACTGTGGATAGACTGCGCAATATAATGTATCATATTTGTGTGCACAGATTTTGTGAATTCATAGATAATAAGTTAATTTGTTCATTGTTTTTTTAAATGTTCCTTTGTGTGCCAAAGTTCAAACTGCAATTTATCATCATGCAAGAGCATCTGCAAACCTTTATTGCTACAGAAGAGATGTGCTTTTTGTGCAATGCCCTCAGCACTCTACATGTAATAAAACAAAACTGAAATTAATTGGGATATTGTGCACATACTAAACAATTATTGGGATTACTTTATAAGAACAAAGCAGAAGAAAAACTTAAGAACAGCACTTGTGACATGATGAACCAGGCATGTTATTGGATGGTCAACACTGGGGGCAGATAGCTTTCACATATGATGTGAACTGCACCAGTGTTTATTGAAAGCGAACTCAAGACTACCATTTTCAAATGGACCAGAGATTGGTTCTCTTTACCGCACCCTGGCTCTTACCGAACTCTCTGTGCAAACAGCCACGGGTCCAGAAAAAAGCTTTAGCATGAAAACACCCTCAAGGATAGGAAGAGGGTTTCTACTCAAGAGAGCAAATAAGAGTCTCAGAACATCTCAGATCTCACCTGTTCCTCTTCCTCCTCTGAGTCTACAACAGGGAAGTCCTGCAGGGACTGCTGAGTCCTCTCATTGCCATACGCCCCCACAGCTCCTTTGCCCTTCCGCACTTTAGCCTCAATTGGGTTTACAATACCTGCAAAGACATCCACACATCAGGACACATTCAGTAAACCCTAGATTAACCTGTACTAAGACAGAGAGATACTCTACCCTGCGCGTTTTTGCCGAGGCCTTTGCCCGGAATGTAGCCCATCTTCTGCAGAAGCTTCTGACCAATCCCTCTTGTGTGTTTCTCCCAGGTACCGATGTCCTGGCCCGGCCGGATATTTCCCGCAAACGTCTTTTGAGAAGTCTTAAAGTTCCCACCCTGTAGAGTGTAAACCACATGCACAGTTACACAAAACACACTTAATAATCCATAATGTTTGACTATTTAAATCAGACATGCGGATTAAGCTGCAACCACAAGCCTTGAAAGGAGACAATGTGAGAATTTTACTCAAAACTGCTAGTTCGATTAGTAATGTAACAACACTGAGGCATCTAACAGCCATCTTTGCACGTCAATGAAAATCTTTTTTGTCAAGACAAATGGCTGAAGTCTAATTCAGCAATATTGTGTGCAACACTCAATTTAGTATTCACTCAACCAAACATATTCACTGAAATGACTGCTGGCACGTATGTAATAAGTACCTCCCAAAAAAAAGCATCAATGTTAGTTCTACACACTAGATACGAACATTACATAAAGCATACATAACAATGATAAACACATGGCTACACATTTCTAATTATGTTCAGTGAAATTGGTTGTGAAAGCTTAAACATCCACAACGAAAAGGCAAACAGCACAGAAGTGTGTCTTTGTATTGCTCAGTACCGTCTGAAGCTTTCTGGGTGCAGAAGCGCGGGGTGGCGGAGGCGCTTCTTCACCCTCTTCCGAGTCATCAGAGCCCCCCTGCTCTTTCTCCTTGGCTGCATTCTTCTGCAGGCCACCACTCACAAAGTTCACAGGCGCTGTGTAGTCTTTTGATCTGTAAAGTTTTTACACATACAACTTAGCATCCTCCCAGTAATAACACGTAAGTAGGGGCAGACTATGACAATGCTCACAATCTTAGCCTGTTAATCACTCCAATTATACCTACATAGAAATGTGAGAACTGGTGGTTTAATCTAATAGAAATGAATAAGATATCACTGTTGTCGGAAGAAAACCTCGTATCTCCAAAATGACAACTTTACAGGAGAAGGAAAAAACCTACTTTACTTTTGATGTAAGTAAATGCAACCAGACTTTTTTTTTCCACGTCATTTCGGGTCATTACTCTTAGTCCATTCATCATGAAATTTACATACAATGTAAGGGCAACAGGTTTTCTTCCGACAGCAAGGTTTTCTTCCAACAGCAGCGATACGTATTTATTATCTCTGATGTGTTGACTGTTCAGTTTGTAAGCGCATGTACTAGCTTCTCCTGACAGAGCAGACACTAACAAAGCCAATGCTGAGTTGCAGACCAGATTAGATACCTCTTGCCTCCAAAGCTGGGCCTCTCATCATCAGAGTCATGCTCGGCCCATATGCCGTAAGTAGCCTCCTCTTTGGTCTGTCTGTGACGTCGTCTCTCTGGGTTAAACTCATTGGCCAAATCCCATTCAGACACCTCGAACTTCTCGATCTCGACTCCATCTTCATCCTCCTCGTCTCCTCTACGCCCATACAAATGGGACATAGACATGATTCTGCGGGAACAAAAATAACATAGACAACGTCTCAATACAGCTGGTATAAGGTGCGAAACTGAAGTTGGCTTCTTCTTCGAAATATCTGTTCCATACGGAGCCCCGGAGGGGACGGAAGTAAAAAAAAAGAATTAATTCGAGTGAACTCTGCACGTTTTCTTTATTCGTGATCACTATTTTCTAATTCGTTCTGTCGTTTTCTTTTAATTGTTGTCATGTTTTATTTTTAACTGAACGCATGTTGTTTATATTTGATTTGTGCACGAAATCAATGTAGTAGATACAGGTTGTGTTATTTGTCCTGTGCAGGAGTAACTAACAGCTCCCTGAGACTTTCTGACAGGTTTTCATGTGTTAGATTGAAGAGATAATGGATAGAGATGTTCATCAGGTCTGATTTTGATTTGGGGTGTTATGAGGAAACTGCAGCTTCTCTTCACAGCGACTGGCCCACAGATTCATCAGTGCAGCTGCAGTTTGGTGGTGAAATGAAGGAAGACAACAAACTACAACCACAATCTTCACTAAACTGTACTTTCTAATGATCACATTTTACAGAGATATATACACTTAGCGCTGTTTCTGCTCCCGCGACAAGCTGCGGTGTTAGAGATCATCAAACAATTACAGGAAGAAAAGATCAGCGTCAACGTTTCAACAAACTCAAATTAAACACACACAGAAACATTAATGTGGGATGAGGTCGAATGGCGAGTTTAATAGATCTATGGATTAGATGTAGATATATTAATGTGAGGATGTTGAAACGCTGATCATTTCGTCCTGTAATTGTGTGATGGTCTCTAACACCGCAGCTTGACCGGGAGCAGAAACACCGTGGGCTGTTTGCTGTGAAGAGGAGCTGCAGTTTCCTCATAACCCCCCAAATCAAAATCAGACCTGATGAGCATCTCTGTTCATTATCTCATCAATCTAACACGTCAAAACCCGTCAGACAGTCTCAGGGAGCTGTTATCAAAACACAAACAACATGTGTTCAGTTAAAAACAAAACATGACCACGATTAAAAGAAAATGAGAGAACGATTTAAGAAATCGTGACCACGAATTACGTTCGCTCGAATTATATATATACATACATATATGTTATTTTACCTCCGTCCCCTCCGAGGCGCCGTAGTTCCACCTTAAAAACTTCAGCAGTTACATTCAAACTGCTGCACCATTTAAGGTGGAACGGACAGTTCAAATAAGCAGCTAGCTGGCTAATTTCGGCCTCATAAATTAGCCAACATATATTTGCACATTTTACCTCCTGAAAATGTGTTAACAACGTTTGTAATCTTTGTCAAAATAGATAAAATCCGAGCGAGACCGCCAGTCTAAACAATCAGCGCGGTGTGGTGATGTTTTCGTTAGCACTAGCTAGCTAATGTAGGTTAGCTAATGTAGCTAGCTGAGCTCTACTAATCGCAGACTGGCAGACAAGCTGTGTCGTGAAGTGGTTTTAGTGTGTAAACCTACGGCTATAAATGAAACGGCTAAACAAAATACAAAAACCCACCCGACTCGAGGAGCTAAACTACCTTCTTGCGCGTTTATCACAGACCTCCGCAAACCCAGCAGCTCCTTCCTGTCGGCGTAGCGGCGAACAGGAAGAGCGATGCTGATGTCGAAGTGACGCAAAGGTCAAAATCTCTCTCTCACAGCCATCTTGGACCCCGAGCCCAGACCTAGTAAGTGTTTCTGCGTTCAATCGTGTAACATCCAACGTTTCTAGATGTGTTTGCTTGGTCAAACTCAGCGGGCGTTGTTGCCTTAAAGGTCTTCTGTAATAAGTGGTAAATATTGGCAAGAATCGCCGTTCAGAATAGAAATTATTTCAGTTGAAATGTAGCCGGCAGGCGCTCCAAAATGGGGGAGCTGTGGCAGCGCCTCCTGCCTGGCTCGCTGTCGGTCGGCGATTTCTTATTTATTTCCCCCCGCAGCTTTTATAAAGCGTGACGGGGGGTTTTGTAAGCTGCATATCTGAGTGTCCGTTAACCTTATCAAGCCATGTTGGTGAACTAAGCTGTGGTAGCCAATGTGTAACGGCTCGGTTCTGCACAGGAACTCCGTAGCTGCGTTGGTTAAGCTGTAAACGTGAAAGTTAACCTAGCTGGGTTAGCTATGTGGCTACCTGCTCATGACCAACACGTTGAAGTTTTGATCTCTTAAAAGTCTTCTTCTTAATCCTCTAACGTTATCTAACTCTGCTGTCCACAGAAAACGCGTGTTTACCGTTTGTTAAATCCCTGAGTAGCATAAACTAACGGACTTAAAACGGCCTGAATAGCTAAACATGACTTGGCTGTTACGGCTAACGCCCATTATTAGTTAGCTTGTGAGCAGTTCAGGCATGTGTCTAGTAGCTAATGTTAGTGTTTTCATGCGATGTAATGACTTGAGCTGCCCTAGCTTTGAAAATGTATGTTTTCAGTCTTGTCTTTTCAAGCTGATCTTTATCTATGTTACAACATAATTAGTGATCAGATTGAAAATAACTGTTCCAGGAATGATTTGTCAAAAAATCAAGTTGACACAATTTGTCCTTTAACTCGAATTGGGTGTCCGAAGTTGGCTTCTTTAGTTTTACTCTGGAGCCAAGATGCTAATGTAGCTCAAACTGTGTCTGCCACCCATAAAGTAGTATCACAGTAACTGTCACATGGCCTTATGTTTCCACCCACAGCTTGATTAAGCTTGCTTTATAGCACCGTTGATGTAAGATAGCTAGGCAAACTTGTGAGCAGTGAAAAGTATAAAGTGCTTCAGAGTTACTGTACTCAAGTAAGTAGGTTACTGCAAGTCGTTTTGCTGTTGTGATGAAAGGCAAGTTTTGTAATATTTGATCTTTTTTTGTTGTAGCTAAGAATGCCAGGTGAAGCCACAGAAACTGTCCCAGTGACAGAACAGGAGATGCAGCAGCCCCAAGTGGAGACGGGTATGTAACGCTCTGTTGTACTTGTTTGAGACCAAACTCTGTGTAGAGGGGTCCTGGAGCTGTTTTATTCTTAAATATCTTGGATCACCTCCTAAAGATTAGGTAAAAAGCCTTGTGGAGAAGAAAAAGTAGTGATCAGCATAAAATTTACGCTTTGCTTTTGGTGCTGTTAACACCTGTGTCTGACACTCAGTCCTTTTTCACTCCCAGTCACCAGCTGTTGTGGACATTGTTCATGCAGCAGGTTTTGCTGGGTGGGGGAAAAATGGTGTCGGGTTTTGCCGGGTGAAAGTGCCAGGTTGGTAGGGTTAAAGTGGTGTTACAAACCTTGGCAGATTTAGACGGTGGGTTGTGTTAAAATAATAAAAAAAAGAGAATAAACCAATAGAAAGTAAAGGTGATCCAGGACCTCCTTTTCCAGAAACCAGCATAGTTGCCTGCAATGCCTGTGATTTTTGTGAGAATAAGGCTATTTGGTAGTGTGTAAAGCATGTATTCACTCTTGACCTTGTGCATGGGATATGGATAAACCAGCCATGCATGAATGTTTTCTCTGTAGTGTCTGTTTCTAACCCCTACACTTCAAAAGTATATTTTGTTTACTAGTCATGCAGAGGTTCTCAGTTTGCATTGCACAGACAACTGTTCTTAAGTTTTCTGTGCATATTACTAAGAAAGTAAAGGTGTTAAAAGGTAAATATTTCATTTTTTGTGGAAGTTACTGAAGGCCAATACTCGGTTTACGTGACTATTATAACCTGTAAATTCTGCTTTTCTTCTGATTGTGACTTTTGGTGGATAATCTGAATTCTATATATTCTTTGAGGTTTGGTTTCATTTTTAAGCTCATTATTATTTTCTTATTTTTTGTTATTTTATGGTAAATGTAATTACACAATCATCTTATGTTTTCAGTCTTGCCTTTCCAACCCAAAACATTTTAATGGTAGAGGAATAAAGTAATTAAAAAGAGAAGACAAAACTGCTATAATTAGCTAATTTCTCTAGCAGCCAGTTGTTGGCGGAGCCTTTGTCAGTAATTGTTAATGCTTTTGAATTCCAAGACTGTAACCTGCAGCTTTGAGTACCTAAGAAATCATTTGTCTTTGAAAGCAAATGGGTGATGTGAGCATACTGCAGAGAGGTCTGCTTGGAAAAAGACGGAAGTTATGAATGGGGAAACGCGTTCATCAATTAAGGTCTCATTTTAATTGTATGTGTCATGTGGCAAATGTTAAGCTACAGGTTTAGGGTAAAGTAGTACATATTTTTTTCAATGAAGGTTTTTTGGTTAATTTGCGAGCTGAATGTTGGAATACCTTCTTTCTCAGAGAACCTTTCTCATGGCATCTGATATGCTGCCAGCAGTTGTTAGACTTTCACCGTGTGTGACTGTGGGCACTGCATGGTAGACGTGAGAAGTAGGCACTGTTGACATTTTTTCGTACACTGGCACCGACTAACATTTCACTGACGCTAAACACATTTGGAAGGATGTTTTCTTTTAAACATGTTTTTCTTGGATAGGAAAAGTTCTCAATATTCTGTTGCATATAATAAATTGAGAACTCCTTTTTTGTGGCATTATACTTGACCATCCACTGGAGTTTTGTCGTGGTGGGGGTATGTTGTCACCGGTCAGTTCTTTTGGTTATATGCAACAGAAAATCTTGGTGAGATTTCTTAAGCTGCTGCTGATGCCTTCACTGTGACTGCCCTTCCTCCTGCTGTCCTTGCTCTTCTCCACCCTCTTAGCTCCAGGGGTAGTAAGCGCCCCTGCCAGTTCTGAGGCAGCTGCTCCTGAAATTACCAAACCCACTCCAGTGCAGAGTGCTGTTCCTGAGGCCTCTACTGTTACTCTGGAAACCCAGAATAATGCTGAGACTGTAGCGCACTCGGCAGAAGAAGCAATTCCAACTAAAGCAGAAATAGCACAGTCCAATGGTGAAGTGGTGAGACTTGTTACTGAGGAACAGGCTGTAGCCCAAGCAGCTACTGCCCTTGATAAATTTGCTTCTGCGAGTGAAGACTCCAAAGAACCAGCAGGACTTGTCCAAGAAGCTGTTGTCCAAGGACAAGCAGATATTGTTGAAGACCTGAAAGAAACTTTGGTGGGGCCTGCAGCCCAAGAGCCAGAAGAAGTTGCCACTGAAGAGCAGGCAGTAATTACCGAGACAGACCCAGTGCAGAGACCTGCAGCTGAGGAACCTGTTCTTGAAGGAGATGCAGTAGATGGTCTGCCAGTTTTTCAAGAAAATATTACTGAACCCCAGGGAGTGGGTGCATTACCTGATGACTTGAAGTCTATGAGTCTGGAGGCCACCATCGAACATGCAAAAGAGTCGTCTAGTGAAGCAGCCAACGCACTGGAAATAAAGCCTCTTGATCGTGCTGTAGATCCGGCTGTTCAGAATGAAGTAGTAGCCGAGAAAGAAGTCATAGCCCTTTCTGAGGCTGTCCAGGGGAAGGTGCAGGCTAATCGTGCTGGCCCTTCTCGCTCCTCTCAGCACCTGTCAGGTGGGTCAATTTGTGTGAAGTCTGACCCACTGCTTGTCCTGTCAGAGCAGAAATTCTTTATCCTCTGCACGTGTCGCTGCACACTTAACTACCATTTATCAGGTGTGGAGTCATCTTAATCTTCAGTGAATCACTAAACGTTCAAGTGATTAAGTGAATACTAGTTCATTTGTACACCAACTAAAAGATCTGCTGCTGACATCCTGTCAGAGTAACAGCTTTTTCTTAATTCCTTCTTAACTTTGACCTGTGTCGTGTGGTTTGTAGCTCATTATACTTCGATCTAGATCTTTCTTTGTGGAACTTTCTGTTGTTTTTTGAAACATGAAACAGGCCAGATGTGAAGGTTACCCAGATCCTGTATTTAATCTTTTAACATATTTCACTTGCGACTTTCCTGTCTTTCTTGGATTTAACTGAGTGCACATGTACGAGTTGTGCTTCTAACATTTGAAATATGTGGTTTAGCAATTAAGAAATCCCGGTTCTGGAGTACCAGCGCCCTACAGAGTTTAGCATAGACGCCTTTCCACTGCTCCACACATCCAGTTAAATCTAGGATAGTCGTTAATTAGTTGATTTGTTCGATCATACGTATCGGAACAGGGGAATACTGAAGTATACAGGTCAGAATACTCTAGTATCAAGATTGAAATGCACTTCTTTGGAAAGCTTCATGGCAAGGAGCAGGTTCTCAAACCAACCCTCAAACACGCCAGACAGTCTAGATTTTTTGCTCCATCTGGACCAATGTAGAATCCAGTGATCAGTGCCTTTTTTATTTACATCTACATATATTTATGTTAACATCTTCGTAGGGTTGGTCATAATCAAGTGCAAGCTTAGCTAGGCGTCTATGCATCGTTTTTTTATTAAAAGATCACACTAGCGATCCCATAACATCAGTTGTGAAGAGAATTCAAATTTCAGTACTTTAGACACCTGTAATTTTTGAGTAATGGCTTGCATACTTGTTTTTAAAAGCAATAATAATGCATGTGTGACATGATTAAACCTTTCAGCTCTTCTTAGTTTAGGAGTGGTTGTGAAGCAAAGTTAATCTTTGTGTGATGCCTTTTGTCAGCTGTTGTGGGTGTGCTGTGTTTACTAATACTGCGTTTAGTAAATGTTCAATTTGTTGCATATTGAACTAGTTCAACTTATTAGACATAGTTGTAAAGATGAGGCTATCATGGTTGAATTCAGTTATAACAAGGATCTTCTTGCTACCCAGGTAAGATGTACTTAAATTCTAGAAACAGAAATGCTTGGAAAATGATTTGTTCTTTTAATACCTAGCATAAAAGAGGAGGGATCTAAGATAGGAACGGTGGTTTTTATGTTATGGGTGGTTGCCCAAGCTGTGCGTGTGTTGCTCAAGACAATTTACAGTACTGCAAGTCCATGTGGGAAGATGCTGTGATGCCTGTCTAAATGCTAGTAGTGGCAAAATAGGTTGCTTGTTTTGACATTTTGAAAGCTTTGGTGTGACTTAACACCTTTTTGTGCTTGGAGTGAGAAGAGTTCTGCCCTTCGGAGTTCTGCCTAACCTGCATGGATATGGGTGCTGTCAACACAATTGTCAGAAAAAACTCAAGCGCTTTATCTTCCTCAGCCACACCAGCTGTCCCTGCTGCTGCAGCTCCTGCTGCCTCCCAGCCAAAGGCTAAAGGGTCTAAGGCTGACTCCTCTCCGCATGCTTCTGCCCCTAAACCTGTGCCTGTGGGCAGAAGGAAGCGCTCCTCCCTCTCAGCCTCTTCCTCTTCCCCCACATCCCCAAAATCAGCTTCTGGTCCTAGAGCCACCCCACCGTGTTCCCCACTCGCATCTCCTCCAGCTGACTCTGCTGGTGCAGGAAAAGCTGAGACAACTGCTCCTAAGGTTGTAAAGGCTGGTAAACAGGCAAAACCCAAGAAAGGAGATGCTTTCAAACTTGCTGAACCTCAGCAGGTAGCCCCAGCACCCCCTGCACCAGAGCCTAAACCAGAGGCAGCTAAACCTGCTGCTAGTCTAGGGGCCACTTCCTCAACTTCACTTTCTCCATCAGTGGAGAATGCACCCCCTGCCCCAGCTTCCCCTAAAGCTGCTGCTCCAACTCCAGCAAAGGCAAAGCCAGAAAAAGTTGCCACACCTGCCCCTGCCTCCCCTAAAGCTGCTGCTCCAACTCCAGTAGAGGCAAAGCCAGCAAAAGGAGCCTCACCTGCCCCTGCCTCCCCTAAAGCTGCTGCTCCAACTCCAGTAGAGGCAAAGCCAGCAAAAGGAGCCTCACCTGCCCCTGCCTCCCCTAAAGCTGCTGCTCCATCTCCAGTAGAGGCAAAGCCAGCAAAAGGTGCACCACCTGCACCTGCCCCTGCCTCCCCTAAAGCTGCTGCTCCAACTCCAGTAGAGGCAAAGCCAGCAAAAGGTGCCTCACCTGCACCTGCCTTCCCTAAAGCTGCTGCTCCAACTCCAGTAGAGGCAAAGCCAGCAAAAGGTGCACCCCCTGCCCCTGCCTCCCCTAAAGCTGCTGCTCCAACCCCAGTAGAGGCAAAGCCAGCAAAAGGTGCATCACCTGCCCCTGCCTCCCCTAAAGCTGCTGCTCCAACCCCAGTAGAGGCAAAGCCAGCAAAAGGTGCACCACCTGCCCCTGCCTCCCCTAAAGTTGATATCCCAGCCCCAATTGAGGCACAGCCAGTGAAAGGTACATTGGCCTCCCCTGCCTCCCCTAAAGCTGATGTCCCAGTGGAGGCAAATCAAGTGAAGGGTGCATCAGTTGCTCCAACCCCACCAAAGGTTGCTGTGACAGCTCCAGTGGAAGCAAAACCAGTGGAGGGTGCATCTCCTGCACCAAAATCTAATGCTGCTGTGCCCCCTGTAGCTTTTAAAGTAGCTTCCAAACCTAATGCCCCAGCACCAAAATCATATTCAGAAGTTGTGGCATGTGGTCCTCCAAAGGTACCAGAGGTACCAAAGGTAGTCTCTGAGGCTCATAAAGTGTCTGAAACCCCCAAAACAGTCCCAGCAACTGTTCCAGAAACCGTGAAGGTTGCTGAAGTGCCTGCAGCCCCTGCTGCTTCTTCTAAGGCTAAGGCAGAGGCTCCCAAAAAGAAGCCAGAGGTGACTCCTGCTGTTGTAGCAGCACCACCTCCTCAGGTCACTCCAGCTCAAGAGGAGGAGGATGATGACCTGCCCCCACTCATTCCGCCTGAGAAACCTTTAACAATGCCTGTTTTCCAACCACAACCTGTGGCTGTAGCTCCACCTAAAGTAGCCCCTGTAATTACCTCTGTTGCGCCCCCAGCTGCCCCAAAAGCCCCCACTACAGCCACTAAAGTTCAGCCTACCCCTGCCCCTACAGCAGTCAAAACCCCATCCAAACCGGAACCAGCAATCAAGAACGACAAGGGTATCTCTTTCTCTGTGTGTTTGTCTTCTGTTTGCTGATTTTTTTTAATGGTGTGTAGCTTTGAGTTTTTTGCTTTTTCTACATGCTTTAGGTTTTTAGTTAAGCCTTATTAACATTGGTATAGACTAGAGAATTGCCCTAGAAAAAGTCTCAGCTGGATGTCCTCCACCAGTTACTGGCCTGTTTCAGCAAGGAAATTGGACACCTATCGGGATATAAAACATGTAGGCGTTTAAGTGTGGGCAG
The DNA here is from genome assembly GCF_904425465.1 of Colossoma macropomum. Lineage (NCBI taxonomy): Eukaryota > Metazoa > Chordata > Actinopteri > Characiformes > Serrasalmidae > Colossoma > Colossoma macropomum. The sequence goes on along the minus strand of NW_023494802.1, from coordinate 15,266,062 downwards.
CATTTTCCAAAAAAAATCAACACTAGTTTTTAAAACATCACTGAAGCCACTTAATTGGATTAATGAACGGAGAACAGGGGGAGCTTGTTTGTTTAAATATAATTCTATTTGTGCACTGTGCTTTTTCTAACATATACCTTATTCAATTGTTTTTAGTTGCTTGCTTAAGGTAAATTGCTTTTTTTATCACAACAATATATTGAATAGTTTTGATGTATTTATACTATTTCCTGTCTTGTATTTTGTAATTACTGGTAGTTAACTGAACTGTTGATGTAGCAGATTGCCTATTTGGTATCATGCCTACCTGTAATTACAAAATCCTGGATCAGAAACTGGATTCAAGGTCTGGATTTGAAGACCCTTGGTCTAAACCATGCATAGGTTTGCTGGGCCATGTGTACATAGCACAAATTGATTCTCATGATCAATATCTGTTCCTTGTAGTCTATGCTTTTTAATTCTCATTTGGAGCCACACATTTAAGTGTGTCCATAGATTTAAGCATGATGGCTTTGCTTCTCAGGAAAATGCTTTAATTTATGAAATCTCAAATTTATTGTTCTCAAAAAAATGTTTAGGACAAAATTGTTCCTGTATCTCAGGGAAACATGTATGTTGTGATCATGACAAATAACTATCATGAGAAAACAAATAAAATTATAATCGCTGGAAGTTGGAATACATGAAAAATAAATTGTGGCCTTTTAGGGCTTCTGTAGCTTTACATGGACTTCCAGTGCTGTACCTTAGTTTCTTGTTTTGTATTTTAAGGGTCCGGCACCGAATCCGACAGTGATGAGTCTGTTCCTGAACTGGAGGAGCAGGATTCTGCACAGACACAGACACAGCAGGCACAGGTAAGACTGACTGTCTCCTATGTAATGCAGCTTAATTAAACATTAAGCTTTCACTCCGTACGTATGTGATGTTTGACAGTTCTTCATAAATAGAGATGTGGAAGAAGGGTCATCAAATACAATTAGTATTATGATTTATTTGGTAGCGAGCTGTAGTATTTGTCAACCTGTACTAGTTCTGGCCCTGAAAACAGATTAGTAATTAGCCCAGTTCTCAGATCATGTATTTGGGTAAAAATCATTTGTGATCAGAGACGTTTTGGTGTAAACCTTCTCTACTCCACAGCTTGCAGCTGCTGCTGAAATCGACGAGGAGCCTGTTAGCAAAGCCAAACAAAGCAGAAGCGAAAAGAAAGCAAGAAAGGTGTGAACTTGTGAAGTTTTATAATAGTTGTGCATTGTTGTGGTATTGTTACCTGAATGTAAAATCTCTTTTGTGCTTTACCAGGCAATGTCCAAACTGGGTCTCAGACAAGTGACAGGAGTTACCAGGGTCACCATTCGCAAGTCTAAGAACATTCTGTTTGTCATCACCAAACCAGACGTATACAAAAGTCCCGCTTCAGACACTTACATTGTCTTTGGTGAGGCTAAGGTGAGAATCTCCAAATTTGATCGAAGTGAAAAGTAGCCAGGATTGTTTGGTGTTTGTGTTTTGTCGTATGATCACTACGAACAATACAATGCAGGGTATTGAAGTATCTGACTTGCACAGCTTCTGCTTTTTGACCAAGTTAGACCCCCTTCGTGGTGATTTAAACAGTATGACTTGGTTCTCCTGAGTCTGATGAAGCCAAACTTTCTGTTCTGAGAGGGGGGTTTTCACTCATGCTTTCATTTTTCTTTTCTCTGCCCAAATCAGGGCCTTTATAACAAATTTTCTGAGGACCATTATTAATGCTGTTTTTGCTTTTGCGCCTTAGATCGAGGACCTGTCCCAGCAAGCACAGTTGGCTGCTGCAGAGAAGTTCAAGGTCCAGGGAGAAGCAGCTTCAAACATCCAAGAAAACACACAGACGCCCACAGTACAGGAGGAGAGCGAAGAGGAAGAGGTAACCACACGTTTTCATACTATATATGTATATTGTAGGTTTTAGCAAAGCATGTGTTCATGTTCATACTAGGATTATTCCACTGGCTAATTTCTGAGTCCTGAATTTTCATTTTTACTTATTACTTAATTTCAAGGTTGATGAGACCGGAGTGGAGGTTAAGGACATTGAGCTTGTCATGTCACAAGCCAATGTGTCACGAGCAAAGGCTGTACGCGCACTGAAGAATAACAACAATGATATTGTCAATGCCATCATGGTGAGTGTACACAAAATCTTGATATACTCTGCAGTGCTTCTGTGCTGATTCAACAGTAAGACTTTCATTCTTCTGAGTCTACCGAAGCCAGTGTCTGTTCTGAGAAGAGCTTGGCATTAAAAAGAAATTTTGTTTGTATGGCTTTATTAACATCCTATTCTTTTTCTCTCTTCCTACAGGAATTAACGATGTAGGTGGAGATCAGAACGGGTCAAAATGGGATGTTGCTGAATTAATCTACACTATTTGTACAATTTATACCCGAGAAAAATAAAGTTGTGGCTTGAAGTTGTTGTCTGTGGTTTGTTTAGGATAGTAGAGCCTTAAACCTCCTAGCATGTATTAGTCTCCTAAGATTTTGCTTCTTTCTGTTTAGCATAAATGCATTTCCATTGAGAATTGACTTCATGCTGGAAATTTCAAATACACTTCTGTGAAAATCACTGGAAATGGTGGAACTAGTTGATTCACACAATTTTATTTGGCCCCAAAAAAATTAGCCTAACCCTATTCATTCACCCAGCAAGAGAGCAGAAATACAGAACTTACCTACTTCTCAATTTCCTTTTGAAATTGCATTTCTTTAAGTAATTTACTAGCAAAATATAGAATAATGTTATACAGTACATTGTTAAAAGCACAATAAAAAAAGTACAATGTTTTTGGCCTTTTCAGGCAAAAGTTTGGTCACCGCTTGGTTAGACGTCCAACTGCAAACTGCTGTTTCTTCCATTTTGAAGGAGTTTGAGCCAGTCATACACTAATGGTGAAATGTATATAGCACAGTGGGCATTCTTCCATAATCTGCTCATTTCATAGAAAGCTTTATGGAAGTTATATTCATGTTAAATGTCACTATTTTTGCACTGCAGAATACATATATAGTTCTATGTAGCACTAAAAACGTGCATGTATTGTTAGAAGCTTGACACCATAACAATAGAAGAACCCTTTTGGTGATGTATAGAACCATATTTAACCATGTAAGCATGAAATGGTTCTACATAGAACTCGTGGTTCTTGATAAAATAATTTCCTTTACAAAAAAATTGTGTAGTTTGGGAAATAGTAGCAGCCCAGGTCGCTAAAGACCTTTATTTTGAAAATGGCAGGTGCCGTCACAGGGAATGGATATCCTACTAATAAATGCTTTCTAAATAGACTGGGCGACCAATGTTAACCTGCCCCCAGTCGTCCGTTATGGACTGGGGGAGAGAGATGGTTGGACTGTCCTGTCTGTAATGCTGAAAATGTTATTTAAGATGTTGTGTAACTGCGGAAGCGTCGAGCACGTTGCGGGTGAAGTCAGGCGCTCTTCTCTGCAGCTGTACCGAGGTTTTCAAGGTCCTGGTCTGCTGTTTTGCTGTACGGTCGATAGATGTTAGCCGTGACTATTTAATCTCCCCTTTCTGGAGAGGACTGTGTTAAACTCGCGTAACATCGACATGGCTGCCACAGCGCTGTTTAAAGCCCTGCGCTGTGTTCGCTCCAGGGCAGCAGCTGCCGGCGCTCTGCGGCTCTTCTGCAGCGGATTTCCACAGACGGTCAGGGTGAGGATTTTTTAAGGAGACCCGCTTTTAAGGAGATTTTGAAGTCCGTTCAACTGAGAAGCGTCTGAGTGCAGATCCAGATTGGCTTATGGTTCAACACACGCACAGCAGGACAGCGCGATTGTGCCATGTAAACAAAGTCCTTACAGGAAAGTTCATTCATATTTAAACCAGTGGCCGGTCTCCTCATTTATAACGTCTCTGATGTAAACGGCGACTTTTTGTGCTGGTTGTATGTGTCTCCATGCATATTACCATTGAGGAACTGATATCTTGCCAGCCAAAACACATTACAAAATCACCAGAAACCAGAATATATAAAAATGGTTTCTATATATTTTTCCAGCAGGGATGCGCTCAAAAACTAAAGTTTGTTTTAGCTTAAAGCTTAATATTATGCTCTGTTTAAGCCTGCTTGAGGTTTTATTCCTGTACATGTAATGTAAGTACTCCGTATTAAGGGTAAATTAACTGAGCTAACCTATATGCATAACCCATTAGCTTTCCCAGGCCACATAAGCTGTAGTTTGTGTAATACTGACCCTGTGAATCTCTAAATCAAAGTTTGTTTTAGTCTAAAGCTTAAAATATAACGAATATATATAAAATGTAACGCACATAAAACGACTGAAATATCGATTAGCCTAAAACTCGATAAGACAAACAAAAGTTTAGGCGCATGCGCGAAATGCTATAGGCTTAACCCTGCTGGAGTGAAACCGCAGGCGTGAAACTGTGGCTCTGTGGTACGACGGCGTTTTAGGGCCACTGTTCATAAAAATAAAGATAGTAGACTTTGAGAAAAAAGTAATATTTCGAGAATAAAGTCGTAATATTTGGAGGATATAGTGGGCTAACTGTAGGGGGGCTAACTGTAGGGGGGCTGCCATAACGCGTTGGGGTCTCGGTTGCTGTACTGGCGCCGGAGCTCCACTCACTCCTGTCTCTCTGTGGATCATTTAGATCATCATTCTCATTGTCGGTGAAACTTCATGCTCTCTTTAAATGGTGCGGAGATGAAGCCCTGATAGCCGTGTAGACGACCCTGCCTGCGATTCTCCTTCAACAACACAGACAGACAGTTTCCTCCGAGTCCGTCTGGCTCTTTATTCTAGATAAACACAGTTTCCTGCTCAGCCGTTTCAGCCGGTTCTTATACTAATAACAGGCTGGTGCTGATGTGCAGGAGAGACAGGGAGACTGAGTGTTTCTTTATGGGTGAATCGATATGAAAGTATAACTCCACCAACTCCTCACCGCCCCTCATTTAACAGGAGGAGGTGCTGCCTTCACTTTGCAAAGCCTTAGGCCACAATATTGCGACCTTTCTTGGTATTAATGCCACTTTAATGTCATAATTCTATGACTCTTTTCTCGAAATATTACGACTTTATTCTTGAAGTCTACCATTTTTATTTTTATTAACAGTGGCATTAAAACGCCGTCGTGCTCTGCAGATATTATTTGGCTGAACTCCTCTAAATGAAAATCCCATGCACAGCGAGCAGTTCTGCTGTTGTCCACATGCTCAGGCAGACAGTCTCTTATGTCTCTGACAGGTGCTGTATGACGGAGAGTGTCCAATCTGCGTAAAGGAGATCAACTTTCTTCGGCTTGTGCAGAAGAAGGCTGGTAAAGTGGACTTTGTTGACATCTCTGCGGCAGAGTACGATGGGAGTAGACACGGAGGGGTCAGTTATGAGATGGCGATGGAGGAGATGACTGTGATCGACGAGAATAATAAGGTCGGTGTCCTGATCATCATATTCATTTTTTTTTATTTAAAGAATATACGAAATATACAACCAACGTCAGACCAATACATTATCAGACACCATATACGAATATGTGAACATTACTCTCCGCAATATCATCATACCACCCAAGCACATCATGACGTCAGAGAGTAAGGATGCAACCCAACAACCTGCGTATAAAAAACCTATATGTCTAAAGGAGGATGCATACATACACATATACATATACACTCACTCACTCTCTCTCTCTCTCTCTCTCACACACACACACACACACGAGGAAAGCCAGTTAATCAAGTGTCTCTTCATAAAGCTGGTCATAGAAATTCAAAAATCTATTACTTTTCTTAGTTTCTACAAGATGTAAGGACTGGAGCAGTAATTTAAATTCCGTTAAAAAGAGGGACGGGATTGGCTGAGAATTTGAAAACTTCTGTTTATGAATAAAGAATTTAGCATGTAGAATGAAAAAATTAACAACATACTCAAGAGGCTTGTTAGTAAAGTTATTGTAGTAACAAATAATATCTTAGAGATTAAAGGAAAGTCATTTTGACAGGGTTAAAAATGTGAGCACATAAGTTGGACCGAAAGTCGTTCGTGCTTCCACACTGAAAAAACAGGTGAGTCAAAGTTTCATCAGCAGACCCACAGAAGGAGCAAAAGCTGTTAATGTCAACAAATTTGGAAATAAAAGAGTTCACAGCACATATCAGATCATCATATTCTTTAAATTCACTCTTAAGATCCTGATGATGTATGCTGGACAGAGGCGGAGCTAAACGTTTAGCCCCAAAATAGTCCTCCATGCGTGCTGTATGGACCAGCAAAGCGGGGCGTGTCCTGAAGTTCTCTGTTATTTTATTTATTAGCTAGGAGTTCACACAAGGCATTGTATGCATTATGTATCAAATTAGCCATAATTCATTTTACATGGCAGTTTTACAGTCTCTAAGACAGAAAACGGGCTGTTTTTCTTGCTGTGCCTGTAAGACTGAGGCGTACAAATGATCTCTGTTCTGATTGGCTGCACTGTGTTGCTCCTCACTCAGCTTTCTGAAATGTGAGTGGGCGGGGCTATACTGCTGTAGGCTAAATGGGCGGATACAATGCTGATTTCAAGTGAAGCTCGTAACCCAAATGTAAGGACTAAAAGGCCTTACTGAATTTGCATTTGTGAATGTAGAATTTAGCAAGAAAAATCAATAAATGAATAAGATAGAACTGATTCTTGTTTTGATTGCAAATATCATAGAAAGGTTCAAATGATGTTCTCATCTCAGAGCTCAGTGTATAACATTAAACCAGCATGGCAGCTCAATCTGTCAACAGTAATAAAGAACCACTTCTCTACTTTTTAATGATGCTTTAGATTAGACAACATACAGGCACAGTAGTTAGTTGAACTATAACACTGACCACTTTTCCTTTTTTAAATGATGTTTAGATCCGTTTAAAACAGTTTTGATGTTCTTTTTAAACAGTTTTTATACAGTTCTAATCTAAAAGATTTCAGTGTTATGAGAAGGTAGGTATATAATGAACATTACTGACGTTAGCTGGCTGGCTTGCTGCTAACAATGCGTTAAGGAGGTGTCTGTTGTTTCCTATTTTGTAGCTCAAACGTGCAGACGCAGTAAAGCAATATTGAGCTGCGACCTCTCACCTCACTGCCAAGTCTTAGCACAAGTAAATGCACTGATTTTCATGACATCACAAAACAATGAATTCAAAATGGGCTTTTTTTTGCAGCCAAATTTCCATGTGTATATATATATATATATATATACATACATACATAGAAAAGTGAATAATGGATTTTAAAACTTTAACAATATTTCCACATCGTATCAAACTCTTACTTAAAAAAAGGTAGGACAATTTGTTTTTCCATTTCCATTTTTCATAGAAGACATGCTACATATTTTACGTGTTTAATGGCACTTCATTTACATAGTGGAGATGAAACGATATTAAAATTTCATATCATGATTATCGATATTATCGCAATAAAAGCGTTGAAAAGTTAAATAAATAAATAAATAAATAAATACTGATACACAAACCCCTGTGATGGACTGGCGACCTGTCCAGGGTGTATCCTGCCTTCCACCCAATGACAGCTGGGATAGGCTCCAGCACCCCACCGCGACCCAGAAGGATAAGCGGTTTAGATGATGGATGGATGGATGGATGATACACAAACTGAAATTCGTTTCACCAACTTTTATATTAACACAAATAGAATTGGCAGCAAATATAATACTGTCTCAGACAGTAAACACTGCAAGCGAGAAAGGGGAGCTGTGCAGATTGAACTTCTGCAGCTTCTCATTCCAGAGCTTGTGTGACTGTTAACTCAGAGCTCATTTTGGAGACTCTGCTCCACAGAAATGTGTGTTAAAAGGTTTAGTTTTGATTCACAGTTGATTCACCGATTGTTTTTTTTTTTCTAAAAGCTTCATTTAATATTATTAACGAACCATAAGCACAAGTTAAACCACACAGACCACAACATTTCCTCTATTTCGAAGTCCCCACAGACTTCTACGTTAAAGTTAACCTCGCATTCTCTAAAAAGTAGCGGGTGGTGGTCGCGAAGATGACTCGTAAGGTTTGATGTGTTGCCCCCTTTCGCCGCTATTTTCTTTCAGCCTGTTCTGCAGACAGTGTGGTCATCTTCAATTAACTTTCCTTCTGCATCCTTATAAGACCCAAAACATGACCAAACGTCAGACTTGGTCTTCTTAGAAGGCTGAAATATCTCCGAATCTCTGTCACTACATTCCGCCATGTTCTCCCTTCTCTCCCTCTCACTCTCCCCTTAGTGTTCGGTCAAAGTTCAGTGACAAATACCTGAAACAGAGAATTTACATGCAGTTATGAACAGAGTGGTAAACAAAAGGATTGTTTACTTTTGTTTATGTCTTTATGTCTGTTGGCAGGTTCACCGTGGGGTCTCTGCTTTTGCAGTTATGTACAAGGCAGTGGGTCTTGGCTGGTTGGCCAGGTTCATCACTCTCCCTCTCATCAGGCCTCTGATGGACCGTTCATACATTGTGTTTGCCAGAAACAGACTGAAGTGGACTGGCCGAGACAAGTGCACAACAGGACGCTGTGCTAAGTGAGACAAAAGAGCAAACGGGGAGATTTAAGCATCTTAAACAACTTGGATTTACCTCAATACCTTTTATAATCTATTGACTGCCATAAAACCCGTTTTTCCTCAGTATTACCATCTTGTGGGATTTACTAAAGTTGAAACAGAAAAAAGTAGGGCGGAAAGTAGGGCTGTGTTCATATAGTGATAAGACAGTATATTATGAATAAAGTAAATAATTTTGATATACACACTGATGCAGTCACACATTTATCGATATTCCTGTATCATGTAAAAAAAAAATTATGAATGCAATTTTCCCTACATCTTTACAAATTACGGTACCAAAAAGTGTTCTTTCCAAAATTAATTGAAAATCTAATAGTGGTTCTAAAAATGGTCCTCAGGGACACCCAGACAGTCGCTCTATCCATATGTGTTGCAAGTTAAGTTGGAGCAAAAATCTGGGCATAGAAGAACAACTTTTGGTTCTCTAAAAATCCTTTTAGTGGATAGAACTATTTTTGTGTGTGTATGAAGAACGTTTTTAAAATTTAAAGAAACTCCATGTAATGTAATGGTTCTAGGAAGAACCCTTAAGCAGGAACTGAACCTTTATGTTTGAATGTTTCTTAATGCTCACAAATCTCTTTCCGACATCGTTCTTTCATGGAAAGTATTTCTTCGGTGGCACTTGTCAAATAACCCTGTGTGGTGTTCTTTTATTTATTTTTTTTTTTTAAGTGTTTTATAAAGGGCTCATATAATTTGGTATCATTGAACAGATTCGCACTCTTAAAAATGAAGGTTCTTAAATGGTTCTTGGTGTGGATGTGCAGTTCCAGAAAGATCTTTTCATTTATATAGAACCTTTACATAATGTGTAAGGTTTGTTTTTTACTTTGAAAAAGTACTTCACACTCTTTAAATAACCATCAGTTGAAAGATTGTTTAGGGTAATGAAGGTCGCAGCCTTTATAATTAAGAGTACAAACCAACTAAGTGACCCTGTTGAACAATAAATAAGTAAATAAATAATATTGTGTGCTCTTCTCTGTTGAAATATCATATTGTGATGCTTGTATCATGGTACAAATCATATCGTGCAGTAGCTGCCCAGCCCAAGATAAGATTGATCTGTATTTGTATGTGAACCATACAATCTTACAGTGGAAGTGTCATAAGTAAAATGTGATGTTGAGGCATGTAATATTGCAAAGGTGATAAGCATGCCACTGTAGCAATTAGGGTGAGATTACACTTTTTCTTATATTTCGGCATAATTAAATGGTTAAGATTTAAACAAAGTCGGATGTATATGTCTGTCTTTCTGCTCTGCAATAGACTGGTGACCTGTCCAAGGTGTATCTTGCCTTCTGCCCAGTGGGATAGGCTCCAGCTTCCCCCACAACCTAGAAGGATAAGGGGTTTAGAAAGTGTGTGTGTGTGTGTGTGTGTGTGTGTGTGTGTGTGTGTGTGTGTGTGTGTGTGTGTGTGTGTGTGTGTGTAAACAAATTCATTCAGAATGGTGTGAATTGATGTGAAATGCACATTTCTGAAGAAATGTACCAATTCAGAATTGTTCACAGTGCTTGTGATAGGAACCAGATGTTCAAAGTGTTGAAGGCCTCTAAATCTGCAACACCTTATAACACGAAAAGGTTATGACTGCATTGCCTGATGTCCAAAATATGTTTTTATAATGCATTCATGGTGGAGAGGTACATGCAGAATGAATGCATGGCAAAATAGTTATTTAAGAAAAAGTAATTCAGATTTACCAGTAATTCACCATTGTCAACATTAGATATAAAATCTCAGAAGACGTGTAGGTTCACTGGTCATTTTGGATTGTAAATAAAATGGCTATATTTGTGTTCGGGACCTCTTGGTTTCTATCGCCGCCACTATAAATAAACCGGAGGTGGAAAGTTTCTCTTCAGTGCACCATTTCACATCAAACCAGTCTGAATAAGAGAATATATGTGTTCTGCTAACTTGAAATTCATTGTAGAGTTAAGATCAATCAGTAATACATAATATCTACATCATAGAACTACAGTTTAGAAACTCTATTATGCTCTACTTGATCTGAAACAAGTGCAGTACTTCGTGACTCCCACCTCATCCAGCGGTACTAAACGTGTCTGAATTTCCTGGACAGTACTGAATTGTGTGCGTCTGTCAGCCTACAGGCCGTGCTCTCAGAACATTGAAGGTACACTCACTAAATATAGAACTCCCATAGCCAAGCATGCCCAGAAGCAGATGTTTATTTTGCACAGGAGAAAAGGGATTGGTCCATCGGAGTGTCACTTGGTTCTGCCCTCAGTCAGAACAGCCAATAATATTGAACCCCTCAGTAAAGGTGGCAGTAGATTAACAGCGTTAGCCTTGTCACAACAGTAGCCGGTGTAAACACAACTTGAAGAAGCCTTGTAGTACACTAAACATAGGGAACTCCATACTGCAGTGTATATAATCTGTGAAGAGAAAGTGAGTAAGGGTTACATCAGCTTAAACTCCCATTCAGGAGGACAGTAAAGACACAGGTAAAATAAAGTTGCTCTGTGATTCTATGACCATGAGTCAAACTCAAGGTTAAAAATGAATGGCTGATCTATGCTTGTATAACCTCAAAAACATGGAGTACAACACTGTTGCTGTTTGTAAGGAAACCAAATCATTTAAAACTATTTCCATTGGTCCTTTCATTATCACTCAATGTAAACAGCAGCAGGCATTTACAAACAGCGTTAAAATGATGTGATGTGAGGTTTTGATATGACAGTAATGACATGCAATGATATATACTGGTCATTGAGTAGCCTGTTTTTCTTGCTGAAAATGTGCTATTTTTTCATTTTAACTTATTTGTTTCCTGCCTTAATGTTGCTTGTGCCTATGCAACTTGCATGCTGCACCTAACTTCACTGAATGTGACAGAAAATGCTATGAGGACGTTAATTACCTTCATATTGCAGATGTGTATTACACCCGGACAAAACCTGAACAAACTTTGAATTCTTAATCACTCTGAGGGGGTTAATGCAAAATGCACAGTTCTCTATTCTAGAGAAACTTACAGAGTAATTCCTCTTAAAGCTCCCTCACAGAAAGCTATTACATAAAACAGTTCTGAACACGCTGCCTGATGGCTGAGACATTGTTTACGACAGTTTTGAGATAAGCTTTTGGCTTGAAAAGTATTTTTTTCTTTCTTTCTAAAAGACATTCATGGTGGAGTGGTACATGCAGGGTGTTATAAGAAAAAATAGTCCCTAAAACAAGCTTATTTTTCAGATTTACCACTATTTTATAATCAACAGTACACAGAAAAACTTAAGAAGGCATTTGTAGTTTAACTGATCGTTTTGGACAGTAAGTAAAATGGATTTATGTGTGATCCTGGTTCCGTCACCACCACTGCGCAGAAATCAGTCAGTTAGCTTCTTCCCTATTACTGCTATTAAAACACTGTGTGAACCTCGACACTGTTTAATTTGAATTGTCATTAAACAGAACCTGTCCAGGGTATCATGCCTTCTACCGAGTGACTGCTGGGATGGGTTCCAGCTCCCCCCGCAACCCAGAAGGATAAGCAGCTTAGAAGATGTGTGTGTGTGTCATTAAACTGATCATAAATATCCTTCAAGACTAATAAAATTCTTCATGCTGTTTAAGAATATTAAAGGGGAAATCCCACTATTTTTCGAAATTTCTGTATAATTCAGTCATTAAGATGTAAACAAAGTCAATTTCACTTTGAACCCCTCTGCATGACTCCGTTTACATCTTTTAATGACTGACTTGTACAGAAATTTTGAAAAATAGTGGGATTTTCCTTTATTATTCTTAAGCAACATAAAGAATTTTATCAGTCTTGAAGGAGATATATGATATGATGTGTTTAATGACAGTTCAAGTTAAACAGTGTCATGGTTCACAGCGTTTTAACGACAGTAAATTGTTTACACTGTGACGTGTGTTGGCGCTGTAAGAGGAAAGAAGGTGCTTTTCTCCTTGTGATTCTCCTGACGTCAGCTTTCTGTTATGTAGAGAAGCATGCTTGCTTCCACGTGGGTCAAAATATGGCAACAAGGCGGTGATGGGACAGTTTGTACACACACCATCAGGGACAGTGACCTAACATTCCTAATAAACAACAAAGATGAGAGGAGGGATCACATGTCTGCTATGTGACCTGCTCTAGCAGAAATATAAAAGCTCTGAAAAGGCTACCTTGAACACCTTGTTGAACTCTGGTGTCCTGTTTCAGAGATGGGTTGACCACAGTTGCTGCTTCACCAGAAAAACTGGAAATAAGTTATAGACATTGCATTTTACAAAGTATGTGTAAATCAGTTTGATGTATTCATATATGCCAAGACATTCAGCTTACTTATTGGAAAGATTCAGATTCTGAAATAACTATTTATGTATGTATGTATGTATGTATGAACACATCTTAATTTCTTGAATTTCTGCAATTCTACTCTTGGCAAAAAAGATGTATTGAAATTGTGTTCAGGAAATTATTACTCAGGACGTTAATTTATCCAGGAGGGGGCAGCAAAATGCTAGCTAATTCCAAATAGGTCATGTGTTAACAAGTCACTTGACTCACCTATTTTCTGCATAAGCCTACTGAAGGCACTTTCATCCAGTAACATTAACTATGGGAAAAAGAATAACATTAAATGGAAAGAGATGCCATATATCAGGCTCTGATTATGTACAGTGATTTTGTGCATCTTGAACTGACTGCAGAAATGCAACTTTAAACATTCTCGCCTGTTTTGCTTTTTCAGGCATCCGGTGGTTCAAGTTATTTGGCCCGACTCCATCCAGGCCCCGTTTCAATCCAGTTTTGTGTGCATAACATCAGTGCAAACCAAGGTGTACCTCTGGGTGCACCTTTGGGGCCAAAGAGGTTTCAGATACTGTACAAGATAAGGAACCTGCTTACTAGCATCAGAACTTTGTCTCACTTTGTTAGGACTCTCTGCCATGAAGCCTTACTGGTCAAACATGAGCAGCTGTTTTTCACCCTGTAATTCTGCATGGACAATTTCTCTTAAAAGGTCAAAGCTGAGGCCTCTGAGCTGCACCAATATCAGTCTAAAACATGGTGCTAATCTATGCTGTGCCAAGGCCTCTCGGATTTATTCCACTTCCAGCAGGGAGACATTTAAGGCAGAAGCTCCTATTGGAGTTTACCAGAACAGCAAGGCTGCTTTTCAGATGCAGTTACTGCGGATGAGACTTGGGAACTCTTTCAAGCGCCTATCTAGGCACATCAATGTGTACTTTAAGCAGAAGGAGGTGGCTGCATCTGTTTTTTCTGGTCAGGCTAGCTTTGTGTCTGCAGTACAGGAGCCTATCACTAGAGTGCAGAGACGAGAACAATGTCAGAGAGCGCTAAGGGACAGGGCCTATATGGTGAGACAGCCTAGAGAGGAAACCCTCATGAACCAGTCCGAGGAACCACCATTGTTCTCTGCATATCCTAGCCTACAGCTGTTCCATATCAGCTCTTTAGCAACCAGGTTTGGGGAGTCCTATAGCTATGTAGCCAGTCACATAAACTCTGTGTTTTCTAAGAATCCAGTAAAGCAAGCCTGTGAGGTATTGCCAGCATCTGAACGTATGATGAGAACAAGAAAGAGAAAAGTTACCGAGCATCAGAGCACCATCAGCAAACAAAATACCGTTTTAGAAACTGGCTCAACTCTTTTTAATGCAGGCCAAGCAGCAGCTGAAGAAGTAAACAATCCAGATCTTTCATGTTCCTGGGAAGAAGGGTACCTTCACTTTGCTCGTCACATCAACCGATACTTTGGGGCAAAAATGGCAGATGCTGTTGAGGAATCGCAGCATAGTCAAAGCACATACTCTGCAAAACATGAGCAAAGTTGTGCAGCATCACAAGGCAGTTCTTCCTCAGAGAGCACACTGAACTCTTTACCCCTCAGACCTAAATCGCTCTTCCACATAAGCAGCCTCACCACACGCTTCGGGGAAAACTACGCCTATATGAGCACCCACATCAATCACTACTTCAAGGGCTCTGCAGCCACAGAAGAGGAAGTGGAGCGAGATCCGTACAGAGGACAGCCTGAATACAGCGTCACTCTGGAGAGAAAACCTCTGTCCTTTTTCCAGTGCCTTCTAAACCCCTCAGCCATCCCCAGCACTGTGGGCAGCTACCTGGGAATGGCTTCCAACAGTCCTACCAGTGCAAGCACTGCCCCAGAGTCCACAGTGGACAGAGTGGTGAGTCCTACTCCAGCTGTTTGCTCATCTGAGTCAAGGGTGAGGTTTCCCCTTACCCCTTTTGCACTGGAGCTATGAGACTAAAGTAGCTTTGCTGTTTCAACACTGTCCATCAGGGCTGCTTCCAGTGATAAATAGCAGTTCAGGGCCTAAAAATATGTATTTAAAAATGTATTTAATATTATTTGTCATAGATCTAGTGAGCCCAAAGAATTTCTTACATTGTTTCCTTATCCAACTCTTTCAACTCTTTATTTTGCATACAGAGAATATGATAGATAGCATAGGATGTCACCTAGGCCCCCCAAGAAAACGAAATGGACAAAAACTAAGCTTTAAAGTGGCTTCTTCTACTGTTTTTAACAATATGTCATGTTTTTGTCCATTTTGGAGCTGACATAGAAACCTAGTTACAGAACTAAGTGGCAGCACAGAGCAGAGTTACCTTCAGGCTCTGCTCGTTTCTGGCTGTTCTAGTAAGGAGCTCGTCCTCCATAATCTCCACGTGTGCTAGAATTGAGTAAAGATTTACAGCAGTGGTTCAGCCATTTTCCTCCTAATTTTTCTCCTCAATTTACCAAATGGAGTCAATCAGCCAAGACATGTTTGCTTCTTTAGTTTTCCTTTGGAGCTGTGAGGCAGGCTAACAAGGCAGATGCTTATAGATACCTATTTGTGCAAAGCCATTATACCTTTTTTCAAATTGCTTGTTAATCATAGAGACTTATTGCTGTGGTTTCTGACACTGTATGACACAGTTATCTAACAAAAAGTGAACAAAATCACAAAAGAAATTTAAACGTCAAAATGGGCTGCTATTAGCACATTAGCTATGTGATCTGCTTTTGTCCATTTTTAGATATTAGTAGGACAAAGAGTTCTAGAAACCACATAAGCAAGTGTATTTGAGGTGACTTACCATCTCAGTGTGTTCTAAAGCAAGTATGGGAAGATTTAGGCATGCGGTCGTGTGAAAGTGATGACTAGAAACTCCCAATACTTACAGCTACATCACAATTTTAGCTACATTAGCCCCAGTAGCGCCAGTGCAAAACTAAAGAAGCAAACATGTCTTGACTGATTGACTACATTTGGAGCAAGAGGAAAATGAAATTTGATGTAAATTAGATTTTTTTGCCCAAGCATGGCTTCAATGCATACAGTATGAGCAATCTGATTCTGACAGTGAAACTATTCTGTAGGCAGTGGGAAGGAGACTGGCAGAGGAGAAGACTCGAGATCTGCTGGGCAGGCTGAAGAAGGCCAAGCGCTCATCTATCAGTTCCTGTGTAGAGGAGCTGAACGCTCATCTCATTCTGCACCCAGCATGCAAGGCTGTTGTGTGGCAGGTATAAATCTCCTCTCACTTTCCTCAGAACTCTAGAACCCTCTGTATTTGACTCTTAATAGATTCAGCCTAATCGAATGTGACTGCCTCCAGGAAAAAGTATTGCTGCAAATGCTGAAGTATCGCCAGATTTTTTGGATGGATAAGAAACTCCAAGGAGCCATTAGAGAAACCCTGGCTCTGATTGGCTATGTGGATCCACTTAAAGGTCGCGGGATACGAGTGCTGTCCATCGATGGAGGCGGCACGAGGTACAGCAACTCTGAAAATCATATGATTAAACCTTTTTCTTGTGCTATTTTTTCTTGCGCTTGTGCTGTGTTATTTTATAGTGATTTTAAATTTGGACTGAAAGGTCCTTCTGGAGAAATCCATGCCAATACACTGTTGCTCAAAAGTCATTTCGACTATAAGAAAATATATAAGAAAATTCAATAATATAAAAAACTATTTTGTTACAGAAACATGTATGAAGTGATTCTAACATGATTTTAGTACTCTAGTAACGTAATAGGAGTTATATAATTTGCAGGCAGCTGTGAGAAACTTTTAAAGACGATTTTGCACAAAAGTTTGAACACCCTGGTCAACTTACATCTTTCAAAAATAAAAGTTAATACATCCTGTACAGGGAACAAACTTAAATATGGATTTCTGCCAATGTCAGTGCGCATTCTCTATGTATTTGTTAATGTTAACATGTTTGAAAAACACATAATATATAAAATGTTCTGTATACTTTTGCAAAAGGCCACATTTACGTTTTTTTGTTTTCTTTTTTATAAAATGTTAAATTCAGCAAGTAAACAGTAATCGTGCATTAAAATGTGCAGAAGTGTGTTCTCTGTAGAGGATGTGTTAACATTTTCATTTAGAACATCAACAAAGCATATAGTTTGACCAGGGGTGCCCAGCCATGTCCAGAATAATGAACAGAGTTATATATAATTCTGAAATAACTGAGAAATCTGTATAACATTGAGAATGAAGAACACAAATACAGAAGACAGTTAACACTTGGAATAATCACCCAGCTAGCTCAGTTAGTAGAGCATGAGACTCTTAATCTCAGGGTCATGGGATTGAGCCCCATGTTCAGTGTGACTTGTGATCATTGTATTGGGCAGTCGTGGGCTGGAGGTTTAGAAACAAGCCATGTGACCAGAAGGTCGCCGGCTTGATCCCCTGAGCCGACGGTACTGAAGTGCCCTTGAGCGAGGCACCTAACCCCTAACTGCTCCCTGGTGCTTACTGCCCCCTAGTGTGTGTGTATGTGAGTGCTTCACTGCATGGATGGGTTAAAATGTGAAGGCGAAAATGTCCCCGTTGTGGGACTAATAAGGGTAACTTAAGTTCCTCATATTTGAAAAGTGGTGATCAAATCTTGAGTCAAAAATGACTAAGAATAGATAATCACAGTACATTATTTATCATTTAGTAACATGCTTTTTTTTTAAAAAAAAAAAAAAAATTGAATGAGGAATCTAAAAATATCTTTTAGTGCCTAGTTTGCCATATTCCAATCTGCAGTGGCCCAAAAAAGTATTTGGACACTCTAACCATGTACCCATTAGCAAACTTTAATGCAGTTCATTAGGCAACTTTTGTTTGAGAGAAAAACACTTTTAGCACAATATCAAACTGATGATAGACTCTTTGTGTGGAGAAAGCCTGGAGAAGAGTTTCAACCGGACTGCACTGAGAGTGATGTAAAGCACAGAGGTGGAAACATCAAAGTCTGGGGCTGTTTTTTATGCAGTGGAGTCGGTGAGCTTGTGTTCATTGATGGAATCATTAAGTCAGAAGTATATGAAGGCATTATAGAACCTGCAGAACTCTGCAAAGAAACTGTGTGATGTGGTAAGGCGAGGCCTACCCCATCACCACTGAATACCATCCCTTGCACTATAAAATATGTGTGTGTATAGATGTACTTACCTGTGTCTGCCTGTGAAAGGAGAATTAGCAAAAGGGGGACAGCAGGGAGACCTACGTACCTTATCCTTATCGGGAGGATCCACCGATGGGGAGAAGAGGGGGGGGGGTATATTCCTCATCTAATATCCTGTGGGAGGAAAAAGAAAATAATTAAGTTGCTATAAGTTAATGGGCCCAGACAATGTATATACCGGTAATGAATTGTTTAACCTAGGTTGACTGTATATAGCGCTATTGTTTGTTTCATGTGTAAACCACACTGTTCTAACCTCATGGTGGGGAATGGGATCTCCGAGGGTGGGGCTTTAGACTTAAAACCCGAGGGTTTCTCTGAAAGGAGGCTACTTCTCCCCATGGCTCTGTTTGCCACAGTGGACGCTAGCTGCTCATAGTGACTAATGTAATGATGGTGTGGGGGAAGTTTTAAAAGTGAGTTGCCATGACTGCTTAAACAATAAAGAACATATAAAAGAATTAAGAATAGCCTTTTTAAAGAATACTTTTATGAACAAAACATGACTGTCTGAAAATGGTCTGGGCGGCATGGTGGCACAGTGGGTAGTGCCGTCGCCTCACAGCAAGAAGGGCCTGGGTTCGACCAGGGTCCTTTCTGTGTGGAGTTTGCATGTTCTCCCTGTGTCTGCGTGGGTCTCAGTCCAAAGACATGCAGTCAGGCCTGTTTGACACGCTGAATTGCCCCTAGGTATGAATGTGTGAGTGAATGTATATGTCTGTGTGTCTGCCCTGTGAAGGACTGGCGACCTGTCCAGGATGTTTCCTGCCTTCCGCCCAAAGACTGCTGGGATAGACTCCGGCACCCAACGTGACCCAAAAGGATAAGCAGCTTGAAAATGTGTGTGTGTGAAAATTGGTCTGTTGATTTGACATTTTGACATTCACTTGGTTTGACGTTTTGTTTCCAAACACAATGAACTTAATATATTTTTAAGAATGGTACAAATGTCCAATACACTGTACATTACATTTTGCCAGTTATTGAATCGCATAACAAAAATATAACAGGAAGCGAAACATTAGTGTACATCCTAGAGTGGAATGACTGTGTCCATGTGAATAACTCTTCTGTTACAGAGGGATAGTCCCACTGCAGGTGCTGAAACAGTTGGAGGCTGAGACGGGACAGCGGGTGCACCAGCTCTTCGATTACATTTGTGGAGTCAGCACAGGTGACCTACTGTATGGCTAGCTAAAGTTCACAATTTAACTGAGCCTTTCCGCAGTTGGGCTGAGCATGGTGGTCATCTATAAACACAGTATCACAAATTGTAATGAGAAATTGGAACAGTCATCAGAAATGGCCTTTAATTCTTCAATGCTTGTGCAATTAGAAGTCTCAGACTCTGGTCTCTCTACTTACTCCACCAGGAGCTGTTTTGGCCTTCACTCTGGCTTTGGCTCGCATCTCTCTAGAAGAATGTGAAGAGATGTACAGGCGTTTTGGGTCAGATGTTTTTAGACAGAACCCACTGGTTGGCACTGTGAAAATGGGCTGGACTCATTCATACTACAACACAGAGACCTGGGAGATGATTCTGAAGTAGGTTTTTAAGCACACAAACAGAACCAATACGCACTGTTTTGTAACACAAGCAGGAGCCAACATTTAAAGCGATTGTTTAGACACATTTCCCCCATTTCTCCCTGAAATCTTTGTGTCCAAAGTTTGCTTCTTTAGTTTTGCATTGGAGCTGCAAGGCCAGGGGCGTGGAAAGATTTTTGATGTTGGAGTTACTGAAATTTTAAGTGTATATGTGACGTGAATAGTGACACCAAGCAAAATTATTTACATTTTCATTTGATTTTTTTGCTAATTCACATTAGTATGTGTCATACAGTGCTATAATAAGACGGGAGATGGCAATATATACATAAAATTAATACATCAAACCTCTGATGCACACAATCACACTGCTCTTTTGTTCTGGATGAATTCTATGCAAATGAGCTGAATGGCGACCAATCAGATTGATGATATGTGGTGCAGTAACCAATTGTCTCATGTCCACAGTCACACAGTGAGATTTAACACTGGAACGCACACCGAGCAGGAGATATAAAAGTTGATAAAAACTTAATTATTACTGTATTTTTTTTCACTTAAAAATATTAGTCTGCTTTGGGGCTCACAACTAGCCAATTACTTTGTGTAGACTTTTTGCTCTTTGCACCTCAACCTGCATGTGTCTTAGTGACAAACCCCGAAAGCAGCCAAGAGCTGTCAACTCACTAGCATGAAAATACAGCATTCACTTATAAGAGTCAGGGCTACTGTAGATTTTGAAACTAGACAAATAAGATATAAAAACACAAATTCCACTCAAAAACAGGCACACATGGGTCTCTACTACACTCAAATTACTATAAAGTTCAGAACATATTATTATTATTATTATTATTATTATTATTTATTTTTTAGCAGCTGCAATCCTGAAATCTGTGTACTGGGACAGGGGAAGGCGGGTGCTGAGGGGGCTGCAGCACCCGCCTTCCCCTGTCCCAGTACAAGATTTAAATAGTTAACAAGTAATGGAAGCTTATATAGTTGCATGGTCACATTACATGTTTTGTTGATTTTTTAGGTAAAAACAAGGTAACACATCCTTTAAAGACAACAGTCTTAACTATGACATTTTTCTGCAAATTTTAGTGCACAACAGAGTTGAATATATTGAACAAATTAAATATAAAATGTAAAATGTGCTATAACTTTTGCACAGGCCACATTTCATGTTTTATTTTTTTATGTTACGTTTAGTGAATAAACAGTAATTGTATAATATCAAACTGTGCTGAAGTGTGTTTTCTCTGTAGATGTTAATTTATTTTTACTTAGAAAATCAACAAAACATGCCATTTGACCAGAGGTGCCCAAACCTTTGCATACAAATGTATGTACCAGTTAACATTGTACAAACTAGATACCTTTATCATCACATACTTGTCCTTAACTGTGTTGAGTTGTTAAGCAACCTCAAATAGATTTGTTTAAGTGGTTTCTGACACTGTATGACATCCTGTTATCTAGAAAATGGATACATAGCATAGCTAACAACACTAGTCGTAGCCAATGTGAAGTCCGAAATTAATCCGTACATTTGTCTATTTTTATAGATAATGGTATGTTATGAAGTATCAGAAACCATATAAGCAAGGCTTTTTTGAGATTTACAAATAATTTGAGGAAAATATTTAATGATTTGGCTGTACTGTTGGCACAATAGCTCCTTATTCACTATCAGGCCTCATGGTTCCAATAGAAACCTAAGGAAACAAACACGATTTTGCTGATTGACTTCATTTGGTGTAAGGGGTAAATTGTTTCAGTCTGATTTATGGCCAAACCTTCACTTTAATACTTTGCCCAATTCTTGACTGGCACACAGAGAGAAGATAGGGGACAGGCTCCTTATTAGAACAGCCAGAGATGAGCTGAGCCCTAAGGTAACTCTGCTCAGTACTGCTGCTTAGTTTTGCCACTAGGTTATGTCAGTGACCGATGCGCTTAACTCTCTCTTTATCCCTGCAGGTGTCTGCGGTCAGTGCGGTGGTGAACTGGGGGACCAGTCCCAAACCCTTCATCTTCAGAAACTACAATCACTCTCCAGGCCGCCTCAGTCGGTACGCAGGGGGGTCTGGATATCAGCTTTGGCAGGCAGTGCGGGCTTCTTCTGCCGCTCCAGGATACTTCCAAGAGTTCCCTCTACACAATGATATACATCAGGTCTGACTGCACTTTGATTGCATAGTGTGAACTCAACTCAAACAGGGGAAAATCTGCACAAATAGAAGCACAGTGTTCAGCCCTGGTTCAGGTAAATTCTCAGTAACCTCCACTGCTATTTTCCAGGATGGAGGCCTCATTCTGAATAATCCCTGTGCCCTCGCTGTTCATGAAAGCCGGCTGCTGTGGCCCAATCAGCCCTTCCAGTGTGTCCTGTCTCTAGGAACCGGTCGATATGACAATGCCAGAAGGGGGCCGGCCACCTCCACCAGCCTGAGAGCCAAAATCAGCCACCTGATCAGCAGTGCCACAGATACTGAGGGTCAGTCTGCAGAGCACTAATGTAACTGCCTGGATTTAATATGTACTATGTTATTATTACCTATATTTACACTTAAAGGTAATAAATGCAAAGGCATGACAGGTGTTGTCACTGGGCCATCATCTCTACTTCACATTGTCAGACACATGAAATCTGTATTTTTCTATTCAGATTCATTTTGAATGAGATTCAAATTGGATTTCTGTATATGTGACTCAGAGAGTCTGTTTACACCTTTCATTAACATGCCTTTTGTGTCAGATCATATCTGGATTAACTTTGGCCCAATTCCATTTCTACTTTTCACTAAAATGTGTCCCCAGTTTGGCCAGATATGATCTATCCATTTTATAATATTGTTTACAGGTTATGTGAACGCTGTAGCAGTTTGGTAGATAATGTGTTTGGGAGTGTCAGCTATCATCATCCAGGGTTGGGCCTTGATTCATAACCCCCTGCAGGATTCTGTAGTGGCCATGGCTCTGCTACAGGTTTAAATAACATATTTCTTCCCTCTAGAAATAAGAGAAATATTCCTCCCTTGTACTCTGACTGCCAAGTCAATTCTAAATATAACTGTGTTATGGGCACAAACTTGGGTCGTCTATGCTTCTTCTGTGCACTCCTCATGCTTCAATATTCTTTACTTTGTATGATATAATTTTCAAGGACAGCTTTATTAAAAGGTTTGAACCTAAAGCTGGTCTCCAAATATTACTGCTACAGCCTATAGCCTGAAGTACACTCAACATTACAAAATGTTCTTCCATACATTGTGTGCAGTAACACATTTCCACCAGAGAGGTCTCCAAATCCCCAAAATGTACATAGTGTAGCTTTATGATTTTTGGAAGAAGATGTTATTACATGTTCAATCTTGATGTCTTACAGTCATCTACAGCTCTGTTCATCATTCCTGACAGATCCAAAAATGTCTTAATTTGATGTTGAGTTGCTAATACAGGAACAGTCGTTACATTAGAGTCATTTTATACATGTATCTGCAACAAAATTGGTTTTATGTTATTGAAAACAGTGATTGTAAATTTTAGTGTACTTTATTTAATTTACCTCTGCCATGAAGGTGATTGTCTCAGTTGTTCCACTAACTAAAATCTCCTCCTGTTTCAGGTGTGCACACTCTCCTGGATGATCTTTTGGAGCCAAATGTGTATTTCCGCTTTAACCCAATGCTAAGTGCTGAGGTGTCGCTGGATGAGAGCAGGCCTGGTGCTCTACAGCAGCTTCAGGAGGACACCCAGCGCTACCTGGAGCGGAACCGACCTAAACTGGTCCAGTTGTGTAAGGTTCTGGGGGAAGAACGCACAGCACTGGGGAAAACCTGGAACTGGATCAGTGAGAAAGGCTGGGAGCTGCAGCAGCGCTGGGGCTGATTGAGCTTAAGACATAAACTGTAATCTTTCTTTTATCAGAAAATCATCTGCTTTGTTTACTGCGAGACCTGCGGGTTAGGAAAATACACACATTTTGCACTTTGGTAGGAGTATTTTGTAAAATACATTTTACAACAGTGTAATAAGTAATAGGGATGGGCAATATGGGGCAAAAATATCATATCACAATATTTAAAGATGTTTTCACAATACAGGATATGTATCCTAATTATTTAAAACTATTTAAAAACAGCAATCAAAAACAATTATTTTTATTCAGTGTTTCACATACTGTGCTGCACTATATCCACTCAAACAGGCTTAATTATGCCTGCTTTGTAATAAAACATGCAGCGGTTAGTGTTCTATGTATGGACGGTATCCACGATATGCCCAAAAAAGCATATTGTTTATCACAATAACAAAATGTATCACAATACCAATAACATAGAAAAACATTGCCCACCTCTAATGAGTAATATGAACAAACCTGTTATCTTGTGCAATGTGAAAATCTGTGTACTCATTGTACTCAATTTAATTATGCATGATTTCTGCACGTGACAGGTACATATCACTGTTATATATTGTATATATATTATGTTATAGATATCACAAACTAATGTCTATTTACTGTGTTAAAAAACTATTCTTCTGCAAACGTTAACGCACAATTACTATATTTAATTAACTGAAAAAATAGAAAGAACAAAGTAGTAAATGTTGCTTGTGCAAAAGTTTGGACACCCTATTAATTATTAGCAGCACCCCTTTTTCAGACAGCAAGGAGTCTTTCTACTCTCGTTTTTACAAATTTCCACCCACTCTTATGTGCAGAATACATGTAGTAGTAAATGACCATACAGTAATTCTGAATTCTGAAATTCCCCTTTAAAGTCACTCATTAGTTAGAAGTGTTATCTACACACTTTTGGACATACACAGTAGTTTTTCCAAATTCATACATACTATTTCTAATAATTGATGCTATTTGTGTATGTGTTGGGATTGTTGTCACAGTACGCTGAGATCTGTGTGTGTGTGTGTGTGTGTGTGTGTATGTGTGTATGTGAGGCAGTCACACTGCCTCTGAGTGTGTACGTTCTGCTCACACTCAACCTCTGACTACAATGTCTCTGAAGGAATAACTCAAGGACTTTTCTGCATCTTTGTGACTTTACAGTTTCTTAAACAATATCAA
The DNA here is from genome assembly GCF_904425465.1 of Colossoma macropomum. NCBI lineage: Eukaryota > Metazoa > Chordata > Actinopteri > Characiformes > Serrasalmidae > Colossoma > Colossoma macropomum. The sequence goes on along the minus strand of NW_023494802.1, from coordinate 15,241,263 downwards.
ATCAGATGGATACGGAAGCATCAGCTCTGGTAAGAAAGGGGAATTCAGATCTGTTTGTTTGGTGTTACTGATGGATTCAAAGGTATGGAAATCAGAAGCAGAGAAGGTTTATTAAATGCACTGCACTGACGTTGATGAGCTCTGAAGTGTCACCTTGTGCAAGTGTAAACAAAGTGATGGCTGCCATTGTCATACATTGTGGTGAATGCTGATGTCATGGTCTTTTCTGACTTTGCGAGAGATGTTTTTGTGAGTCAGCTGCTTTGTGTGGCATGTAGGAGGAGGGCTGATCCTGTCTCCAGCAGTAGAATTGGTTCATTGAGTGACACAGTAGATACTGCGTACTGAAATCTTTGGTGCTACTTACAAAAATGTGAATGTTGCCATTTGTAAATGTTCATAGAGAAAAAAAGCCTAGTGGTATTGCTAATAGCAACCAAATCTTCAGTTTAATATTGAGTGAAGGTGTCAGTAGTGCACTTGTGCAGATGTTATGCTCACTGTTAGGGGTGGGTGATATGGAAAACACAAAATCAAAATACTTAAAAAAAAAAAATTGCTGTATGTACCACATTATTTATTTTTTTCTGGGGTTTGATAAGTTGGAACATACAGCATGCACCAGTAATGACTTTAAAAATGCTATTAAAACTATAAGTACAATGATTTTTATTCTCCATCACATACTGCACTGCATTAAATTCAATAAAATAGAGTTGAATATGGATGCTTTGTAATGAAACATGCAGTTGGTCAATGTTCTTTGTAAAAGGGATAGTTCCAGTCCTAAAATCTGATTGGCTGAGCCATGTTCAAAGCCACTGTAAAATCCACCATATAAGCACACCTATGACCATCTCACAGTGACTGAAGTATGTTACTACGGCACGGCCCAAAAAAACCCTTGTGCTGTTAATGGAATAATCTTTGACTCTCGTGCTGCTCGCATGGACCACCAAGTATATTGATGAAGTCAGAATCCGTTTTTTGTTTAAACTGAGGGACTTGTGACTTATGTTCTTATCTAGAACCAGGCTGGTCAGCTAGCTAACAGGCTAAAAAATAGCCAACAGCCTAAACAGCTCCATCATTAATATCACAGGCTTGAATTAAAGTACTTATGGTATGATTAACTGTAAAACTGCAGTATAAAAGTAAAAAAAGTCACTTGAATGAGTTACACACTTCAAATGTCCGTGTTTCAGTCAGAAGTCAATCAAACCCAGGCTGAATCTCAAACAGCTCCATATTCCATAAATAGTGTTCTAGCTATGAAAGTTTAGAAATTCTAGCCTCTACAGCCAAACAGAGCATCATTTATCGAGTATGGATGCAACTGAATCCCAAATTACTATTTCTTAGCTGTATTTTGCTCTGTTAGGCTGCAGGATCCAGTATTTAAATTCCTAGATAGTGCACAATGTAGGGAGCAGTGAGCCATTTGAGATTCAGCTCCAGCATGAGAGTTGATGGATTGATGCTAAACTAGGCTCGGTGGTAATGTGGTGACCAAAAAGTACTTATAAAGTGAAGATATTTGCGTTAAAGCGTGCTGTGTTACCATATGTTCATTGTTACATGACAAAAAGTAAATTATCACAAGGAAGGGAGTTTTAGGTGCTCTGCTTAGCCTCTTGTGCCTAATAACACCCTTCCCGTGGTAAAAGTGCAGTAACGTACAGCCTGTCATGGCTTATTGCTTTATTAAATACTGCTGACATCCGTGATCTACTCATAAAAGTATTATACGATGTAAATTATCATGAATTATCATGTAATCAAATATGGTCAACCCCCCCGACCCCCCTTACTCACTATACTCTTTTATTACATATATCTACAGGCACAAAAGGAGTACATTTGCCAAATCCCAAGTCCAAGCTAATGACTAGGGCTGGGTATCATTCAAATTTTTAAGATACTAATCCCTTGACTTCAGTACCAAGCCCTGAATTACACTTTTTCATAACTTCCTTTAAATTATAAACTGAAAGTGGGTGTGGCTTAAACCAGAAGTGAGTGTGAGTCACTAGAAGTGGGCATATACAGTGACTGCAGACTAATCAGGAAGTGCTGATGTTAGCTACAGTAATTTAGACAGCCAATCAGCAGTCTGGATTTTGAATCATTGATAAGTCTGACTGCTTAAGTATTGAAATTTTGTACTGAATTGTTTTTTAATGCTCTGTATTATTGTCAGTAAGTCATTTGGTCGCTACCATAAAAGTGTTGGATTTTGACACCCAGCCCTATTAATGACACAACCTAGAGATTCGAATTTCAGTCATTTTCAGTGGTACTTTCACAGTGGAATACAGCAGAATGAGTCTAATGGTTGGTGTACTAGACACTGGAAGAATGCTTTACTAAGAACACTACATCATTCCTTCTCTGTAGTGATTTGCAGTTAATGAGGCTGTTTAAAGACCAGACACACATACAACCCTGCAAAATCAGTGAGTAGTCGCTTCACCAACAATTAAACTGAGGAGTAGAAGCTTCAAAATCCTGTTGTGGTCCAAAGAAATGTGTTTCCATATACTGAATCGTAGTATAACCCAGAACTTTCTATCACAAGATAAAGCCACTCAAATTTGGCCATAAATCCTGACTTAATCTGCAGTTGCTATGCTTTGCCTTTGTACAGCAGTGTATGTCATGGCTATCAGTTGCGAACGATCATGTTTCCGAGTGTACACTAAGTGCTTCTTTGACCCCTCTGATTCCACACATGCTGACGCCGAGCTGAATGCCTGCAGAAGCTCTGCTGCAGGGGCTGAACTGGCTGGAGCCGAGAGGATAGAGGCCTTGTTGTCCTGCCCTCAGAGGAAATGGCTCATTGAGCGCTCGTGCTCGGTGCTCGGTGCTCGGTGCTGTGCAGTCTGGTGCATGGCACTGCCCCGCCGCTGATGTCATGCCTGCTGTCCAGGATACTGTAGGGCCAGGAACCATCAGCAGGGTTAGATCACTCCTCTGCTTCAGGTCCATAGCCAAGCATACCGAGGCGTTTTTGTGTTCTGTCATGACACTGATGTATTTTGTTGTCTTATTCATGAAGTATTGTATTAGTCTTAATGACATGAATATTTTAGAGGTTTATCTCTGAATATCTAAATGGGAATCGGGCTGGTTTTAGTGGTGCTTTTAATGATATACCTCAATATAAAACCCAGTCATATTCATACCTTTCCAGATTTTAATAATTTCAATAAATGTGAATGAGTAGCATCATGATGCAATTAAATGCTGCTGCTACAATCTCCCTGGAAACTATGTGTCAGGATGTACTGGATGTACTGATGGGTAGATGTCAGTATTATATATTTTTCATGAACATATCCACATATCTAACATAACCTACCCAGATTAGCATTATAGAGACCTAACAGTAGTTTCTGTAGTGTTACAAATGCACTAAAATGAATAAAATGCACATATTTTAGCACAGTAGCACAGCGTCATCTAAACATTCTGCTCTTCCTAAGTACAAAAATTATATAATCACATATTTAGTTTGAAAATATCGGTCAAATTTTAAACATTTGTCTGATGCATATCATTTTTATGAAATTATATGCTGTTAGTGATATGATTTTGATATTATTGTGCTTCCCTAGTTATGATCTGAACAGTAAACAGTAGTAGTGCTGGTAATAACTCAATATTTATTTCAGTTGTTTTTAAGCATATCGCTGCTTTGGAACTTTACAGGAGAAGCAAAAAACCTGCTTTACTTATAATGTAAGTCAATGGAACCAGATCTTTTTCCAAGTCATTTTGGGCCGTTTCTTTTGGTCCATTCATCATGAAATTCACACACAATGTAAAGAGCAACAGGCATTTTCAAATTATGTCAAAAACTGAAAAACGACAAAAATGGAGAGGTTTTTTTCCGACAGCAGCGATATACAGAGAACCATGATCGTTTTGGTCACTGATATCATGACAGGAAATTTTCATACTGCCCCATCCATCCCCAGCTCTGAACTGTATTATCATACAGGAGGGAAACAGGCAGCTTTTTCTGATTGCCCTCAGACAGTATTTACAGAAGGTTCGTGTACAGTAAGCCTTCATCTGACAGCACAGTGAATTGTTCTCTTTTTGTCCACGAATGAGCCAGTGTGGGTTAGGAATGTGTCTCTAGGGTTGAGAAACGTTTTTCTCCCACACTCCCTATCTCTCCTGAGTTTTCCTTCTGTGGTTGCACTGAAATGGACTATGTAAAGCCCTCAAATGTCCAATTTGGGTGCCTGTATGAGGTGCCTGCCTCAGTCTCATCAAACACATTATCTCGACCGAGTTTATACATGTTAGTAAATTATACATGTACAATTCTCTTTGAAAATCGCTTCATCTAAAGCTAAAAACTCTCCCTGTTTTAGAGGAGTCATGGGATTTTTGCTGCATTTTAATTTTTCCACAGAAACAAACATTTCATTCACTGAGCCAGCTCCATTTTTCAAAACCAAACAATGAGGCCCACACATTGATGTCATGATCAAAAGGAATGCTACATGTTTTTTTTTTCCCGCATGCTGTTTTTCTGTCAGGAGTGATCTACTATTTTGAAAATTAGGACAAATTAAAATGATTTATCATAGAATTGATAGAATCATGACAGTGTTTATTTTACCTCTTTGTTATTTTCTCCTGGGGATTCACTTACAGAAGTCTTTCATTTTTACACTTTTTCAAAACTTTCAAAAGTTAAGTCTTATCCATCAGGTAATACTGTGAGAGATGTTGGAAAATAGAACTATTTGCTTATTTTTCCCAGATTCTGTTATAAGCAAAAAAAAAAAAAGAGGATGCAAAGTACAAATGTAAATCAGCCTTCTCGTTTTCAGTCAGTCAAATGTTCACGTGAGAATGAGAGAGAGAGAGAGAGAGAGAGAGAGAGAGAGAGAGAGAAAGAGTGGGGGATGGCATGTCATTCATGGGGCATGAATAGGGTGGGTAAGAGTCAGGAGACAATTGCAAACAGAGAGCATTAGTTTGAGTGGCTTACAGTGAAGGAACCATTTGCTGAGACATTCATTGTTTTTGGACATGTTATTTTCATTGTAATGGTGGTCATGGTGGAGATGGATATCTATGACAGAACTACCATGAAATGAGGAAAATTGCATATTAATATAAACATTAATTACACCTGAGGACACTTGACATCTGAGGTAAAAATTTGAACCTGCACAACTATGACAACAGTTTTTTTTGTCATTTTTATAACAATTATTTTTCTTTTTCCTTCAGTTTTGTGATGGGCTGGAGGCGTAGATGGGTCACACGCTCTGAAATCTGAATGCTTCTGTCTAACCTGGTAGGCCTTTAACTTCCACACTTACTTAACTGCTGTTTGTACAATATTGATGAGTGAAACTGCTGAAACTGCGAAGTCAATAGCTTAATCAGGATTAGCAATGGGCTTTTATAGTAGAACATAAGTAATACATATATCCAAAAGGGGGTATTTGTCATGTAAGGTAGGAACATTTTCAAATTTTCTGTGTGGTTGAGTGTTGTGTGCTCTTGAATCAAGTGGTAATCACAATTGACCTCAGTTGTTCATAAACTAGAGTTACAGTTCTGAGCATGCGCTTATGTAGAGCCTGTTAAAGAAATGACAGTCAATAATTTTCATTTATATTCATTTATTCATCACACCTATCCACAGAGATTTAGTCACTGTGTTCTAAAGACAAGGGCTTTAACAAGCTACCTAGATAAAATGTGATATTTAATTAAGCAGTAACTCTATGTGTAACACTTTTTGGTCTCATTTTAAAGTCTTGAATTTTCCTTCTTAAGAAGTGCAAGTGTCTCAATACAAGTATTGTTCGGAGGGATTAGTTTTTAAGCTGTGCCAGAAGGAAGAAGGGAACAGAGCCATTCTAAATGATGTGGGAAGCTCATTCCTTGACTAAGGGTTGATCATGCCAAATAGTGGGAATCTCATCCTACGAGCATGATCTCAGCAGAGGAGTCACGCTGGAGCGTTTAGAGGGTTGTAGATCAGACAGACAGAAGCTTTTTGAATGCTTTGCAGGGTAGAAGTCACATGTGGAAGAATGCTTTGTTGGGTGGAAATCTAGTCTTGGAATGAACAATATTTGAAGGCCTTGGCTAATATTGGTGGTCGGGAATGATCATTTGCTTAGGAGTTGAAGACGAGGGACCTGCAGAATGTGGTAGTACATGTAATGTACTCAAAGACAGTCTTAGTAATTGGGAAAGGTCTATGCTGAGTGGATGGTAGAACTATGAGATGCTAGATGTTTGATCTGATTTCTTTCCAAAGATCAAGAGAAATAGAAATGCATGTCATTTGAGCAACAGTGGTCAAGCAGGCACATCAAAATACATTGACTTACTATCTATGGACATTAGCAGTGAACTGAGAATTCATTTCTGGTGGATTCTATTCTCCAGGGTGCACGGTTGAACAGACTATCCAAACATGATGCAAAGAATTAAAGGGCAAGCTCTCAAGAACCAGTTCAGACTGTATAGAAATTTTATATCTGTTAAATCTGAGTTGATCAGATCTGAAACGTTTCTCAGGCTGAATATTCACTGTTTCAGGAACTGACAAAGAAGCTAAATAAGGACAATTTTGCCTGTTTTTGGCCTTGGATTTTTTGGTGTGAGCTTAAGAATGTTTTGTTCCTTTCTGTCAGAGCTGCTAGGCAGTGAGTTGGTGGTGTCAGTGCTGGGGGTCCCAAATAGAAATGAGGACTAAAAGTTGGTGGGAATTTCTGGCCACATTAACACTCCTACTGCCTTTATGGAGAGATATATCTGCAGTGGAAATCCCTCCTGATGGTGAGCCACTAGACTCTGGAGATGCATCTCTGTCACATTCTTACATTATATTCTATGGCCCTTTTCGAGCTGGATTAGTTTTCCTTGGGGTGGTATTTGTAATTTCTGTGATTATTGACAAAATCTGTGAATTTAATTCAGTAAGAATCTGCACTTTCTGTATTTTTTTAAAGTCTGACAGTAATAATTAGGAACTTAATCACCTTCTGTGATTCGCTGATCCCAGAGCTTCCTCAGTAACAGTAGTCTTGTTTGGACTGGCAGCAGTTTGTAGTAACAAAAGTGGTTAGAAACATGGCTGTGTGCCATGCTGTTCTTATTATGGAGTGTTGCATTGTCACTTAATGCTGACATGTGCACCCATGACGTTTTAGTTTAGGCTGTTTGTGGTAGCTTGGGGAAATTACACAGAAACGTTATCCTGTCAAATCCCTAACAATAACCACATTATAGAACCTCCCCTTTTAAAAGTAATCCAGCTTGGCAATGTCCATGTCTAAGTTGGTGATATTTACATCATGATGTCCATGTTTTTAATGTTCTGTGTACGCATGTGTGCCTGCCTGTGTCCATGTGTGTATAAACCTCTGTCACAGTGAGGCAGCCTCCAATGATAACTAAGCAGAGTGTCCAAAATCACATTGTGGAGCCAACTGACCCCATCACAGTGGAGTGTGAGGCCACTGGAAACCCTCCTCCAATGTATGTGACACAATATGTTTACAGTAGTGTTTAACTCTTTTTATCCCGTCCTTCAAGTTAGTCATGTAATCTTACTGCTTTTTAAATCGCTATTATGATAAAAAGCCTTGTACCTTGCATTGAAATGTTTGCTTTTCAATAAAGCCTCATAATGACAGAAATAAATACTGAAATCTGGAGTTAATAAATAAATAAATAAATAAATAAATAAATAAATACTGAAATCTGGAGTTAATAAATAAATAAATAAATAAATACTGAAATCTGGAGTTAATAAATAAATAAATAAATAAATAAATAAATAAATAAATACTGAAATCTGGAGTTAATAAATAAATAAATAAATAAATAAATAAATACTGAAATCTGGAGTTAATAAATAAATAAATAAATACTGAAATCTGGAGTTACAAACATTTCTTATGACAGTGGCAATAAGCATATTCTAAACATCATAATCATTGAAGCTTCATAAATTAGATTCATGAACATGCAGTAGAGCCTGGTGTACTGAGATGTAGCACAGCACAAACTGAACTCTTCTGCACTACCTGCTGCTGTAGATTCACATGGACTCGTGATGGAGTTTATCTAAATGTGGCGCGCGACCCTCAGGTCTCCATGAAGAGACGTTCTGGCACACTGGAGATTTTTTTCTGGGGACGGCCAGAAGATTATGAGGGCGTGTACCAGTGCACTGCTACTAATGAGTTTGGCTCAGCTGTGTCCAGTCACATTCATTTGCGCGTCTCCAGTAAGTCTGAACAATACAAATTTATGTTGCTTCTGTCAGAACAAAACCTCGTATCTCCAGACAGGGAACTTTACAGGAGAAGGAAAAATGTTCTTAACTTTTAATGGAAGTAAATGGATAAATCATTTTTTCCAAGTAATCTTGGACAATTTCTGTCTGTCTGTTCATCATGAAATTTTGACACATCATAAAAGGCAAATGCTTTTTCAAATTACGTCAAAAAATGAAAAACGACAAAAATGGAGATACAAGGTTTTGTCCCTGACAAACGATTTTAAAATAAAAGTTCCTAATAGTTCTTGGCTTGTACATAAGGTTGTAAAAAAATGTAAATCAAGGTTACATTACAAGATTTTTATTCTCACACATCTCATTTACAAAATTCTATCGGAATTCTTCTTTCAATTCTATTCTATTGCTCTAAAGAGCCCTTTTGACTCCTTTATTTTTAAGAGTTAGAGTCAGAAAAAGAATCGAACATTTTAGTACATTTCATTGTCTTCTTTCCCTCTCTCCTGTGCTGTGAACAGAGGCTCGTACGTGGCTGAAGGAGTATTTGGAACCGGTGTCCGTGTTTATTGGACTTCCTCTTATTCTGCCCTGTAATCCTCCAGTTGGCCCACCAAAGCCCCAGACCTACTGGATGAACAGCTGTGAGCACCGACTGCCTCCACTGTGAAAGAACAATGGTCACAGTCATGTTTAGAATAGTGCCAAGTCATTTCAGATAGGCCCAGTAAACTCTACAAAGGTTAAATAAAGTGCACTAAACTCCTTTTCGTTTCTTTTTTTTCTGCCACACTAGCAATGGTACCAATCCGGCAGGACCGTAGAGTTTCAATGGCAGAGAATGGAGATCTGTACTTCTCCAGTATTGTAGCTGAAGATTCTCTCACAAACTACGTCTGCACGGCCCGCTTCCCCAACTCCAATACCATCCAGCAGAAGCCTCCTCTCATCCTTCAGGTGCTCACAGGTGAGAGGAGCTCAATAGCACTTATTCCCTGGCAGGCCTTTGTGTGCCTTCTTGTCATCAGTGACTTAAAGTTTGATTAGTGGTCTGAGGAAAACTGAGCTAACAGAATGGCTTTTTGGTGGAGTGAATTGTGATATGCAGTAGTCAAGTTTCTGTTGATATATAATCACTGAGGATAAAAAATCGTCACTTTACTTGTGAGAACACTTCATGACAATTAGATCAAAATGGTCATAGGGCTCCAAACCATCCCTGGGCATATTCTTTCAACATTAAAGCTCACTGTGCACCCATTTCCATTTCTGATGGCACGTCTAAGGCATTTTGCAGAATCTTAACTAGATATAAAGAACATTTAAACATCTCTGTGATGCAGTATAACAGCTTTCAATCATAGAAACAAAAAAAAAACAGGGTAACACTTCATTTGAAGGCTACCTACTTAAGGACTTACACATGAATAAGCATTGAATAACATATTTATAAAGCTATACTTGGGTATTTATGAACAGCTTATGTCATTAATCACAAGATGATATAAGTTTTTTATGAAGTAAATAACATTGTGCAGACATAAGGGACCTTAAACTGAAATGATGCACAGTTAGTTTCATTTATAACATTATCATAATTATGACAGAGCTTATACAAGGCTATGCTGAGGCCTAAATAAAAATACTATATCAGTTGTACATATTTATAAGTGTAACGGTTCAGTTTTTAATGCGTTACAAAAGGAATAAATGTCTATCAGCCTTATGTCAACACCTTAAAATGCCAGGCTTACTACATTTACTTCATAAAACATCATTTGTCATCTTGCAAGTAGTGGCATAAGCTGTTCAATAACATGCAACTATTGCTTAATAAGTATATCATTCAATACTTATTCATGTGTTATAAAGTCCATATGCAGGTAGCACTCAAATAAGGTGTTAGCCAAAACAGTATACTAAGTCTTCTTTGATTTATGGTCTTTATCTTTTGTCTCTATGTAAATTTGTGTTGACATACCAACTGAGGGTGGATGGGTGGAAGGAAGGGAGACTGGTGGGAGAGCATTTATTCATATCCATGTAATCATTATGCATCTGGTTTTCACAAAAAAATAAATATGATCAGTGTATCAGTGTAGATGTAGTAGCACAGTCCTCATAGGCTTTTTATAGGGGCCATTAGGGGGTGATAGAAACTGCGTATGTTTCTCTGCTGCAGGATATCCTGCAGGATTAGGTTTGAAATGATTAAATACTGGAATTCCCATTGACCATTGGATCCAAAGCGATGAGCCTCTCAGGGGTGTAAGGGTTCATATACATTAAACTTCAGATTGTTTTCTCTTCTTTTATTTTGGTGTTATGAGATTTTGTTCTGACAGAGACTATATTCTTCAGAACTGTGTTACTTTTTATTTGCAGAAGACACATGATTTTCTATGTCTAACCCTCTAACACAATACAGGTACAGCTTCCGGCCTCAGCTGTCAGAAACTGTCCAGCTCTTATGGTTCCTCCTCCATGCTGGTACTGATCCACTAACTTTCCTAACTTTTGGTTGACTTGCTCTCTGATTGAAAGTTTCATTTGGGTGTTAATGAGTGTTTTGTTCACTGTTCAGCGCGTATGGCGGCTCAGATTGCTCCTAAATTTATGAAGCCCAAAGGGACAGCCAGCACTCAGATCGCCATGCTGGGGGAGGAGCTTGTCTTGGAATGTTTCGCCTCTGGAGTGTGAGTCTTGTACTGTAGAACTGTTCCTGAAAACTTCACTGTTGTTGAGCTCCTCAGCTGATGGTGTGACAAATGAAATGTGTATATTTTTTAGGTTACTGTAAGTGAATTAGTAAATCATACTATTTATCCTGTCTAGCACAGAAGCAACAGTAATACTGCAGTGATCCTCAGCTGGTCTCTCTCTTTGCTGTCTCAGTCCAGCTCCCTCCATCAAATGGACTAAAGACTGGGAAGCATTGTCCATGCAGGGCATGAAGCTGGAGAACTTCAATAAGACTCTCCGCATTAAGAAAGTCTCCATGGAGGATGGAGGCGAATATATCTGCACTGCCACCAACAGGATGGGGAGCCTCGACCACATCATCACTGTCAGAGTTAAATGTAAATTCATATAATTGTCTCATTCAGTACCACTGATTATCAAACACTGCTCACAACCACATTATAGAGAGACTGCTTAGAGAGTTTTCTGTCTCTCACTATCTGTCTCTGTCTTTCTGTCTCACTGTCTCTCTCCCTCTCCATTTTGCAGCGGCTCCATTCTGGGTGGAGAAGCCAGAGAGTCTGGTTCTGTCTCGAGACGACAGTGGGCAGATAGTGTGTCAAGCTGATGGAATCCCCAGACCTCAGATACGGTGGCTAGTTAATGGAGAACCTATAGAGGGTGTGAGACAAAGTCTATCTATCTATCTATCTATCTATCTATCTATCTATCTATCTATCTATCTATCTATCTGTCTGTCTGTCTGTCTTTCTGTCTATCTATCTGTCTATCTATCTATCTATTTGTCATTTGTCTATCTATCTATCTATCTATCTATCTATCTATCTATCTATCTGTCTATCTATCTATCTGTCATTTGTCTATCTATCTATCTATCTATCTATCTATCTATCTATCTATCTATCTGTTCATCCGTCTGTGCATCCATCTATCTCTTTGTCCATCCATCAATCCATCCCTCTGATTGTCTATTCATGCATCTATGTATCATCTGTCTGTCTGTCTTTTAAAGGTCTTTTTTCCATTTCTCTGTTATTTTTTTCAGATGCTCCTAAGAGTCCAGGCAGACAGGTATCAGGAGACACTCTGATATTTCGCTCTGTGGTACCAGACAGCACAGCTGTGTTCCAGTGTAACGCATCCAACCAGTATGGCTACATATTGGCCAATGCCTTCCTCGCAGTCATGGGTAAGAGTTTTAGAATCCCGATTCATATCCAGAACCTATGATCTAGCTCATTGTTCTAATATATAATGTCCATATCTCCTCTATAGATATGAGGCCTCGATTGCTTGGCTTCAGAGACCAGCTGGTTAAAGTGACAGAGGGGTCACAAACTCATCTGCACTGTCCATATTTTGGATCCCCAAAACCAGATTTGCGATGGTAATAACCTGTTATGGACTAGTCCAATTTATTTTGGAAAAGAGAGATGTTTGTGTACCAATAATGTGTTTATGTGTTTTGTGTGTAGGTCTAAAGGTGGGCTGGGTTCATTAGAAGGTGGTCGTTATAGAATTCTTGCTAATGGAACACTGGAGATCAGACGCACCAAACTCCAGGACCAGGGGGCGTATCTCTGTGTTGCCAGTAACGTCATTGGACGAGATGAGATGGAGGTACAGCTGGAGGTCAAAGGTGAGCCTCTGTAACATCTTGAAGTTGTTAACAGTCACAAGAGAATGTAAATTTAACACTGTGAATGCACTTGAAAACTCTTTGCTGCATAGATTTTATTACTGTTATGTAACATGAGTTGTTATATTCTATGGTAATTCTCACTTTCTTGCTCTTTAATTCATGTTCTGATTGTTTTAGTGGACGTGGAATTGTTTAATTTAGTCATAACTTTTTTGATGACTCGACTTTTATTATCTGCAGCTATTTCTGAATGTGTTGATATTCATAAATATGTTTCTTCCAGAGCCAACTAAAATCCTGCGTGCCCCACACAATGTGATTGTGATAAAGGGGAGCTTGGCACGCTTTGATTGTAAGATCCAAACCGATCCAACCCTGGAGGTGACTGTCACTTGGCTCAAGGACAAAAAATTCCTGATCTTAGGTAGAAGGTACATGCGGCCACTTGCAATCACTGAGATATAAATAGATCAGGTCTTCAATATATTGTCACTGTTACTTTTTAGCACATGTCAAAATATATGTGACTAAAATGGCTGTGTGTATGTGCAGGATGACGAAGGATGGGGACTCTCTGAGCATCGCTGATGTGTATAGAAGGGATGAGGGCATTTATACATGCAGGATTAAGACAGAAGTGGAGGAGATCAGTGTATCAGCCAAACTCACTGTGATGGGTATGCATACACAAAGGAAATACAGTTGTAAAGAGGGAATGTGAACACTGACCTTCTCTTTCCTCTGCTTCTCTCAGACCGTCCTGACCCCCCTACTGACCTAGAGGTGTCAGATCCATCAGAGAGAAGCGTCAGACTCACTTGGATACCAGGACTGAGCAACCATAGCCCTGTTAAAGGTAAACACACATATTGTGTATTGTGTAAGTCACTTTTATAGAGTTTTTTATTACTTAAAGGGCTAGTTCAGCCAAACAAAGTCCTATTTGAGCTGGATTAGTTTTACATGGGGAGGTGCTGTAATTTAAGTAAGTACTGATTAATTCTGCGATTTTAATCAAGTATGAATCTGCAATGTCCTTAGGTTTTACAAGTATGCTTAATAGTAATATCAGACCTAATTACCCTCTATAATTTGCCAAACTCTGAGCTCCCTCAGTAATAGTTATCCTGTTCAAATTGACATCACTGAATAGGCTAAAGCTTAAATAGAGCTTGATTTAACTGAATTTCTTGATCTTCAAGTTCAGGACTACTGAAATCTGCAACAATTCAGTGTAAATTCCCTCCCATCCACTATGATTATGCACGATAATTTCGAAATGCCATTGATAACCCCACATGACCCCATGAATGGGATGCAAAGTCTTTCCCTCATCCAATTTATTTATTTTTTGCCGCCATATTTGCCATTTATCTGCACAATGGTTTGTAATTGATCAGAAGTGTGGCGCGTGACTCATAATGCTGAAGTAAATGTCCGTGCAATGATGTTTTGATCCGGGCTATGTGGATTAATTTGGGAAAATTAAACAGATCCTTTATCCCATACAAATCGGCCAGTCAAATCACGCACAAACTGCAGTACCAGACCTCATTTGGTAAAACTAATCCAGCTCAAATAGGGCTATATACACAAAGCTCCCCTTACCCCAAATTAATCCATCAACCAAAACACATTTGGTGTCTGAAGTTTCATAGTTTTACACAAGTGCATTTTTACATTAGTGCATTTTGACCCAAAAATTTAAGACTGGACCTGATTAGTGACAAAAAAGTGAAACTATTTGCTGTAAAAGAGAGTGATTCCAGCTTCAAGATGGATGCTCACCTGGTGAAGTATAAGCTTCCATTACTTGTTGCTGCTTTAGCCTTATAGCAACCTGAACCAAACATAGTGACACAAATCAAATCACAAATTGATCGAACATATGAATCTAAATAGATGCTACAGATTTAGTTGATGTGCAGTAATATTCATATATATGTGTGTGTACAACGGGCTACATGCAGTGAAATCTCTCTTTCAGAGTATCTGGTGCAGTATACTGAAGATCTCCTTGCTGACTATTGGCTAGTACCAAGTGGCTGGAAGAACATGACCAGTTACCCTGGCAACCTGAATTCTGTTGTGCTAAAACTCACACCGTTTGTTGGGTACCAGTTCCGAATTATCGCTATCAATGCCATTGGCCCCAGCAGACCCAGCAAGCCATCCACCTATTATGAGACTGGAGGAGCTGGTAAGAAAAACTACTAGTGTGGACAGACTTAATCTATAGGAGAGCATTAATTGTACACTAGATTTTTACTGTCATTTGCACTGGACTGACGATTGAAACAGTAGCTGTCAGTGGTGCTGGAGCAGTAGTTGAGGTAGTAACTGTCTCGGTGTTTCTTCAGTGCCGGATGCCATTCCAAGAAACATCAAAGGAATGGGAACTGGACTGTTCAGAAATAACATGGAGATCAGCTGGGAGGTGATGAATAGATGGATGGATGGATGGATGGATGGATGGATGGATCGAGGGAGGGAGAGAAGAAGGGAGGGAAGAATGAATGGATGGACCAGATCATTTTTATTTTTCATTTTGTAATATTGCCAACCCAGTCATAAACTGCTAAAGCCACTAAAGGTCCCAGTAACTTACATTTCATTGCTGTTTAGTGGAGAAAAGGCTTACTGTGGAAAACAGCAGTATCAGGTTGCACATATATTATTTGTACTAAATGATCCCAGAGTGGTGGACTAAACAGGAGAGCAGACACATTATGCTGAGAATGATACACACACAAACGATATCTGATCAACAGCAGCAGTCAGTGTCAGAAACTGACCACTGATGAATGGGGTAGAGGGTGGCTATCAAACTGTGCATGACAAAAGATGAGCTACAATCTGTAATTGTACACTTATAACATGAACAGATATAGGGGTTGGCGATATGGCAAAAATATAACATTAAGATACACATTTATGTATACACCGATCAGGCATAACATTATGACATCCTTGTTTCTATGCTCATTGTCCATTTTATCAGCTCCACTTACTATATAGGAGCACTTTGTAGTTCTACAGTTACAGACTGTAGTCCATCTGTTTCTCTGCATACTTTGTTAGCCCCCTTTTACCCTGTTCTTCAGTGGTCAGGACCCCCATGGCCCCTCACAGAGCAGGTACTATTTGGTTGGTGTATCATTCTCAGCACTACAGTAACGTACAGTACACTGATGTGGTGGTGGTGTGTTAGTGTGTGTTGCGCTGGTACGAGTGGATCAGAAACAGAAGTGCTGCTGGAGTTATTAAACACTGTGTCCACTCACTGTCCACTGTATTAGACACTCCTACCTTGTCAGTCCACCTTGTACATGTAAAGTCAGAGACGATAGCTCATCTGCTGCTGCACCGTTTGTGTTGGTCATCCTCTAGTCCTTCATCAATGGTCACAGGGCGCTGCCCACAGGATGGCTGGATATTTTTGGTTGGTGGATTATTCTCAGTCCAACAGTGACACTGAGGTGTTTAAAAACTCCAGTAGCACTGCTGTGTCTGATCCACTCGTACCAGCACAACACACACTAACACACCACCACCACATCAGTGTTAATGCAGTGCTGAGAATGATCCACCACCCAAATAGTACCTGCTCTGTGAGGGTCCATGGGGGTCCTGACCACTGAAGAACAGGTAAAAGGGGGTTAACAAAGTATGCAGAGAAACAGATGGACTACAGTCTGTAATTGTAGAACTACAAAGTGCACCTATATAGTAAGTGGAGCTGATAAAATGGACACTGAGCGTAGAAACAAGGAGGTGCTCATAATGTTATGCCTGATCGGTGTATATGTGTATATATGTATATTATGTAATACATATGTATTATGACATATCAAAAATTATGAATACAATTGAATACAGTGTTTTTATTTATCGTTTCGCATACTGCACTGCACTAATCAGGACTAATTGTGCTCTCTTTGTAATGAAACTGTGTTGTGTTGTGTGTAAAGCCATTGGAGTATAGAGAGTGGAACGGGCCAAAGCTCCGCTACATGGTGTGGTGGAGGCGGCAACACTCCAGAGAGGAGTGGAAGAACTACACCACCTACTGGTGGTGCAGTCACATCATCTACGAGACGGACACCTTCACTCCCTACGAGATAAAAGTGCAGGCTGTCAATGACTTTGGCCTTGGGCCAGAATCCCCTGTTGTCATTGGCTACTCTGGGGAGGATCGTGAGTGAAATATTTGATACTTACTTACTTTGAAACATACGAACACAGTAAGACACTCATGTTGCGTTGCTGATGTTCATTTAAATCAGTGTAATACTCAAAACATATGGAATCATTATGCAAAAGCAGTTAGCAAGAGACTCACTGATACTCACTGACAGAAGCTGTGTATACACATCCCAAACACAACATTTCACAGTGTATGAAATGACTAACCTCAGGCATGACATGGTTTCACAGGTCCCACTGTTGCCCCGACTGACCTGCGAGTCTCTGATGTTGAGAGCACAAAACTGACAGTGCACTGGCAGCCTGTGCCCCGAGCCAGCATCATGGGAGAGATTAAGGAGTACACGGTGAGACCCGGGCAACAGTCAGTCATAGACAGCCACATGCAAAGAAACCCAAAGCCTGGTTTTGAGCAAAACTTACTATAGGTTGCCTTAAAAGGCCTATAGTCTACATTTTTCATGTATTTTACTATGTTCACTTACAAGTCCACTTTTATTTATTAAGTCCACTTAAAATATTTGTATACTGAGAACATAATCGTTTTCCAATCTTTCTTTACGTCCTACAATTAAACAGGCTGTTTTGTGGCTATACCTTTACAATTGATATACACTGTAAAAAAATCTTAAAAAATATGTAACTGGCTTAATTTGAAATTGTGAGTTCATTGAACTTGTAATATTAAGTTAAAAGACGAATAGTTTGTAGAACAGCCCAGGTTAAAATACTGTTGCTGTCAAGTATCTCCAAAATAGTAACTTTGCAGGAGAAGGCAAAAACACTCTTACCTTCCAATGTAAGTTAATGTAAAGAGATTTTATTCCAAGTGATTTTAGAGCATTTTTATTGGTCCATTCATCATAAACTTTTCACACAATGTAAAGGACAGTTGGTGTGTTGAAATGATGCAGCAAAATAATCAACAAAACTAAGATGATTTATAAATATTTGCCTCCTGACAGCCATGAACAGCACAGCACTGAATCATGTTTTTTTTTTCAGCTTAGTTTCCATGCATGAACTGTGTGAGAGTGGGAAGTGAGAGTTTAACGTTAATATTTACATAGTACACTTTTATTTTAAGATCTGAGCACTCTGGTGTTGCTTTCATACATATCCACTTGTGTGTTCAAGTTCGATTACTGTACTGTTGTATGTCGTTGTCTGATTAATGCACTGTAAATAGTAAAGCTGTGACCCGTAGTTGTAGAGACGTGCTTCCACAGTCTGAAACAAACAGTACAGCTCAAACAATGTTAACCTTTTGTATAAGACTGATACTTCTCCTGTTGACATGCTCTTTATGGTGTTATTCAGGTGTATTACTGGCGAGAGAGCAGCCGTCTGCCTCATCACAGTGTTAGCCGGAGGATCAAGTCTAAGAGTTTCAAAGCAAATGGGCCACGGCTCTCCGGTACCCTCACAGGTCTGATCCCCTACAGCAACTACATGATGTACATTGTGGTGGCCAACAACCGTTACGAGGGTCCACCCAGCAACAGGATTGAGTTCCAGACACTCGAGGGAGGTACTGTCTGGTGTTGTCATTTCACCACTGGAGTCAGTAATGATAGATATTCACATACACACAATCATACTTATATACTCTTTGTCTTTCACCAGTCCCCTCCGCCCCCAGGTCTTTCAGGATCACGCACAGGCATTATGACACAATCTACCTGGACTGGGAAGAGCCTACGGAACCCAATGGCCTGTTAACTGGATACATCCTCAAATACCAGACACGTGAGGACACATATACTCTTAAGAATGAAGGCTCCAAATGATTCTTGGCTTGGATGTATGGCTGTTGTAAAAAAAAATAAAATAAGTGGTATTACATCTTTACACTACTGTGGAAAATAATTGCTTTAATTAACTTTGATCAGCGATTTATGTAACAGGTTTGACAGGCTGAAAAAGTTCAAAAGTATATATTTTTTAGAAATTTTACAAAAAAAAAAATTGGAACTTGTTTAGAATTATGAGGGAGTGGGAGTTTAACACAGCTTTCTTTTGGGCCAAATCAAATGGCAAAATAAAACGAGTTTAATTTTCTGTATTCGGTGCACTTGGTCAACAATGGCGTCTCTGCCACTGAAAGCCTGGTGGGGCACAATAAACTGTAGGGGCAGCAGCGACTCGTCAATGAAACTGCACACAAGCTTGATTCAAACACAGACGGACTCCATCAATGAAATCACAAATTCACAAAGCAACATAACGTAGTGCAGGAGTGAGTGGAAGTGGAGAGAGGAATATGAGTGATATGATAACAACATTAGATCTCACACAACCTTGTTATACAGCATCACCAAATCCAAAGTTATCTATCAGTAACGATCATTGTGGTCTGCAACTACATATACATATAGCAACATATCAGAGCAGGGAATAACATGCCTTATAATAATGCAGAATAAACTCACCAGTAACATTCACTGCTCAAAAAGAAAGGATGGACGATGGTCTTTCATCTGGACAAACTTGTCAAAAACTTTTCTCTCAAGGTTCACTAATCCATGAATGAATTCAAGTGATACCATAGCAAGGAAAGCAGAAGAGTGTTTCTAGCTACACTCACAGTTAGCCATGTCTTTCTCTTGAACTTCTCTGGACTGAAGGAGCAGTTTTTGTCCTTTCTAGACTGAATGATGTTGAAATCCTCTGGCTGGTGTGTCCCAAACGTTTAATCTCTAATTTCTGCTCTAATGGCTGGAACCAAATTTAACTTTTATTACATTTTCAACTTGTCTTATTATATTGCCTTGCTATTATGTGTGGCTATTACAACTGATGAGGAACAATGGCTAGCTGCGTAGCAACGCTCATACTGTAAATGACGTTACTAAACGCCTGGACGTATGTAAATTTATTATGTTTTATTGGCTGCTCTCAGTATGGGGCCAATGTGATCGGGCCCCACAGCTAGTTCTTGAAAGCACGTTGAACATGAGTGTTTTTAACTGCTCATTTGGTTAGACGAGCGCTGACGTCGCCCCCACACTCACCAAACGAAGACTGCTGAGAGAAATAGGTAGCCTTACCATTGTTATATGAAATAAACCCACAACAATGTTAGTTACCAAGAAAATATGTATACATTAGTTGTCATACTGAATTATTGGTCATGTCATGCACTGCTCCACAGCGACATCTGGTGGGACCCCACCGGCCCCAAATGTAGAGACGCCACTGTTGGTCAATATGATGTAGATACAGTCTAATTTATTCTGCAGATTTTTTGGTAAATTGGATACAACTCTCATACATAGCTTATATCCCCCCTCTGGGATGTCCTGCTTTTTGAGGCATGATGTCCCTTTTGAGGTTATAAAGTGGCCACCCTAGTTTTACTGGTAATGTTTCTTTATGTGTAGTGAACGTGTCTGCGGGAGAGAGGATGCAGGTGGAGCACATTCCCCCCAACACGACCTACTTCTCACTGCGTCGCTTCGACCGCTACACTCGTTACAAGTTCACTCTGGCAGCCCAGACGCAGATCGGAGTGGGGGAAGCGGTCACAGAGGAGTCACCCCATTTCACCACTGAAGGTAAGAACATATACCTGCATACTCTAACACAGAAAGTCTGAGTTCTACAAAAACTCATTTGTGTTCGTTGTTCTGTGTCTGTGTGTGTGTTTGTGTGTGTGCCTGTGTGTGTGTGTGTGCGTTTGAGTGCATGCTTGAGCAGAATATACCCGGGAGCAAGTGGATATAGCCACTCAGGGATGGTTCATTGGCTTGATGTGTGCCATTGCCCTCCTGGTTCTCATTATGCTCACGGTCTTCTTCATCAAAAGGAGTCGTGGAGGAAAGTACCCAGGTACAATAAATGCACCATAATACAGGCTCTTTAAAGTAAATCTCTTAGGTGCGATAAATGCACCATTAAATCAGATCTTTAAAGGAAATCTCTCACATTCAACCAATATACCATTTTACAGGATGTTTAAAGTAAATGCTTTAGGTACAATCAGCGCACCACATTACACAGGATATTTAAAGTAAATAGCTTAGGCACAACAAATGCACCATTATACAAGATCTTTAAAGTGAACTGCTTAGGTGCAATAAATGAACCATTACAGAGAATCTTTAAAGTACGCATCTTATGTACAACAAACACACCATTAGACAGGATCTTTAGAGTACAGCTATGGTAACAGGATATCTAAGGTACATTAACTTCATTGCTTTTCTTTTTAAAGTACGGGATAAACGAGATTTTGCACTTGAGCCAATGGATGAGAAGGATGAGGGGACTTTTGACTACAGGTAAAGCAGTGTGGTAATGTAGCATAATGTAATCATTATTAAGGTCCAGTTAAGTGTTTATATCATCTTTGTAAAAGAACATTGGACTATATGTAAATAATGCAATCTTGTCTTGTACCATGTCACGAGTTAACCCTATTTTACCACATTATGTTGAGAATATACACCACACTAACTTTCATCATTCAACTCACGTCTCTGTTCATTCTTGCTTATTTTTCATCCCACATCGTTTCCAACTGCGCTCCTGAAGGTCTCTTGAAAGGTATGATGTATGTCATACATAACAAGAGCTAACCACTTTTTCAAGTCAGTTTCTTTGTGTAATATTGTCTTATACTGCATAATAACCGACAGCAGTATGTAGTCTAATAATGTCATTTAAAATTGCTTCACTAGAACAACAAACTGACCAGGTCTCTCCATTTCATCAGTCTGCTATCTGGTTGTATGTTGTACACGTGCTGTGCTTGATCTCAATGTTACTGCAATTGAATTCTGCACACATATGATATTGTTTCATATTTATTGTTGTTTGCTGTAGGATAACACGAGTGACCAGCCTACCTTACTCCAGACGGTAGGTATTTGCTCCAGGCTTTCAAGAGAACATTATAGAGACATACATTAGCATTAAGCTATCCCACTATGTATTTTAATTCATCTGATCATCAGTAGTTTATGAATTCTACATTGAGTACATTTACATGTACAAAAATGATACATGATGAAACCAAAAAAAAAACAAAATAATAATAATAATAACAATTAATCCAGCACATGTATATGCACTCAAGTAATATAACCATGGGAAAACTCTGGGTCTACAGTAATTGTATTTATTTAGAAATTCATGACATGTACACATCTAGGTTGCTGTACAATCCACCAATAAATCCACCAAAGAAGAAGTATGTGACATGAAATCTGAAATATTTACTGGCAAATATTTATTTGGGACATAAAGCTGTCCTTCATCAAGCTTTCACTGCTTCCACAGGAGCTATTCTCCATATGGTTATGTTTACGCATATGCACAATGGCATTGGTAATTATTTGGTAATTAGTGCAGTAACACACTGAAAGTACGAGAGAAATCTAACTTAACTGAAGTAAATTTAGTCTAAGTAAACAATTCAAAAATATTTTTTAACAAAACCATGTGTCACCTTCTGTAAGAGGTGATCCTTGGAGATGTTTTTGCTTTTCTAACCATCCTCCTCACTGTGCATGAGGGTACAATAAACAGGTGTTCTTTTCAGGGCAGGTTCACTACAGCTCCTGTTGTTCTAAACTTTTTAATCATTGCCCTAACAGTGGATTTGGGTGTATAGCTATTTTTATAACCATTGATTGATTTATGAAGATCAAAGCACTTTAGTCTCACCTAATTTATGTATTCTCTAGTCTTCATTTCAAGACTAGAGTTTATTATAGATTGTTTCATATAGTATAGTTTTATTATACACTTCTATAACAGGAATAGCTCAACTAGTTTACACTGAAGTCCCTGTAGTTACTGAATAATAAGCCTTAATATGTTATAACCCTGGAATTTAAGGGGTTAAATGACCACTTAAATAACCCAGAATCCGATAATGATCATATTATTTGTGTGCACAGAGCATTCGTTTACATATGTATGTCAATGTGTAGCATTTGATCCAGTGTGTATACGTGTGTGTGCTTCTCCAGTGAGGAGGAAAGCCGTCAGGGCCGTAGTCAAGGCGCTATTGAACACATGCAGAAGATGACAAACAGTGATGACAGCCTGATGGAATACGTAGAGGAGGATGAGATCGAATTCAACGAAGACGGCTCTTTCATTGGAGAGTACACTGGAACCAAGAGAGACAAAGACAGCAGCCAATACCACGAGAGCTCTGAGGCCACTTCACCTGTTGCCATCTACTCTTTTGCATAAAGCGACTCTCATACACAGTGAAGGAGAGTAATGTGTGATGCCCGAAACTGGAAAAAACACAATTATACCTTCAATACAACTAAGCATGGACACGTGCTGGCCATTTTCGGTCATCTGAGAAGGCAAGACAGGACTGTTGGGACTTGGACTGAGACCAGGTGTGTTTAGCCATTGGCTGCATCATGCAGTGATTCAGCATTTGGCATGGCAAAGGCCTGTAGGTGGAAAGAATTATGTTACTGTGGCATTTAACAGTTGGTGCTGATTGACAGAGTGTCCTTTAAATACCAATCAGAATTGATTTTCATGTTTGTGAATGAAAAGAGTAGAAGCCAGTGACGGTATGGAGGACGAGTCTGTTTATCATGTTGATAAGAGAAAAGAAGTGAACATGATTTTGATTGCGGATGTTAACGAGCTGACTGGCAACTTTCATTCTCCAGGAATTTCGAATGACAATGTTTTTATTTCCGCAATCTTCACTATCTGCTTATAGAAGGTCCTCCATTTAGATGTTAACACACTGAGAGAAACAGTGGACGTATACAGTGTAGGCAAGTCAGTTGAACCACTATGACATCACTAACACTACTTTTGACATCATTGCTACTAAAGGCTCCCCACTGTGAGTCTGCTGGTACATTATTTACACCTGCATAGATGTGAAGCTCAGTACAACGTAGCTACCAATATTTGTACTTTGTATATTGGATCTCTACTGATATGACCGTGTATTACAGTACTTCATATCAGTGCTTGAAGTATGTGCGTTCTCCTTTGTTTGAACCGAATGCAAACTGAATCCTTTGTCTGTATGTCTTATGTCTCTAATACTGTAAATAATGTAGTTTTGTCTGTGCAGTAATATCTTAAGCAAACTTATTACATCATCTTAAATAAATTCCAACTCTCCAAATACTCTGATGTGTCTTGTTAATGTGCGGCAATAAAAGATATGAAGAAGTAATCAAGCAGTATGAATTCCACTTAGCCACTGCACTTTTATTATTAGGCAATTATAGGGCTGCAAATGAGTGCACACCACGCAGTGGAAGGTTTTTAACAGTGTAATGAACCTGATTCCACTCATAATGGCTTTGATGATTGCCTGATGACTTGAGTCAGTTGTGTGTGTGGGGAAAACACTGCACTACAGATGACTCAGAAACGCTGTCATTTGAACATGGCAAGACAAGGATTTTATGTATTGCTTTGAATGATGCATGATATTGCAATGCTTAGTTTATGAAGCTACAGTTGAGTTGAGCTCTTTCGAGAATTTTAGACAAGAGTGCAGCTCTATTGTTGGTTCCTAAATGTTTTTGATATGGCAGTCTTAACTGTAAAGGTTTCAGTTAAATAATAGCACAAAAATTTAAGAACGGAGGGAAGGTGTTCTGGGTTAGTGCAATGTCAAATATACAAAGTTGCTGTCACATTCTGCTAACTTGTATTATATTCAAAGAACAAGGACATAAAGTGCCGCTGATGCAAAGTACCACTTTTATTGAGTACCAAAAGCTACTTTAGCGCGGGGTTGCCAGGCCCGGGAAAAATTTCCAGCCCAAAATGTGCTTAAAACCCACCAGGCTCCCAAAATCTGAAGTGCCCAATTGCAAAATATTTCAGTGGTTTGGGAATGGTATGAATTTTATTCCTTTAAATGCAATTTTTTATTTGAAATATATATTGTAGCCTGGGTAAACTGTGGCCCTGACAACTCTGCTTGTGTACTTATAGTAGCCCCTTGTAAATCATCTTCAGCCTGCTGAATGTGAGTGAGTGAGTGAGTGAGTGAGTGAGTGAATGACTGAGTGAGTCCATGAGGTACTTTGCATCTTATGAATCTTATTAAAAGGCTTCTGAAAATTGGAAATGATAGACAGGTGAATGGGTAGGGTTGGGATGTGATGGAACACAAATATTGGGAATACATATTTAGAATACAGAAATGAAGTATCTGTGATCAGTCCAAGTTAAATTTTGTATTCAGAATATAGTTATTTCTTATATTTTTAGGGGAATACTTTTAGAATACTAAATTAAAAAAATACTATCTTTAAAAGAAACACCATCAATGCTTGTTTATTATCCATGCCTGTTAGACAAACTCTAAAGAGGACCATAATTAATGGCTTTTGAATACTAAAATGCCTGCTAAAACCTGAGTAGACTAATAAATCAATATGATGAGCCAGTTATTATTCTCAGAATTACTGAGCTCATTTGAGAGATGGTCAAACTAAAAATCTCGTTGCGGCAGTGGACAGAAGCAGTGGAATGAAATCATTAAAATTCTGTGCAAATGTTTCATTAAACATATCAACAGAAGAAAAACATGAAGAAAACTGCCACCCAGTAACAGTGAGGAACAGTGTGCATTAAATATAAATGACAACAGCAGCGTTCTCCCTATGTGCTCCCTATGTATTATCAATATGCGAAGTAATCTGAATAGGTTACTTTTAGTGTATTGTAATGTAATACATTACTGAATACATTAAAGACATTGTATTCAGTACTCAGCCATGTGTCCAGACTTATCCAGTACCTGCATTTACATTTACACAAAGCTGAAATGGACAGTATTTGCGTGACAGGGAAGCTGAAATCCAACAGCGGTTGAATTACATTGCAAAACCTCCACATGGTCAGCTGCACACCCTTAGCTTCCCCTTTGTGTTGTGTGCTTACGTTTGTTTGTTGCTATATTAGAACTAATTTCATCACTTGGTCTGGACTATTATGAATTTGAGGAAGTGTCATACTGTGATGTGAATGAGTCACAACACTATGTGACTACGTTTATACTTGTTTTTCATAGGCCTTTCATAAGACTGTATTCGAGGGCAACAAGAAATTCTTAATAGCCAAAGTAGATACATACTGTACATATGAATAGTTCTGATTGTAGGTCTTAGTTGAAGCCTATTTGTATACACTACATTGTACCTACACTCACTGGCCATTTTATCAGACACACCTTTACCATCACTGACGGAAAAATGTCTTGCCTAAGATTGTCTCAGGAGAAATTTTTCCATACTGTAATCATAAAGGGTCACTGGTTTCTGAATTCTTTCTTCTATATGGCCCTTACCAAAAAAAGGAGATTAAAAATGAACAGGAGACTAAGCATTTAAATGTGAGACATTCTGGAGAAATTAGAAAAGTATTCACTTCTTATACTCTACTAAGATTTCTACTAAGATTTCCAAGATGAGAGCTAAATAAGAAATGATGAGCTCTTACAACTGTCTCACACTCACATGCACATTATCTAAGCTGCTTATCCTTCTGGATCACAGGGGGTGCTGGAGCCTAGCCCAGAGGTCATCAGGTAGAAGACAGGAAACACCCTGGACAGGTTGACAGTCCATCACAGGGCAGACATACAGTCATATACATTTACATACACATTCACACCTAGGGGCAATTTAGCATGTCCGATTGGCCTGACTGCATGTCTTTGGACTGTGGGCGGAAACTGGGGCACCCGGAGGAAACCCACGCAGACACGGGGAGAACATGCAAACTCCACACAGAAATGACTCTCTTATACTTTTGTTATGGAAATGTTATTCAATTTAGATAAGAATAAGATGAATCAGACATGAAAGCCATCTGTGAGATAATATTTAGATGAAAGTGAGAAAATCTTAGGTCATTTCTAAAGAGCTGAATGTCAGATATAGGAGAAAATTGCGTAAGTTTCACATTGACTTCAAACAGGACCGTAACTGTGTCTAGCCGTCTTATTATTTTTGTGGTCAGTTTGACCCCATTTAATGTTTAACATCTCTAAAGAAATGATTGACATCTTTGCTTCATATTTAATGACTTTTCCTATTTTAATGGGGACAGCTGGGTTGACATGGTGATATGGTTTCAATGTCCTGTACACATTTTGCATGGGTATTATCTGCGGTCAGTCTGACTCTGGGCCGTTTTAGCTGTTTATAACATAAGAAATGTTTTACACACATTTGTTTTATTTGTTTTGGTTATATGGAGGTCACTATAACATGCAAATGTGTGTAAAATTTGTTTACGATGTCAATTCTAGAATAAAAGAAGAACCCTGCTATAAAGAACCCTTTTCATAAAGGGACACAATGCAAAGACCTCTTTAATTATGCAAAGAGATCTTTGAGTGTTCATGGTTCTTCTTTGCTAAAGAACCCTTAAAGAACCATCATTTTTATTTATGTAAGTATTTTATATGCACTGATGTGTACAGGAATGTTAGACATTTACACGGTAAAAAGGAAAATTACACGGTAAATAAAAGGAAGTTACACTCTAAATCACTGTATTATAAAGTGTTACCATCAATTTCTCACTTTTTATGCCAGTTGGATAAAGTAGTGAACAATCCAGCTGCCTTTAAAGTGGGAGACGGTCGGTCTGATGCCCTTCTCTGACAAAAACACTGTCATATCACCATGTAACTGTATTATTCAGGGCTAAGTCTTTGTGTGAGACTTTAAAACACTACATTGCCTTTCTTTGAAAATATGATTAGACCATAAGCGCCTGCAATAAGCAGTGTATTAAATTAAATTTTACTCACATTTAGGTTGCTGCTTCTCTCCTTTGAACCTATGCCTCTTAAAAAATGTCTGCGCACGGGCTTGATGTCAGTGCCACTGCTGTGCCGAGAATGGTCCACCACCTAAATAATATCTGGTCAGCAATCCAGTGGTGGTCTCTTTCCTGGAGTGTAACAAATGGGCATCAGTCAGTAATTGTAAACCTACCAAGTGCACCTGTATGACAGGTGTTTCTGATAAAATGACCAATGAGTGTAGGTACAAGTTCTAATAAACTAAAAACGTGGTATATAGTTTCATACTAGGGGTGAACTAATGCACCTCTGGCCTAAACCAGACACGCTGTAAGATCAGCAGTAAATTTTATTTATCTCTTTGGCTATACAAGACACTGACCCTTATTGCACAAGTTTCTCAAGGCCGGCGTTTTACTACTTTATAACCGAAGATGTGCCATTACTTGTTTAATGTGGCTTTTAAAGGACAGAGACATAGCAACGCTAATAATAACACAACGGTCTGTTACTGTGTTAGACCATAAAGATAAACATGCTCATACATTACAGCAGGATTGTTCATGTTATCGGTTCAAGCAGTGCATGATGAACTGACCATCACGTATCTGTAATAAATAAATACAGATGCATCACATCTTAATAGGCCTGTTGCATTCATCTTATCAGACTTGTATAAACTATCAGGTGTGAAGGCGCCATTTAATAGAGCACTAGATAGATGAGGAGGTATCATTTTTTATTGCAGCAGATAAAGTACTGTACATGTTTTATCTGGTTGTGCTTATTACATTTTGGCACTGGCTCATTTATTACTATATAAAGACCTTTGATAAATGCTTATGGACCAGAGCAGTGTGCCACTATGGTGACGTGTACTATCACTGACACAGACGAACAGATTAATAAAGTCGGCTTGCTTATCTTTCTTTAGAGAAATCAAACATCTAAACAGACAGCAATTAGTGTAATCCTTGTTTTAGGACATCTGTAGCCTATTTTAATGGAAATGCCATGATACTGTGAACAACCGGTATAAAAGTATAAAACATCTGATCCAGATAAAAATTGTAAGAGTCATTCGCAGCATCATAACTGAGGAGGCTGTACATCTTGGATGAGTAACTGTTGAGCTACTATTGAGACTCTTTTATTTGGGTCAATTGCAGATAAACATGAATGTTATTATCTTGGCAAATCTGAGCATAATTTGTGACTTTATTGAGATCTCTACAAAGACTCAAAAGGTAATTTCTCTTCGCTATGTGTTTGCACAAATTTTCTTTACGAAAAAACAATTAACAGAATCATCTGTGTTCAAAAAAGTTCACAAGAACATACAGATGTCAGAAAATAAATATAAAATAAAAACAATTGGACCTAAAATACACCCCTGAGGTACCCCACAACTAACAAACTGAGACAAATACAGAGTTTCACCAACATCCACCTGTTGTTTACTGTCTTCCAAACGAAAACATACAGTTACAGTACTGTTAAGCATCATGTGTTTTAATCTAATGGACAGTATGGAACTGAATCACAGAAATACCCACAAAATGACTGAATTTCTCAAAGTTCTGTACATTTTAATGATATATCTTTGTTGTTGTGTTTCAAAGTTGGTGAAATTAAACCAACGTCTGTGCTAAATACACATAGCTTTATAGTATATAAAACCTATTTTTTCCAGTTTTCAGCTTTGGACAAAAATTACATTTAGCAATATGGCAATATGATTCCCCAAAACTGTACGCACAGCAATTGTCCCAAACATCTGCACCCATCTGATATATGCTACTTTTGTCATCAACCACTAAAAATTTGCACTGAAGTAATATTGTACAGGAAAGTTGCCTACATGCTTATTATATATTATGCTTTGAACAATATTCAGGTTACATTTTTGTAAATCAATTGAAATAAACCCTGGAGATAATTGTGTGGATGACTATGCACTGATGATGATTAATCTTTAGCAATAAGCCCTCACTTAAGGCACTGTTAGCTGCCTGGAGTTTAATGATGTGTGGCCAAAAGGGAAGAAGAATGATTCAAATATCACGCACATTCTTTCATAGGTGTGATGTCCTAGTCATCATGAAATGTTCCATTGTTTCTTGACAGTCACCACTCCAGCTCACTTCTCTGCATTAGCTGAAAAGGACACCATGGAAGTGACCTTCAATAGACAAAGGAACATTTCATAATGACTAGGACAACACAGTCCTCCATCAGTTCCCTGTGGGTTGAAGATGTAGACAGGCTGGAGCTTGACTGAGCACATCGTGGACCTCATAAAGGCCTTCAAGTGAGGACAATCACAGGTTCATTGCACTGAGTGCAATTTGTACAAACATATCTGTGTACATAGTAACACATAGTAATTCAAATACACACCACTCTCTACCAGAGTTACTGCTTGAGGAATGTTATGTAGAAGAAGGATTCAAGTAGCACAACAATGACTTGTGTTGTGTTGAAGTCATAGGCCCAGTCCCATTTCACCCCCTGCCCCTAGCACTTAGCCCTACTCTTCTGTTTTGTGCATTCATGCCTAAGGGTAGGGTGTCCTGATTCTTGTTGAGATAGAGGGGTAGGGTAAAGTGTTAGGGCTACATGGCCCTCCAAATAAAGGTTTTTCAGAGATTCACTCCAAACAGAGTGTTATGAGAAAAAAAAGAAAAACCACCAAGATGGCAGCGCAAGCAACCAAATAAACCCACAAATGTGAGAATTTTCTCAGTTAAAATTTACGATCATCATTGTATTCTCTTAGTTTAATGTTTCAGTGTATTATGGTTCTTTTCTTCATAGCAAGCATTAAAAATCCCTAGTAGCACTGATGTCTCAGTAGCTAGCTAGCTGATTTTCACCTGAAACAGTGCAGCTTCTGATGCCATTTAAGGTGGAACGGGAAACTTCGAACAAGAAGCTGGCGAATAGCTGACTTTAGCTTCATATCACTGAAGAATCAGGGGTTAATAAATAATTGTTATACCCCCCCCCCATTTAAAGGCATATGATGGCCTAAATATATCTAAAGCCCAGCAGTGAGGAGCTGAACTTTACCCTCCTCTGCTATCGCTGCAGACTGGCAGGGGCACCTACAGAGCAGCGCTAGTAGCTGTTAATGAAGTAATGTTCTTTTTTATTAGAGGGTTGTTTCATTTCATAGGGGAAGATTTCAATCACTACCCCTTGTAACTTGTTCCAAGGGGCAAGGTGACACTTGAAGACAAGCGGTAGGGGCAAAAGTAGAAAACAGGATTGCGCCATAGTGTGCTTGCCTGTTCATTTCACTCACACTGCAGTTTGAAAATGTCAGTTTTATTCACTAAAATTGGCCTCTCATATTTCAGAAAGCTGCTTGAGCTCAATGAGAAGGAAGATACTGATACTAAAACCCAGCTCCACATGGTGTCCTTAGCTGAAACATTTGAGGCAGACTCATGAGACGTGCAGGCTCTGCTTGTGCCATCTCCAGCATATCGGTCCTGCTCATTTTTTTAACTAAGCTAATTTTTAGTCTACAGTGGTAAACCTCAGATTAAAAGCATAATGCAGCTCAATCTCTTTCTGCAGGCCCCTGAGTGACCATTCCACTGGCAGAATGAAACCTGACTTATATTTTTGTTTAAATAGAATTACCTACAAAAAATGTATCCTTGTAACTTTTTTAAGTTAACTAGGACATTGTTGGGTGTCTCTTTGTGTGAAATGTTGCGACTTTATGTTGAGCTGCTAGTGAGCAATGCGAGGTGAAAGGGGAGGAGGGAGAACCCCCTGCTGTGAAAACAATTTAGACCTCTCTACAAGGACAGCGCAGTTGCAGTTTCTATTGGTTTGGGGGGAAAACAAGCACCACATGAATGTCCTTTGTAGCTGGATGGTGAGATTAGTTGAGTGTGACGCATGCGCTGTTTTTGACATGCTGGAGGATAGATGCAATCAAACAACACAAAGCAATCATATATATTGTAGAATAATTTTAAAAAATAAAGTGAAATTTAAACATCTACAGTTAATTCTCAATTTATTTCTGCTTTGCGTAAGTTCAAAACACAGGTAAACAAGGCCAAAAGCTGATTGAGGTCAGCTAGCTAATAAACTACAACAGCCATTTTACAACCTCAGTTTTCTGTTTATCTCTCATATTAACAGCACTGGGTGAATGAGGTCCTCCTCGGAAAAAAAACTATGACCCCACTTGCATTTAAAAGCATGGAGAGACCACTACTGAGTCTGTATCAATGCAGTTCTCACTGAAGGCTGCAGTAAGACTGCATAGAAGGTGCAGGTGAGCTCCCTTTTGAACACCGGAATAAGAAACGGGACACCCTGCAGCCTCATGACCTTGTGTGCATGTACAGTTGTGGACTGTAGGACAGTGAGTGTCCTATTTGGGACTGGGCTTAAGAAACCAAAACTACTGCTAAAGTCAGTGAAAGGAGTGAAAAGTTAATATGCTCTAATTGTGTCCAAGTTCAGGCAATCACAGATACCGGGACACGAACCATGTGATGTCCTTTGACCTCCACGGTGTCTAGAAATAATCGGTTTCTACAACAGGGAGGCTGGATTTTAAGATCTATCACCAATTTACTTACATGATTTTATCACAGGCAAATCAGTTGCACACAATATGGAAAACTTAAGTGACGTATACACAAATGACGCACACCTGTATCGCTCCACACTGCAGCAAATGTCTTATCACTGTGCGAATACAATGATCAGAAGATTATACAACCTTTATTCCACTAAGGCTGCTCATCAAAGGGACTTCAGTCTAGTGGTCTGAGGATCATAAATTCCCCTCTGGCATTAAAGCCAATGTGGGTTTGGTTTGATAACAAAGGGAGGACAAAGATGAGTTGCTAGCAGCATAGTGTCTCCTTTAAAATTATATTCAAAATGGTAACTTCACAGAAGAGGCCAAAAACAGTATTTACTTTTAATGCAAATTAATATGAAGACATTTTATTCCAGTCATTTCTATTGCTCCATTAACCATGAACTTTTAATCAGTGTTTAGGGTAAATACTCTGCTCAAATGATGTAGAAACATAAGAATAAAAAATGGAGAAACTTCATTTTAGACAGTGACAATTCATTATTTGCTAATGCACTTGCAATGCAATAGGTTGTGTCATAAAGTGACACCAATCACCCACACCAGACTATTTGTTAAACAAATTACATAATCTAGAAGTCTTACATATCACTTACGTCTAACAAGTATTCTTCCTCAAGTTTTCAAACAAGACTTCAGATGCTGGATTCAGTTGGAGAAAAAATGCTTTATGTTTTTATCACAAGCAAAGTGCATTCAGCCTAGGCATTAGGCTCTGGACCCAAATGTGAATACGATGTACCATGTTTTTATACACTTTTCAGAGATGAGGTAATCCCCTCTTTCTCTTGATGTGTCATAACCTGTTTTGCCCATCATTAAACCAAAGATTTATCACTTGGTTGGACCTAAATCATTATCTAAATCATTAAAAAAGAGCAAGCTGAATCTTTGGTACCCAGCACCTTCCTTGGGTTTATCAAGCACCTGTTTATACACTGGCCTCCTTGTGGCTTAAGGTTCAAAGGGTTCACTTTAAGGCCTCTGCTGCTTAGAAAAGTTCTGGTATTTTCCAACACACAGACAAAGTTTCACGGGTTTTGTTGCCTTATGTATACTTTCCAGTGTCCTATGTACATACCTTTTATTAATGATGTCCTCTTTATTCATCATCTTTTATAATTATGTTAGAATTTTTAATTTTATTAAATCATTTACTCCCATTTTTTCCGATGTTCTAACCAAATGACAATAATGTTGTGTGGGCTGAATGACTTTGGAGGGCATTCAATTTAAGCTTATTTGCATAGCGTTTTTTACAACTGGTGTCATCACAAAGCCGCTCTACAGAAATCTGGCTCAAGGCCCCAAGTGAGCAATCAAAGTGACAGTGGCAAGGAAAACATTCTAAAAGCAAGCGGAAGAAACCTTGAGAAGAACCAGGGCTCAAAAGGGGAACCCATCTTCTTCTAGTCGACACCGGATTGTAGAACAACAGCACAACAAGAGCGCTAAGAGGTGGGAAGTGAATAAGGAAATGCCTAATGAATGTACAATAATGAATACAACAAAAAAGGTCTAACCAAAGCCTATCAGACGTAGTCTAAATAGAATGAGTATGAGAATTTAACCCATGACTGCAGTGAGGACCTTTTAGTGTGAACAGGTAAGTGATGAGTACTGTTAGATGTCTTTAAGAAAGTAGGTTTAGTTTAACTCTTTCCAGGGCTCAGCTGACACCGGCCCAAACTGTCCATCTCCTCAGCCACTGTTCTCTCTGTTTCTCTCTGTTAAATCCAGCCATGCTTTTTAAAATCAGCATGAATCAGAAGTCGTATCACATTTTTCTTCTGTATAGTGACAGATTCCTGTGTGAAATCCACATTAGGGAGAGTCTCTAATGTTAGGGTGTTAGTCTCTAATGTTACTCAGTGTTAGGGTGGAGTGGGAGATGAAACATGACATATCGGTTAACCATATTAGTTAATATTTTTTCCCGGTGATGTAATCAAATCGAAAGATGTTTTAGAGGTGGGTAAACGTTACTACAATTCCATCAAAGATCATGTTGAACTGCAAATTTTGTCAAGGTCATGAATTAACAAAATAAAAATAAAAAAAATAAAAAATAAAAAAAAACAATTTCTGGCTAATTTTAACGAACACATACAAAAACAAACCAGTGCTAGTTTAAATTAAGCAAGTTGCACACTCAGATATTAAGGTGCAGCACAGGCTTCATTTTTCAGCACTAAACCAGGAAACTACAGCAGCTCCTTCATGAGTGACAGCTCAGCGCAAATCAATGAACTCCTGACACGAAAAGCAAAAATCACGACTCTGCCAGCTGTCTAATGAGTGTCTCGCTGCTGTCGACTCGCTACAATTATTAACTACTCTTAAGCACAAGCCACTTTAATAGAGAGCCGTCAAATCACCAACAATTTTTTTTTCTTTCATTGTGTTTCCTTATATAGTGTTTATTCAAGCTGCAGCTGGTTATGTCAGCAGGTAACCAAAGGAATATGTTCAATATATTGACACATGCATCACAGACGGCCTTCAGTTCCATTCAGCTCTCTCATGACACATTCGTTTACTCTTCTTCTGAGTAAATGTTAGTTCCCTAAATGCGGAAATCAACTGATTTTTTCTGATTTTCTGTCCCTGCAGGTCTTGGTCTGCCAGCAGGTCATGAATAAATGTATGTGGATCAACTGAATTGGTTTAAATCATAGTTGAAAACACATTTTGGACTTTTAACTGACTTAAGACTAAAATCCTTTTGCTTTGAGTGACCCCATCCCTTAATTATGTTTATTTTATTAAAATAAATGATTGAACAGTCCACTTTTTCACTACCAGTACAATAATAGCACTGAATGATGCGTTACCACTTTGAACTTTATGTTTCAGTAGTGACTGTTTCAGTGGTGATTTTAGCTAATTTGTATAATCCTTAGTTAGTTAGTTAAATCTAGTAAAGATCAGTCAATGTGGATAGGTTCCACAGACTGAAGAGTCTGACCAAGAAACTTCCCAGCGGTTTTGTTGGTTTCCGTTAATTAACTCTTAGTTTTCTAATTTATAGATGTAATTCTCTTTGCAAAATTATACGTCACAGCATACTCTTATGTTAAATGTGAAGTATGGACTGGTGACCTGTCCAGGGTGTTTCCTGCCTTCAGCCCAATGAATGCTGGGATAGGTGCCAGCACCTTCCGCGACCCAGGAGGATAAGCGGCTTAGAATATTGGTTGGATGGTTCAGCTTTACCAGTTCAGCCTGTAGCTATGAACGCAAACAAAATAGCAAATATGCAATGAGCCATTAGAGCTCTAAGAAAAGAGTGATTTTAGTCTTATTGAAGCTATTTATTTGTTACAGTAAAAAACAGTCAGTTTAATATAACACACCTGTTTTAATTGATGCCTATACGTTGTGCCATGATGAATATTTGGTTCAAGTTAACCCTTGTGTGGTGTTTTCAATGTTTACCAAAAGAAAAAATGATGTGATTTATTATTATTTTAACCTCATATTCCTTGTTCTTTGCTCATTTTCTGTGAAGAACATATAAAATAACCCATTTTCAGTGTCTTCACTCTGTTCACTGCCCACACATTTATATTACACATATATAGTAGTGTTGGGTGAACCCGTAGGAATAAAAGTGTGGAGGTGCTGTGTCCTTCACTCTGTTCTCCTCCTACATGGCCTGCTGTTTGTGTGTGTGTGTGTATGTGTTTGTATGTGTGTGTGTGTGTGAGGGTGGACAACATGGACAGGCTGCTGACTGGCTACAGCTGCTAAAGGAGAACCCTACGCTGGCCACTTGTGATATTTTAAACATCCGGTATTTCTAGGTAACTGTAACTCAGATATAAAGTTAATTAGGCTTGAATCTGTTAAGTAACTTTTCAAGGCAATATGTTTTTTTTTTTTTTTCAATAACATCAACTAATTTAAGCTTATAGTGTAGGACACCAGTATGTCTGGTAGGTAGATTGGAAAGGGGCATAAGCAAGTCCTTGTCACAGCATCCTTATCAAGGAACATATTACAGGCCTAACAGAGGCACAAAAGCCAAAGAACTATTATTTCTAGGTGTAACAAATATATTCTTAAACAAAGTATTCTATAGTAAAAAGACTCAGATTTGATAAAGGGAGATAAAATACATCACTTCATTGTTTATTAGAGGAACTGTAGCAGGAGGAACTGTAACTCCAAGGCCACAATAGCAGGATTGATCTGAGATTCGACTGAGACACGTATTATTGTTATTTTTTTTTAATTAATTATTATTTTTTTAAATACAGTCATGGTAGAGAGGTGCATGCAGGGTATCAGAAGACGTGTAGATGTAGGTGGTTTTGGATAGTAAACAAAATGGAATATTTGCAATATCATGATTTCTCGTTCCCAACTCAAACCACTGTAAAGAAATGAGTCACTTTCTCTGCAAAAAAAAAACACATCAAACCACTCTGGATGACTGTTTACATCAGTGACTACACAAAAATGTTGAAAAATCAGTGGAATCCCCCTAAGTGAGAAAAACAGGTAAGGGGTTGTGATAGAAACTGTATGGGGAAGTGATTTCTAGAGGAAATGAGTAACTCTGAGGCCACAACATCTAGACTTGTTCTTTCGGCTGGTTGATTTTATACAATCACCGGTGCTGTTTGGATGTTAGCTTGACAAACAGAATGTGCCACTTTTTTCATTTAAACATGGTGAGTTTTGCATTGATGAAATGTTATTGTGTTTTCAATATATGATATTTTGTTGTTTTGTCTCCTGCAGATTTATTTTACGTAATAAGAGGTAATAAGAGGGGAAATGTTGATGCAGTCTGTACTGTAATACTGTAATAAAGTAAATACTGATGTTTCCTGCTGTAAAGTTAAATGATAGTCTATTGCATTGATAACATGCTTAGATTATTAAGTAATAATTTCGACTAATGGAAAGTCATAATTACCTTTAGACCCTGGGTTGTTTTAAAGTCATTTATAGTTATGATTGCACAACACTCTTTTTTTTTTCTTCATATGACGTGTGCGACACAGAGAGACCACATGACTGCTCTAGCGAAATCAGACTGTGCGTCTTGGTTAATCATTGTCACATGTAAGTGGGATCAATATAACCAAAGGATTTCACCTCATTCTTGCAGAGGCTGTGGCAGGACTAACACTGGGGCTACAATGACGAGACTTACTCTCCTGGCAGGTAGATACTGTGCAGCTGGATTTGGCTGAAATGGTTTTGCTGTTTTCATTTTATATGAGCTTTTGTATATTTTTTGCTTGAACATTTTCTCTGTTTTTGCTTTACCTTTTAGGCCTTTGCCTGTTACTGTGTCATTTTGGTGAGTTTCTTATACATCAGTTGAATCAATTGATGAAGGATTAATGTGTTTGTGTTTCAATAATAATAATAATAATAATAATAATAATAATAATAATAATATGTTTATATTACAATGTATTTCTTTATATATACATATAACTAATAAATCTGTTTTTTTATGTAAATTAGGTTCAGCCTCTCAGCTTATATGCTACTTCACAAACTGGTCCCAGTATAGGCCTAATACTGGGAAGTACGTGCCTGATAATGTTGATCCCGAGCTGTGCACACACCTGATCTACGCCTTCTCAGTCATTAACTATGCAAATGAGCTGGTCACTTATGAGTGGAACGATGAGACTCTCTACAAGTCTTTTAACGGTCTGAAGCAGAGGTATGTTTTCCTTAGGGGGGCAGATGATTTGACATGATGATTTGAGTTTTATTCTGAAATACTATGTATCCATTTAGTTTTAAGCATAATATAGCATTGATATTTCTTATATGTATATGGCAACTCCCAACAATATATATCATGAAAAAAAATCCTGAAAGTCATCTATAATATGTTTTGAAATGAAACCCTTCATGTTGATGATGTTTTCTGGGTTATTTTGTCGAGCCTGGTTGCTAATGCTAGATATAAATGTCGGATTTAACAGAAACCCCAGCTTGAAAACACTCCTGGCTGTTGGAGGATGGAACTTCGGTACAGCTCAGTAAGTGATTTGAAATAATAATTCGACGAATCGCTGCAGAAGCCCAAAGCACAGATGTCTTACCACGAAACTACATGCTTTTCTGTCCAGGTTCACCACCATGGTGTCCACTCCAGCAAACAGACAGACGTTCATCCAGTCCTCCATCAAATTCCTGAGAACTCACGGCTTCGATGGGCTGGATCTGGACTGGGAGTATCCTGGAGCCCGGGGCAGCCCAGCAGAGGACAAGCAGAGATTCACTGTGCTCTGCAAGGTCAGCACTCCAGCTGTTATGTAGTGACTGGATTCTGCAGCAGTATTCAGGCAGCTAAAGGCTTCTATTAAAAACTGCATTAAAACGAGTTCAGAATGGAAAGAAATTCTGACTCTGCTCACATTTCATGTTTAATTATAGATTTTATGACCTGTTCATATGTTTCTATCCTGCAGGAGCTTCTGGAGGCCTACGAGGCTGAAGGCAAGGCTACTGGACAGCCCAGACTATTGCTCACAGCTGCAGTGGCTGCTGGGAGAGAAAATATAGACAATGGATACGAAATTGCTGAAATCGCCAAGTAAGCTACAAACTAAAACATTTTCAATGTATTCAATATGGTGTGCAAAGTTTGGGCGCCCCTGGTCAAATGGCATGATTTGTTGATTTTCTAAGTGAAAATAATTTAACACATCCAGATCCGTAAATAGGATCATAATTTTGGTGAGGTTCATTTTGTAGAAGTGTGACCTGCATCTCATAGCGAATAAAAATAACTGCTGAATATGAGTATCACAGCAACCATATGTTTCTCCTTCAGCACACATTAAACAGATGTTATATAAAGCTGTCTGTACCAAACCCCAGCTAAAGGAAAAGTTAGCTACTCATACAGTTGATGAGACAAAATACAGCCTGATGTACCTGATGATTTCTTAATAATCTTAGCTACCTGATATTATACCATCAATATGCTGGTTAACAGTGAACTTGTAGTATATTATTTGTAGATAAAACAATACAACTTTCATTTCTCATCCCTTTGCTAATATAGCTGACTACAGAGCCTGTAGCCTAAACTGAGCAGCTATTGAAACTAGACTAAAGCAATATTATAAGTGGTCCAAATAAAAAAAGAAAAAAAAAATATTATGGACTTTGCATTTTACCAGCATAATTTGTGAATTATGGGCTGAGAAAATAAAGCGGAGCTTGGCAGATTTTGATTGGCCATAATGCAGTGACATCACTCACAGAAAACAAAACAAATTAAATTTTCGTAAAATAATAAATACAATAAATATAATAGATATTCTGTCCTTGTTTAATTGAGTAGGCTTGTGACACTGTGGCTGTGCCCCTGAGTAGACTAGCACACTATCTTAACAGCACTGTTTCTACATTTAATCTCATGAATGGAGAAATGTAAAAACTTCATAACAAGTTACGGCCATGAACACATCCCATACAGAGAACACACTTCGGCACAATTTAAAGCACATTTACTGTTTGTATGCTGAATTTAACTTATTGGAAAGAAAATAAAATATGAAATGTGGCATGTGCAAAATTTATGGTACATCTTACATGTTTTTTCAATGTGTTAAACTCCTCAAATGAATAGAAATACTGAACTAAAATTTGCAGGAAAAACACATTTAGGTGTGTTCTCTGTAGAGGACATGCTAACTTATTTTCACTTAGAACATCAACAAAATGTGTAATGGGTGTTTAAACTGGGGGTGTTTAAACCTTTGAAAATGACTGTATATTTTATTCAGTTAGAATCATGTACGTTTTGATGGAATTTAAGTAGTGAAGCAAAAGAGTCCTTTAATAGTATTAAATACTATTATTCATAAGTTTGGAATCACTTCTTACATTAATAATTTTTGTTATTTTATATACAATAAAAACTTTTGTATTAAATATAAATGTAGACTTCAATGCTACATTTTAAGAACCAGATGTTTTATTCAGTATTACACATATTAAGTTAATAATTATTATTAAACTCCACATTTACAGATTTTTTTTTTTCATTGTTGATGGCTATTTTAGATGAATATAGTCATCATCCTGGAAACACAAACATTAGAGCTTGTAGGCTTCCTACTAATTATTTAAAACTGTGAAGTAACACAGGACTAGCATACTACAACCATTATGTAACATCAGAATTTTATAGCTAATATACTTCTGTATTATTATATTATATAAAGTTATAACATTTTTGAATAGTACATGACATATATATCCCATTTTGTAGCTAAGAGAAAGAGAAAGTGATGTTTTTTTTTTTTTTTTTTTAAATTAGATTACCAGCATCACCCAAATGATTACAATGACTTCTATTTCTCAAACAGGTATCTGGATTTCATTAATGTGATGACCTATGACTTCCATGGGGCTTGGGATAGTTTCACTGGGCACAACAGTCCTCTGTACCGTGGTTCCCATGACCAAGGAGAGCTCATCTACTTTAACACTGTAAGAACATGCCTTTTGCTACTTTAGTAGGACCTTAACGCCACAACGGGGGCAATAAGAATAACAGAATGAAGAAGCACAAATTTACGCACTCTCGTGTTCATTTTTCAGGATTATGCAATGAAGTACTGGAGGGATCAGGGAGCCCCTGTGGAGAAGCTGAGGATGGGTTTTGCCACGTATGGTAGGACCTTCCGTCTGACGTCTACAGCCAGTGGAGTTGGAGCTCCAGCCAACGGTGCTGCTTCTGCTGGGACTTACACCAGAGAGGCAGGATTCTGGTCCTACTACGAGGTCTGTACACAGCTCAGTCAGCCACACTCACACATGCTTCATCATCTGCTGAAGCTCTTCATACAGAGTTTAAAGCAGTCGTTTGGTGAAGCATCAAGTGGACACACTATTGGCCTTTACTCCACATGTAGTTGATCAGGCAAAATACATTTGACATTTGAAGTTTAGTTTTGCACTGGAGCAATGAGGCAACGATTAGCATTGTGCAAACTGTGTCCCGAAATCACCACAGACTTCCCTCAGACTGTGCTGAGTTATATAATCTCAAATAGACTTCCATGTGTGGTTTCTGACACTGCACGGCATACAGTTATCTATAAAGGTAGAAATCTATTTTTATAGACAGCAGCATGTCGTACACTGATAACGGTACAACACACTGTTACAGTATGTACATTGTTATAGATAACAGCATGTCATACACTGTATGACTGTTTTATGGATAACAGTATGGCATAACAGTATCAAGCCAGTATGTCTATCTGCAAAACTAAAGTAGCACACTTACTAAACACCTTATAAATCTTTGCTGCTTGAATATATTTGGGGTAAAGGGAAAATTGTGTCCATTTGATTCTTGCCACACTATCATTTTAATAGACTGTAATGAACATTCATTCCCTATTAGATTAGATTTTTAGGGAAAAATTGTGTCCATTACATTCTGGCCAAACTATCACTTTAATAGCATTTTAATAAATGTTCATTCCCTATTAGATCTGCACCTTCCTTCAAGGAACCAGCATACAGTGGATTGAAGATCAGAAAGTACCTTACGCTACCAAAGGAAATGAATGGGTTGGATTTGACACTCAGGAGAGCTACGAAACAAAGGTATGTACAAAAGTTTGTCTTCTGCAATTTTATGTTTCTTCACAGGTTCTAGGAATGTCTTACTGGTTCCTGTCCTGTTTCAGGTGCGCTATCTGAAAGATAATAATTTTGGAGGGGCCTTTGTCTGGGCTCTGGACCTGGATGACTTTGCAGGGCAGTTCTGTGGGAAGGGAAACTACCCCCTCATCAGTCACCTCAAGAAACTCCTGAATACAGGTGCATTACACAGCTTTGTTATGGTGGAAAGTAATTAATTACACTAGAGTTAAGTACATTTCCCACTGTAATGGTACATTTTATTGATAAAATATTAAATTGCAATCATATTGTTGTGTATTACAACTGCAATATGCCTTGCCCCCTGTTTTGCACATTTTTGGGTTTTCCAGCCAAAATACACCCACATCATACAGTATTCTGTAGCACAGCATTATAACCCTCAGCCTTATAGTTGATAGAATACATTGGGAATCCCTGCAGTGCTCAACCAATCCTGACTGCTAGCCTAGCCACTGATTAATGGGCTAAATAGAACCAAGCTTGCATTACTGTAACTTTTACTTTGGTTATCTGACAAATTAGTATAGAAAACAGTGATTCTAACTTTATTCAGGACAAAATGGATACCAGAGACTATTTTCCTTTTTTTTCAGCCAGAGAAAAGAAGCCAAACTAGTGCTACCTTGCTAACTATAGATTTTAGCTTACATCCTCCTGATGAGTCATTTCAGTCATTTGAGTAATCCAGTCTGTTTAAAGACAGTCACTACAGTTAAATGGCTGCAATGAAAAAAAATATTTACACTTAAATCTTACCTCAAAAATCTATACCTATGCAGTTTTTTAAAAGGTCCTTCCACATTCAGGATACATCAGCAGAAGGGGGGTTTTCTAAACCTTTAAACCAAAAAATCTCACTGTAGGATGTGAATAAGCAACAATTTTTTTTTTTCATTTTGGTCGAATAAAAGAAGAAATAGCATTACTGATTCAGGACAAAAACACAGATTAATTCATTTGGAAAAGGAGTCCAAAGCACAGCCAATGTTACAAAAAGTTCTTCTGCACTGTGCGTGCAATTATACATTTCTACCAGAGAGGTCTCCAAATCCCCAAAACTTACATAGCGCAGCTTTAAAGTAGTAGATTTTCAGTTAACAATTTATTGACTTCTGTTTGAATTTATTAATACTTTTACTTTTGTTAAAGAGTAATGTCACTACAGGAGCAGTGCTCTTGCTTATGTAACGATTTCTAGCACTGTTTCTTCTTACGGTTATAAAACTGTGGATAACTAATGTCCTCTCTCTGCTGTTCTTGGATAGACCTGCCTCCTCTGCCTTCTCTCTCTCCAAACCCTACATCTTGGCCTGGAGCGACAGAAACCACACATGCTGAGCCCCATAAAACTACTGCACCCCTTGCTCCTCCCTCTGTAGCTCCAGTCTCTGAGTTCTGCGAGGGCAAGTCTGATGGTATCTACTCAAATCCTGATGACCAAAAATCCTTCATCCAGTGTGTCAGTGGCAGGACATTCACACAGAGCTGTCCTACAGGAACTGTCTACAATAGCGACTGCAAGTGCTGCAACTGGTCATAGAGCTGTAACTAGATGCTGTAGGCATAACTGAACACAGGCCATTGACCTGATACACATCCAGAAGCACTTTGTTTGAGTATATTAATATATTTGC
This sequence comes from Colossoma macropomum, assembly GCF_904425465.1. Classification (NCBI taxonomy): domain Eukaryota; kingdom Metazoa; phylum Chordata; class Actinopteri; order Characiformes; family Serrasalmidae; genus Colossoma; species Colossoma macropomum. The sequence goes on along the minus strand of NW_023494802.1, from coordinate 15,197,706 downwards.
AAAACATAAAAAGTTACATTCCTAGCATATATTAGTCATGGTTTATCTACTGGCTTGATACTGGTATAAAAAGTATTGCATGTATACTACTTAATGGTCACTTACATCCTTTAGTGTAAAAATTGTGTCGTTTGCCATTCGTTGTAAGGTGTAGACTTATACTGTTGAGCTAACTGCAATTAATAATTTTGTACTGTACAGAGATTATATGTCAAGTCTATAATAATAAATGTTAAAATGTTATTATTCAACCAGAATAAATTCTGAGACATATGCATCTGAGTCAATAAATATCAGGAAAGAGAATGTTTATTGTCAATTGTCAGTGCTTTCAGATCCAGCAATATCACATACATGAAAAAGATCCCAAACAATTTATTTCAAAGATGAAACCTTTGATTTACAACTTCATTTCCAAAAAAGTTGGGATGCTGTGCAAATCATTTAAACCCTGTATTTAATTGAAAATAGTACAAAGACAACATATCAAATGTTGTGTTATGTTATTGTTTTTTGAAAAATATATGCCCATTTTGAATTTGATGCCAGCAACATCAACAAGTTGGGACAGGGGCAACAAAAGGCTGGTAAGGTTGTGTAATACTTAGAAAAATGTTTCTCAGTGTAAAATAGCAAGGAACTTGAGGATTTCATCATCTATGGCACATAATATCATTAAAAGATGATAAAAGATGAAAAGAAAAGAGTGGTCTTTGATATTCTTAATTAACTAAAGCTGCAGCACTGGTCTGCCTTCGGGTGGCGCTGTAACAAACTGCTTCATTCAGTTGGTCCTTCATAAACTAGCAGGTGTAGCTATGCCTCTGAAAACTTTACAACATACTGCAGCATGTTTGTAAAAAACACTTGCTTGGTTTCCCAACTATGGTGGAAACAGTGAATTGTTACTCATTTCTCAAACCGGAGATGAAGAGGAGATGTGTAAGATCTCAAATAATGTGTTTAAGGCCACATTACCAACTAGAATAGAGCATTTTCAGAAGAGGACTTAGTTAAACCAATCAGCGCCACTATGGCAGGTGATTTAGCTGTTTGACTTTCTTTACAAGAATTTGAAATGGACATTGATGGAACCTCTACTAAGAAAAAAATATTGATTTTAATTTTAGCAGTCAATACTGAACACCAGATCATATAATCCCTTTAAGTATGACCAGGGCCAGAAAACAGTCAGGTTTTGATTTTATGTCTGCTGGTATCTGATAAAGTCCACAATATCATGTATCCAAATGAACTGTCCTTTAGAAGAAAGACAACCCACCTCTGCAATGGCCATCTTTGTGTCTACTGCAAACTCATCTCTGGTGTTTGTTGCCAAAAAGTTCTCCTTTGGTCTCAATCTGACCACAGAACACGGTGCCACTGAAAATTCAAGTAACACTTGGCAAACTTTAAGCGCTTGACTTTAACTGATGAATTAACTAATACATAGAACAGATTGGCTTCCTTCATGACAGCCAATAATATTCAATAAACGAAAACAGAATACATTAAACAGGATGGCATATTAACCGGTGTACGTCCCAATTGTCAGAGAAATAAATAAAGACAGCCATTTACAAAAACAGTCTCACCAAACCATTTGAGGTCACTCTACAGCCCACATGTCAAACACAAGGTCTGCGGTCAGGTCTGCGGCACAATCCTGTTCAGCCTGCAAAATTATTTTCATTTTCTATTAATATTAGCCCATTTCACCATGAGCTGAAAACCTATACTGGGGACACAGTTATCTAAAGCTAATGTAGTCTATAGCTTTATATAAGACAATGTGTTCTTTATTTAAAATTAATTTTGAATTGTTCACGTATTCAGCACTCATTGTTCAGTGCCTATTTTTTCCCATTGTGGTTTTGGCATATTTTGAACAGACAATGTCCAGTTGGGGTCATATCAAAATGGTTTGTCCATCTGAATTTACATGACCAAATCGTATGGCAAAGTATTCAGTAACTGCATGAAATAAATGTACATTTTTATTTTATTTATTTATTTATTTATTTTGGTAAAAGCTCCCCTCAAATGAACAGAACATGTGTTTTATGATAATACACATATTGCTATATGCTTACAATTTACTGCTGAAAGCCAAAAGGTTAATAAAAACACAGCTGGCCCACAGATTTGTTGAGGATTTTTTATATGGCCCTTTTAGTGGTTGAGTTTGACACCCCTGCTCTACAGGTTGAGTCCACCGCTGAACAGGACAGATGATGTGTAGTTGAAAGGTGTGCAGCACTTTCAGTTTCGCTGGATATAAAGGAAGGACTGCACACACCTGTTTTTCTTGTAAGGTGAGGGCAGATAGAAAGGCTTTGCGACACATCGCTGTATGGAGTAACACGTTAATCCGAGAGAAGCACTGGCCGAGCTAGGCCATGGGTCACCTGCGCTCCGGACTGCTGGTAAGGTTTGGGTAGGATGTCTTGCCTTTCATTGCAGTGCAGCAACTTGAAGGTTAGTATGTGTGGCTAATAGGTGTTAACATCCGGTATAAACTCGATGGGCTCTCTATCTCGAACGCATCTATAACACCTCTTCCTTCTTCATTCTCTGGTAGGGAGATTGGAGTGGCGATTGCGGTCTTCCAGTTCTCAGTAGTTTAGAAATGCTGTCGTCAGCCTCTTGATAGCATCCGGGTTCTGCGTTTGGGCTGCTTGAATATCCGTACGTTTGCCCAGCGTTCAAAAAATGGTTTATCCTCATTCTCATTGCCGAGGCTGTAGCGGGACCAACACTGAGGCTCCAACGATGAGACTTTCTCTCTTGGCAGGTAGAGACTGTGTAGCTGGGTTGGGCTGCTTTTATATATTAACTTTTTTATATTTATATTATATTTTTATGTATATTTTTATATCTATATTTTATATTTTTACTGTTTTTATTTTACATTAACTATTTTTGCTTGAACATTTTCTCTCTTTTTTGCTTTACCTTTTAGGCCTTTGCCTGTTAATGAGTCATCTTGGTGAGTTTTTTTTTTTTAGAAATCAATAAAAGAATCATTAATATTTTTATATTTCTATATTTTTATACATACATACATATATATATATATATATATATATATATATATATATATATATATATATATATATATATATATATATATATATATATATAAAACCAATGAATCTGTTTTTGTTATTGTAAATAAGGTTCAGCTTCCCAGCTTATATGCTACTTCACAAGCTGGTCCCAGTACAGGCCTGGTCCTGGGAGGTACATGCCTGATAATATTGATCCCCAGCTGTGTACTCACCTGATCTACGCCTTCTCCGCCATTAACAGTGCAAATGAGCTGGTCGCTTATGAGAAAAACAATGAGACTCTCTACAAGTCTTTTAATGGTCTGAAGCAAAGGTAAGTTTTTCTTTAGTAAGCAGATGATATGAAGAGTTTAATTTTGAAACACTGTATTTCCATTTGTAACAGTTTTGGACATGGAAAACACATTTTAATTTCTCCTGTAAAGGTGGTTTTAGTCATAATATAGCACTGGTATGTCTTGTATGTATATGGCAACTCACAACAACATATATCCTGAGAATAAAAGGAAGTTCTTGAAAGCCCTTACTAAAAAGTCACATATATTTCACACGTGAAGTGTGCAAAAACCATGCGTTTATGAGTGATCACACATTTTTTCACACTGTTAACACATTTTTAAAATGTGAAGTGTGCAAAAAACTTTTTTTTCACATGTGAAATTCAGGTGACTTTTTTGTAAGGGAGTGGTCTGTAATATGTTACCCTTCATGTTGATGGTGTTTTCTGGGTTATTTTGACAAGCCTACTTGTTTTTTAATGGATTTAACAGAAACCCCAGCTTGAAAACACTCCTGGCTGTTGGAGGATGGACTTTTGGTACAACTCAGTGAGTGATTTGAAATAATACTTTAATGGATCTCTGCAGAAGCACAGACATCTTATCATGGACCTACATGCTTTTCTGTCCAGGTTCACCACCATGGTGTCCACTCCAGCAAACAGACAGACATTCATCCAGTCCTCCATCAAATTCCTGAGAACTCACGGCTTCGATGGGCTGGATCTGGACTGGGAGTATCCTGGAGCCCGGGGCAGCCCAGCGGAGGACAAGCAGAGATTCACTCTGCTCTGCAAGGTCAGCACTCCAGCTGTTATGTAGTGACTGGATTCTGCAGCAGTATTCAGGCAGCTAAAGGCTTCTATTAAAACTGCATTAAAACGAGTTCAGAATGGAAAGAAATTCTGACTCTGCTCACATTTCATGTTTAATTATAGATTTTATGACCTGTTCATATGTTTCTATCCTGCAGGAGCTTCTGGAGGCCTACGAGGCTGAAGGCAAGGCTACTGGACAGCCCAGACTATTGCTCACAGCTGCAGTGGCTGCTGGGAAAGAAAATATAGACAATGGATACGAAATTGCTGAAATCGCCAAGTAAGCTACAAACTAAAACGTTTTCAATGTATTCAACATAGTATGCAAAGTTTAGGTGCCCCTGGTCAAATGATTTGAAGATTTTGAAGTGAAAAGAAGTTACACATCCTCTACAGAGAACAAACCTCTGTACATTTAGCTACACATTTACTGTTTATTTGGAAAATGTAACTAATTGGAAAATACAGCATCAAATGTGGCTTGTACAAAATTTATGGTACGTTTTATATTTATGTTTTTTTTTTTTAATTTTAACTCCTCAAATAAACAGAAATTCTCTGATAAACTTTGCAGAAAAAACATATTTAAGTTTGTTTTCTGTAGAGGATGTGTCAACTTTTTTTCACTTAGAAGAAAGACGTAATTTGACTGGGGCTGCCCAAACATTAGCATGCGACTATATCTCATTAACTTAATTTGTTATCACTTGTTATATTAAAAGGTTTGTTGTGTTGATGACTTTTTGTTATTTTATATATAGTAAAAACTGAGATTAAATCTAGATTTAAATATTACATTTTAAAAATCAGATATTTTATGCAGTACTACAAATATTTTTTGAGTTAATTATTAAGCAATTCCATATTAAAGACTTTTTTCCTTGAATTTCATTGTTGATGACTATTTATTTTAAAATAATCTATTAATTACCCAGGCTTCTTAGTAATTATTTACAACTGTGAAGTAACTCAGGGCTAGCATGGTTCATTAATTATCTAGTAATATAGTTTTATAGGTTATATAGTTTTATATTTTTGAAAACATTGTGATTTTTTAATGGTACATGGCATACAGAGCTCCTCCATCCCATTTTGTAGCCGAGAGAAAGTGATGCTTTATTTAAAATTAGATTAACATTATCGCCCACTTGATTACAATGACTTTTATTTCCCAAACAGGTATCTGGATTTCATCAGTGTGATGACCTATGACTTCCATGGGGCTTGGGAGAGTTTCACTGGGCACAACAGTCCTCTGTACCGTGGTTCCCATGACCAAGGATACCTTATCCACCTCAACACTGTAAAAAAAGCATCCAGCTTCTAGTAGTATTAGTACTAGTATTAACTCTGCAATAGGGGCAAAAGGAATAACAGAATGAAGAGACACAAACTTACTCACTCTCGTGTTCATTTTTTCAGGATTATGTAATGAAGTACTGGAGGGATCAGGGAGCCCCTGCGGAGAAGCTGAGGATGGGTTTTGCCACGTATGGTAGGACCTTCCATCTGAATTCTACTGCCAGTGGAGTAGGAGCTCCAGCCAGCGGTGCTGCTTCTGCTGGGACTTACACCAGAGAGGCAGGATTGTGGTCCTACTACGAGGTCTGTACACAGCTCAGTCAGCCACACTCACACATGCTTCATCATCTGCTGAAGCTCTTCATACAGAGTTTAAAGCAGTCGTTTGGTGAAGCATCAAGTGGACACACTATTGGCCTTTACTCCACGTGTAGTTGATCAGGCAAAATACATTTGACATTTGAAGTTTAGTTTTGCACTGGAGCAATGAGGCAACGATTAGCATTGTGCAAACTGGTTGCCAAAATTACCACAGACTTCCCTCAGACTGTGCTGAGTTAAGTAATCTTAAATAGACTTGCTTGTGTGGTTTCTGACACTGCACGACATGCTGTTATCTATAAAGGTAGATATCTATTTTTATAGACAGCAGCATGTCATATAAAAATAGATATTGATTTTTATTGCTAACAGTATGTCATAACAGTATCAAGCCATAAGCATGTCTACCTGCAAAACTAAAGTACCAAACTTCAAACACCTTACTAATCTTTGCTGTTTGACTGTATTCAGGGAAAAATTGTGTCCATTACATTCTGGCCAAACTGTCACTTTAATAGCATTTTAATAAATGTTCATTCCCTATTAGATCTGCACCTTCCTTCAAGGAACCAGCATACAGTGGATTGAAGATCAGAAAGTACCTTACGCTACCAAAGGAAATGAATGGGTTGGATTTGACACTCAGGAGAGCTACGAAACAAAGGTATGTACAAAAGTTTGTCTTCTGCAATTTTATGTTTCTTCACAGATTCTAGGAACTCTGGAAGTCTTACTGGTTCCTGTCCTGTTTCAGGTGCGCTATCTGAAAGATAATAATTTTGGAGGGGCCTTTGTCTGGGCTCTGGACCTGGATGACTTTGCAGGGCAGTTCTGTGGGAAGGGAAACTACCCCCTCATCAGTCACCTCAAGAAACTCCTGAATACAGGTGCATTACACAGCTTTGTTATGGTGGAAAGTAATTAATTTCACTAGAGTTAAGTACATTCCCCACTGTAATGGTACGTAAGGTGGAAAAACATAGATAAAATATCATATTGCAATCATATTGTTGTTTATTACGACTGTGATATGTCTTTCAACGTATTAAAACACATTAGTGCAGTGGTTCCCAACCCTGGTCTCGGAGAACCCCCTGCCCTGCACATTTTTGGACTTTCCAGCTAAAATACACCCACTCCAACTCAAGAAGGGCTTGTTAATTAGCAGATAAGTTGTATAAGGTGTGTTGGGAGCAGGGCATTCTGGCCTAAAACTAGTGTTTGTCATGTTATACAGTGTTTAACAGCTCTGACTGCGAGCCTAGCCACTGATTAATGGGCTAAATAGAACTGAGCTAGCATTAGTGTAACAGTGATTCAGCACAAAATGGATACCAGAGACTATTTTTATCTTTTTTATGGTCAGAGAAAAGAAGCCAAACTGGTTTTATGTTGCTAACTACAGATTTTAACTTCCTCCTGGTGTGTCACCTCTGTCATTCAAGTAATCCAGTAATCTGTTTAAAGACAGGTATATGAATGCAATGAAAAATATATACATGCAAAACCTGCCTCAAAAGTCTGTCCCTATGCAGTTTTTTTCCTTCCACCTTCAGGATACATCATCAGAAAGTTTTCTAAATCTTTAAACCAAAAAATCTCACTTTTTTCATTTTGGTCAAATAAGAGAAGAAGTAGCATTACTGATTCAGGACAAAAAACACTTGCTAACACATAGTGTCCGTGCGCTGCTGCAAGTTGCCCTGCAAAGCCTGAAATTGAATTTACAAGTAATTTTAAAGTCAGCATACTGACCAAGATATGATAACAGTAGTAGATAATTCACTTACATCTACAGAATTCAAGTCCTTCACTAGGTTTTGACTAAGTTCTCTTTGAATACACTTTCAGTGCGCTCACAACCATCAGATTAATCCACTTAGAGAAGGAGTCCAAAGCACAACCAATGTTACAAGTTCTTCTGCACTGTGCGCGCAATTATACATTTCTACCAGGGGGGGTCTCCAAATCTTACATAGGGAGTCCCCAAAACTTACATAGTGCAGCTTTAAAGTAGCTCAAAATAATTACCAAAGTAGTTTTTAAGTGAACAATTTATTGACTTTTATTTGAGTTTATTAATACTTTTACTTTTGTTAAAGAGAAATGTCACTACAGGAGCAGTACTCTTGCTTATGTATAGATTTCTAGCACTGTTTCTTGTTATGGTTATAATGATAAAATTGTGGATAATGAATTTTATCATGTGCTGTTTTTGGATCAACCTGCCTCTTCTGCCTTCTCTCTCTCCAAACCCTACACCTTGGGCTGGGATAACAGAAACCACACATGCTGAGCCTCATAAAACTACTGCACCCCCTGCTCCCCCCACTGAACCTCCAGTCTCTGAGTTCTGCGAGGGCAAGCCTGATGATATCTACCCAAATCCTGATAACTGAAAGTCCTTCATCCAGTGTGTCAGTGGCAGGACATTCACATAAGCCTAACTGAACACAGGCCATTGACCTGATACACATCCACAAGCACTTTGAATGAGTATATTAACATATTTGCAAAACATAAACAAATTGGTTTAACATTCCTGGCATATATTAGTCACGGTTCATCTACTGGCTTGATACTAATGTAGAAAGTATTGCATGTATACTACTTAATGGTCATTTACATCCTTCAGTGTAAAATGTGTCGTTTGCCATTCATTGTAAGCTGTAGACTTACATTGTTGATCTAACTACATTACTGATGTACTGTACAGAATATATATTGAGTCTATAATGACGTCTATAATAATAAATGTTAAAAATGTTATTATTCAACCAGAGTAAATTCTGAGACATATGCATCTGAGTCAATAAATATCAGGAAAGAGAATGTTTATTGTCAGTTGTCAGTGCTTTCAGATCCAGCAATGCTTGAACATGAAGTACATGAAAAAGATCCTGGACAATTTATTTCAAAGATGAAACCCTTGATTTCGTTTTTATTTGGTCACATTAAATAGACTATGGCTTAAACAATATTTTTCAGTATTATAGAATTGTAGAAACATTTATTTATGTTCTGGTTTGTGTTCAGCTGGATGAACACCTTCCCAAAATATAAGCAAGTTTTAATATGTTAATGAACCTTAATGATTTTGCCACAATTTTCCTGTTATATACATAACATTTAATATGACACATGACAATGCATATAAGAAGCTTATTAAAATAAATACTCCAAAAATAAGGCACAACGAGAGTGTAGCTGGTAAGCTACACTGAGTGTTGCAGCCTGCGTTTCTGTTTCATTAGTAGAAAAAAACACTAAATATAAAGGGGTAGTTGTTCCGATGTCAAGCTTGTAAAAATAGAGGAACGTTTTTTGGTGCTATATAGGACTCTTTTCAAAACGGTTCTACATAGAACCATATACAACACATTCTCCCTCAATCTGAAGAACCATTTCATGACACAAAGAATCCTGTAAGCTTGCAAATGAGTGTTCACGGTTCATGGTTCTACTTTGTGGCAACAGTTTGGGGAAAACCTCTCCTGTTTCATCATGACTGTGACCCTGTGCATAAAGTGAGGTCCATAAAGATTCACAAATTTGATGTGAAGGAACTTGAGTGGTCTGCACAGAGCCCTGGAGGCCCCCCACTGAACAACTTAAGGATGAATTGGAATATTGATTGTGAACCAGGCCTGTTCATCCAATATCATTGCCTGACCCCTCAAATGCTCTTTTGACTGAATGGGCACAAATGCCCAGAGACACTCTCCAAAATCTTGTGGAAAGACTTCCCAGAAGAGTGGAGGCTGTTATAGTGAGGGCCAACTCACTACAAGTGAGTGTACAACAACAAGCTCATATAGGTATGATGGTCAGCTGTCCAAATAGTTTAGCTGATAGGTAATCTTGAGAAATACCTCATACAATTTAAGACTTCATGACTTTCTCCACCAAGAATAATACAACTTGCTCGAATACCCTAATAAAGACTGAAATCATAATCCAGGTGTGAAAAACAGGGACTCCCTATTTAACCTCTTAGACCCTTTGAATGTCTCAAAGACAAAATTCCCTGAAAATAAACTATTTAAGTTATACTGTCCATTAGGGAATAACAGATGCTCAAATGCCAATTCAGGGAAAGGTCATTGTCAAGCTGCTTCTTAAATAAAACTGCGCTTCAGTCTTTGATATTCTTAACTAACTAGAGCTGTAGCACTGGTCTGCCTTCGGGTGGCGCTGTAACAAACTGTTTCACTCAGTTGAACCTTGATAGACTGTCAAGTGTAGCTCTGCCCAGGATACCTCTGAAAAACTTTACAACATGCTGCGGCATGTTTGTAAATCTAAAAAAAACTTGCTTGGTTTCCCAAGATGTTGGTGGGAAGAGTGAATTGTTACTCATTTCTCAAACCCTCAAACCGGAGACAAAGAGGAGAATCTCAATTAATGTGTTTAAGGCCACATTACCAACTAGAATAGAGCATTTTCAGAAGAAGAGTTAGCAAATCAGCGCCAACACTGGACAAACCAGCCAACATGGGACCATCCAAATACTATTTCACACACTGATTATAATAATATCTCCAAATATCTATCAGTGTAAATATCCAGTTAACATGAACTGACATTATTTTGATTCTTCATTGTTCTTGGGAAATGATAACTGGCCTAGAAATCTGCATAAAACAAACACATCCTTGTACAGTCCAGCGTGCCAGGCTAACGGTCATTGGTAATGCAGAGTTATTTTTTGTCTACAGCTGCCGTAACTGTGTTTGGTGGAGACTTTGTCAGTGCCTTTATTATTACAAGAGCTCATCAATGCTACATTCATAACATTATAAGCTTTTCTACTTAAGAGGGGTCATTCCTGAGACTGAATGTTTATCATAATTTAGCAATATGGATAAAATTTCTGACTGACTGTTCTTAATGGAATACTCCAGCACTTTTCAATCTTATCTCAATCTCAGGGGTGCATAACTCTGGTCCTGGAGGACTGGTGTCCAGCACAATTTGGTGATTTACCTGCTCAAACACACCTGATTCAACTCTTCTGTTAATTGCCAGGTTTAGTGGGTCTGTTTGAGTAGGGAAACTACCAAACTGTGCTGGACACCGGCCCTCCAGGACTGGAGTTGTGCACACCACAGACATTCTCAACACTTTTCCTTATACTTAGTAAAAGACTACAATGATTGACTGCTTCAGCACCCGGCCATTGGCGTCTATTATTATAGTGTTTTGAATGAACAGGATTATATTATGATGAAAACTGGAAGCAAACAGGACTTTTGTCTTTGTAAACATGCAATGAGAAAGTACAAAAGTGTTTTTACTGTGTTTAAATACAAATTTTAGGGGCAGCTGGTATAAATAGGCTAGTGGGGCTGAGCTCTCCCTCTCTTTCAAATATAAAAGGCAAAGGAAATTTCTTTATGAGAAGAATAAATGGAGTTTTGAAAATTGACTCTGTCGCAACTTTTTTTGAACATCACTGGGTCCTCTGAATTATGAAGTAGTTAAAGAGATGAAATATATATTTGGCTACATCATGTTAGCTAATACTACTGCGCACTGAATTAATGTCATCAGATTTGTAGCCCCATTAGATTTTGTTCCCCATTAAAAGATTCTGATTTTTGCAGCTCAACAACCTTTTGTCCTACATCACTGCTGTATTCTCTGGTCTTTCTCATAGTGATGGATGACTGAGGGAATTTGGCCTGTGTTTCATACATATTTATGGCTGACCATTTAAGTGTTCCTAATCTGTGAACTTGCTCAGGTGAACTTAAAAACATAAAATATAAATGGGAATTTACTTTAGGTTTCACTCTTAAGAATTTCTAGAGGTGCCAACAATTGTGGCATACATAGATATAACAAAAATATTTATTTCATAACAAGAATTAACTTTTATTTCAACCATCATACCTTAAATAAAGGTTAATGGTTAGATTTTTGCTAATATTTTGAATGAAAGGAATCAAAAGAATAAGTAATTAAGAATATTTTACAGTTCATTTTGCTCATGATTACCAGGGTTGTCAATATTTGTGGAGGGCACTGTATTTGTATATAACATAATATGACACAAGACTTAAACAAAATGAGGGAATTATAATCTGTGAGCAAATAACCATCATATAAGCAAATGATAGTGGCATGAATTATCCCAATTCTTAAAGCATAAACTGATAAAATAGAACAGATTAGCATCCTTCACAACAACCAGTAATATTCAACTAGAAAGGGAAGGTTCATGAACGAACTTTAAGTTGGCTTGAAAAAGCTAGTTAATTACGTTAAAACATCAAAATGGTTGAAAACTGTTGATAGTTGTAAAAATGTTGCCAAAATGTTGCTAAGCAGAAGCTGCAGTACCTGTGATGGATTGTAATTCGTTGCTAGGTGCTACCATGAATGAAGTTCCACCTTAAAGTCTGTGGCACCTTAAATTTAGTGCTACGTTATACTAAGTTCCACCTTAAATTCTGTGCTGCCTTAAATTTAGTGCTATGCTAATTTCAGTTCCATCTTAAATTCTGTGCCAAATTAATTTTCATATCACCTTAAATGGAATGCCACCTTAAATTCTGTTCCACCTTAAATTTGGTGCCAGCTTAATTTAAGTGATACCATAAAATGGAGTTCCACCTTAAATGTAGTGCTATCTTAATAGCAGTTCCACCTTAAATTCTGTTCCTCCTTAAATTTAGTGATATGTTGATAGCAGTTCCACCTTAAATTTAATGCTATGTTAATTGAAGTTCAACCTTAAATTCTGTGCCATCTTAAATTTAGTGCTACATTAATTGAAGTTCCACCTTAAGTTCTGTTCCACCTTAAATTTAGTGATATGTTAATAGCAGTTCCACCTTAAATTTAATGCTATGTTAATTGAAGTCCCACCTTAAATTCTGTGCCATCCTAAATTTAGTGCTATGTTAATTGAAGTTCCACCTTAAATTTAATGTTATGTTAATTGAAGTTCCACCTTAAATTTAGTACTACCTAAGTGCAATTCCACCATATATCGGTACTACGATCCTGCAAAGTTTCGTAGAATAATAATAAGAAGATAAATTGGCTTTCAAGCCAACTTAATGACCAAAGCAGAACAGACGAAAGAGAATGGCATATTAACCAGTGTAAGGGCCAATAGTCAGAGAAAGAAATGAAGGCAGCTGTTTACAAAAAGAGTGTCACCAAACCATTTGTGGTCACTCTACAGACCATAAGGCCCGCAGGCAAAGTCAGGCCTGTGGCGCAATCCAATTGGGCCTGAAAAATTATTTGAATTTTCTATTAATATTATATGGAAGTCCAGAGAGGCCATGAGTTGTTGCTATAATAACAAGATAAGTAACTTGTTATCTCAAGATTACAATTTTGTTACCTTGAGATAACATGTTATTTATCTTGTACAAGTAACTTGTTATTTCAAGATAACAATTTTGTTATCTTGAGACAACAAGATAAGTAACTTGTTATTTCAAGAGAATTTTGTTATCTTGAGATAACAAGATATCTCAAGGTAACAACTTTGTTATCTTGAAATATCAAGATAAATAACTCATTATCTCAAGGTAACACCTTTGTTATCTTGAGATAACAAGATGAATAACTCGTTATTTCAAGATAATGTTGTAATCTTGAGATAACAAGATATCTCAAGGTAACAACTTTGTTATCTTGAAATATCAAGATAAATAACTCATTATCTCAAGGTAACACCTTTGTTATCTTGAGATAACAAGATGAATAACTCGTTATTTCAAGATAATGTTGTAATCTTGAGATAACAAGATAATTAACTTGTTATTTCAAAATAACAATACAGAAAATGCTAACTACCTCACGGCCTCTCTAGACTTCTGCAATATTAGCCCATACGTCATGAGCTGCACTTGCCAGCATGCGCAATGTAATGTGCTCCCACCCTTTGCCTTTGTAGTTTTGGCATATATTTTGAACAAAAATAAAAATAAAAAAACTAAAAATAAATGACTTAGTAAATTAATATGTGAAGTAGAATTGCAAAGAATAATGATGATAAATCTAAAAATAAATGAATGTACACAACAATTAATATATTAATAAATAAAATCTTCATTAAATCTGCATTTATTTATGTCTATTTAGTAATTTCCCCTTCTCACAAATTTTTGTATTTATTTTTTTTATTATTTATGTTTCTTTTCTATTAATTTATTTTATTAGTTCATTTCCATAACTATTAATTTCTGTATTTATTTATTTCTGTATTTCCTTGTCCTTATGCTAATAAAGGGGTTGTCAGTCAATGATGTCACAGCGTCTTAATATTCCTATTGGTTGATCGATGTCAGATTCTGTAGTTTGATTGTTCATGTCTTGCTCTCTCAGCGGTAACTAAGGACCAGACAGTGCAGTGGTGTCTTCTTACAGCAGCAGACAGTCAGAGATCTGAGAGTCTCGGCTGATCTGGCTGAAAATGAAGGTCCGGATTATTGACTCTTCTGTTGGAGGCTGTGGGGACAGTTTGGTCCATTTTGCTGATCTGCTGGTTCAGAGGTCGACCCAGTAGTGTTCAGAACTCTGGAGGAGGTGGTTCATCGTCTTTTTCTGCAAATTTCAGATCACACAGACACACTTCTCACATACGGCCTGTGGAGGCATCGAGAGTTATTTATCGGCAGGTTTGTCTGTCTGTGGCACTGCAGCTCTTTATGGAGTGAAAGAACAGTTTAATCAGCTCTTCTCCTCCTGGGCTTGATTGCTAAGCCTGAACGTGAAAGGTTTCACGCCCCCCTTATTATCATATGAACGAAAAAATATAGAAATAAATAAATGAATTAATGAAAAAAAAAATGAATACATGAATCAATGAATAAAGCGAACAATTGTTAAAAATATAGATATGGAAAAATATATAAAAATGGCATTAATAAAACAATAAATAATACAGAAATAAATAAATTGAGAAATATATAACTGCAGAAAAAGGAAATTTGTATAATTACAATCACAATAAGCAATATATACTTTATTTAGGTTTTTTTTATTATTAATGAATTTACTGAGCCATTTTTTTTATTTTATTTATTTTTCAATTTGGCAAATCTGGTCCTCCATACATGGCAACATGGTAAGTAAAAATAAAAACACAGCTGGTCCACAGATTTGTTGGGAAATTTTTATATGGCCCTTTTAATGAGTTTGACACTGATCTACAGGTTGAGTCCTCAAAGAAACCCTGAATTGTGTAGCTGAGAGTTTTGCTTTCGGTTTCACTGGATGAAGAAGTGCTGCACTGCAGCGCTACAGAGTCAAGAGCTCAGCGGGCATGCTGTAAGAGCAACGACATCATCACCACTCAATGGGCTCTCTATCTCGAGCGGGCCTTTCCCCATCATAGAGAGGGGAGCCAGGTGGGAAGGCGCCGGTGGAGAAACGCAATAGCATCTCCTCCTTTATTCTCTGGTAGGTTCACCAAACTAAGGGTGGAGTGGCGACGGCGGTCTTCCAGTTCTCAGTAGTTTAGAAATGCTGTCGTCAGCCTCTTGATAGCATCCGGTTTCTGCGTTTGGGCTGCTTGTAATATGTGCATACTTTCGCCCACTGTCCAAAAAAGGATTTATCCTTATTCTTGCAGAGGCTGTAGCAGGACCAACACTGAGGCTCCAACGATGAGACTTACTCTCTTTGCAGGTAGAGACTGTGCAGCTGGATTTGGCTCAAATGGTTTTGCTGTTTTTATTTGATATGAACTTTTATTTATTTATGCTTGAACATTTTCTCTGTTATTTGCTTTACCTTGTAGGCCTTTGCCTGTTAATGAGTCATTTTGGTGAGTTTTTATTTGTTATTTCAGAAATCAATTAATGAAGGATTAATATGTTTATATTTCTGTACATTACATATACATACGGGTCATTCTCCATTTGGAGTGGGAATCCAGGTGGATAAATTTTTTAAAAATCAGTTTCTTTCATCCCAAAACTAAAAAATCTTAATATGTCCATTAACATCTCTTATCATATATGCTAAAAGGAGAGCTTGATTCCAAACATATGTTACAGCCACTGGTGTTGTATGAATATGGTGTAACTATGGAGTTTTGTGCCAAAATGTTTTATTTCAGTATTATGTCTAGTAAACAAAATAGGATGAACTGAAAAAGAGTTTTTTTTTTCATCAGTATTGTTTTTTGATGACGCCATTATACAAGATAAATATACAGGATTAACAAGATGAGCCTATGAAGACGAGCTCTATAGTAGAGTTCAGTAGAACACTGTTAGATACTGTTAGCCACATTCAAAGAAACCCTGCTAACGTCAGCTTAGTTGATTAATGTTAAATTAAGTGGGTAGCGCTGTCGCCTCACAGCAAGAATGGCCTGGGTTCGATTCCCGGCCGGGCGACCAGAGTCCTTTCTGTGTGGAGTTTGCATGTTCTCCCCGTGTCTGCGTGCGTTTCCTCCCACAGTCTAAAAATATGCAGTCAATTGGACGTGCTAAATTGCCCCTAGGTGTGAATGTGTATGTCTGCCCTGCGATGGACTGGCGACCTGTCCAGGGTGTATCCTGCCTTTCGCCCGATGACAGCTGGGATAGGCTCCAGCACCCCACCGCGACCCAGAAGGATAAGCGGTTTAGATGATGGATGGATGGATGGATGTATGTACCGTTATGTACCTGGTTGGGAGCTACCAATTAGATTAATACGTCATTATTTATGATGAGCATTACTGATACTGATCGTTTCTATTCATTTGCTATGAGAATGCCAGAAACCATCTAGCTAATATCGAGGCTACAAGCACACTAGCCGACTCAACACCACAGCCACGAACGCACCTTGACCAATTGGCATAAAGCTGCTTAAGAAAGGACACCATGATTGGTGCGCTGGCAGGAACCGCCCCCCGGCAGCTCTGATTGGCTGGAGTTTTGGCACAAACATTCAGACGTTTTACAGCGAACAGGTGTGAAAGTTGAGCGCGCGCTGTGGAGCTGAGAGCAGAAATGATTTGCGCGCCCGTGCGAGTTTTGATGGTAAAGAGCGCGATTGAGCACGTTTTCCAGTTTAGAGTGAAAACCGGAGTGTTTTGTTGAGCAAATCCGAAGGCGGTTACCTGCGCACCTCGTGCTGACAAGTGCGTTCAAGTTCATTATCTGCGCGCTCAGAGCACCGCTGTCCTCTCAAACCGGAACATTCCTCTCTCGAACATCAGGATCTTCTCTCAGACATTTTGGCACAAAACTAACTCCATATGTAACACCAGTGACGGTGACTCCAGTGACATTCTGGATAAAACTGAGGATTCTGTAAACTGGCTGACTCGTTGGTGGTCAGGTGACCTTGTGTATTTAAAATCAGTAATAAAAATGATATTTGGCATTATTTGGCAAACTTTTAATTACCCAGCCATTAAAGCACATAACACTGGTGATACAAAGAGGTTCTGTGCTGCCTGATAAACAAAATTATTAATAAATGAATGAAATATAGAGAGCAGGTGTGACTCGCCTTCTCATGCCTTGAGATGCTTCCTCTCTGATGAGCCTCGACCCAAAGAAGCAGTTTAATAGAGCTGAAAATACTGTGTTAGAATGAAATATAAGGGTCCTGATAACACCAGTGACCACAATCTCTGTGACAGATGAATTTTTTTAATAAAACACATTTTTTAAATGAAGTATAGAGTTAACGATATAAAAAACAAACATTAATCTGTTTTATACAAATTCCTAAGTTAAACCTCTTAAAAAATATTTTTATATTAAAAATGGTTTCTGAATTGCTGAAAGTTGGTTTTGTGATGAGTTGTTTTACAGAGGCAAAGCGATTACGAAACAGGATAAAAAAAGAAAAATCTGAGAAAATAATAAGGAAAAAGTCTTATTTCATCCTAGGTCGACTCTTTTGGTGTACATACAGACTTTTGGAGCTGTGTCTAATATTTTAAGCATCTTTTTAAGCCCTGCAACCTTTGTGACACGGTTTCCCACTACAAATGGAGACTGACCCATATACATATGCTGTAAATGTAAATTAGGTTCAGCCTCTCAGCTTATATGCTACTTCACAAGCTGGTCCCAGTACAGGCCTGGTCCTGGGAGGTACATGCCTGATAATATTGATCCCCAGCTGTGCACTCACCTGATCTACGCCTTCTCTGCCATTAACAGCGCAAATGAGCTGGTCATCCATGAGGGGAACGATGAGACTCTCTACAAGTCTTTTAACGGTCTGAAGCAAAGGTAAGTTTTCCTTAATAAGCAGATGATATGCTCATATTATAGCATTGATATTTCTTGTATGTATATGGCAACTCCCAACAACATATATTATGAGAAAAAAAGGAAGTTTTTGAAAGCCCTTACTAAAAAGTCACATATATTTCACACGAGAAGGGCGCACACATTCGTTTTTATGTGATCACACGTTTTTTCACAGACGCACGTTTTTCATGTGACTATTTTTATAAGGGAGTGGTCTGTAATTTGTTTTGAAATGAAACCCTTCATGTTGATGATGTATTCTGGGTTATTTTGTCAAGCCTGGTTGCTAATGCTAGATATAAATGTCGGATTTAACAGAAACCCCAGCTTGAAAACACTCCTGGCTGTTGGAGGATGGAACTTCGGTACAGCTCGGTAAGTGATTTGAAATAATACTTTAATGAATCTCTGCAAAAGCACAAAGCACAGACATCTAATCATGAAACTAAATGCTTATCTGTCCAGGTTCACCACCATGGTGTCCACTCCAGCAAACAGACAGACGTTCATCCAGTCCTCCATCAAATTCCTGAGAACTCACGGCTTCGATGGGCTGGATCTGGACTGGGAGTATCCTGGAGCCCGGGGCAGCCCAGCGGAGGACAAGCAGAGATTCACTCTGCTCTGCAAGGTCAGCACTCCAGCTGTTATGTAGTGACTGGATTCTGCAGCAGTATTCAGGCAGCTAAAGGCTTCTATAAAAACTGCACTAAAACGAGTTCAGAATGGAAAGAAATTCTGACTCTGCTCACATTTCATGTTTAATTATAGATTTTATGACCTGTTCATATGTTTCTATCCTGCAGGAGCTTCTGGAGGCCTATGAGGCTGAAGGCAAGGCTACTGGACAGTCCAGACTATTGCTCACAGCTGCAGTGGCTGCTGGGAAAGAAAATATAGACAAAGGATACGAAATTGCTGAAATCGCCAAGTAAGCTACAAACTAAAACGTTTTCAATGTATTCAATAGTATGCAAATTTAGGCGCCCCTGGTCAAATGATTTGAAGATTTTGAAGTGAAAAGAAGTTAAACATCTTCTACCTTTTGCCGAATTTAACATTTGGACAACATAAAATCTGTACAAAATTTATGGTACATTTTGTATTTTATGTTTTCTTTTCCTAATGTAATACTGCACTAAAAACATATTTAAGTTTGTTCTCTGTAGAGGATTTGTAAACTTATTTTCGCATAGAAGAAAGGTGTAATTTGACTGGGGGTGTTCAAGCCTTAGCATAAGAGTGTATATCTTATTTAGAATTATGTAAGTTTTTTATCTTTTGTTGTTACTTATTGTATTGATAATTTTTGTTATTTTTTATATAATAAAAACTGAGATTAAACTTAAATGTAGATTTAAATGTTACATTTAAAAAAATCAGATGTTTCATTTAGTATTACAAATATTAAGTTCATAATTATTAAGCAATTCCATATTTACAGACTTATTTTTCTTGAATTCCATTGTTGATGACTATTTTAGATTAGTCCACTCATCATTTGGGAAACACAAACATTATTACAGATTCCAGGCTTCTGTAATTATTTAAAACTGTGAAGTAACACAGGACTAGCATGGTTCAGGCATCATATAAGGTTATATAGTTTTATATTATTGAAAACATTGCACATTTTTGAATGGTATATGGCATATGTAGGTCATCTATCCTAAATTTTTATTTTAATTAGATTACCAGCATCACCCAACTGACTTTTATTTCTGAAACAGGTATCTGGATTTCATCAGTGTGAAGACCTATAACTTCCATGGTGCTTGGGAGAGTTTCACTGGGCACAACAGTCCTCTGTACCATGGTTCCCATGACCAAGGAGACCTTATCCACCTCAACACTGTAAAAACATACTTTCTGCTACTTCAATAGTAGATTAATTTCACAATAGGGGCAAAAGGAATAATAGAATGAAGAAATGCAAAAATACTCACTCTCCATGTTCATTTTTCAGGATTATGTAATGAAGTACTGGAGGGATCAGGGAGCCCCTGCGGAGAAGCTGAGGATGGGTTTTGCTACGTATGGTAGGACCTTCCGTCTGAATTCTACTGCCAGTGGAGTTGGAGCTAAAGTCAGCGGTGCTGCTTCTGCTGGGACTTACACCAGAGAGGCAGGATTGTGGTCCTACTACGAGGTCTGTACACAGCTCAGTCAGCCACACTCACACACGCTTCACCATCTGCTGTAGCTCTTCATACAGAACTCATAGCAGTCATTTGGTGAAGTACTGTACACATTATTAGCCTTTACTCCACATGTAGTTGATCAGCTGAAATACATTTGACATTTGAAGTTTAGTTTTGCACTGGACCAATGAGGCAACGATTAGCATTGTGCAAACTGGTTGCCGAAATCACCACAGACTTCCCTCAGACTGTGCTAAGTCAAGTAATCTCAAATAGACTTCCATGTGTGGTTTCTGACACTGCATGACATACAGTTATCTATAAAGGTAGAAATCTATTTTTATAGATAGCAGCATGTTGTACAGTGATAACGGTACAACATACTATTACAGTATGTGCGTTGTTATAGATAACAGCATGTCGTACACTGTATGACATTGTTATCTATAAAAAATAGATATTGATTTTTATTGATAACAGTATGTCATAACAATATCAAGCCATAAGCATGTCTACCAGCAAAATTAAAGTACCGAATTTCAGACACCTTACTAATCTCTGCTGTTTGATTGTATTTAGGGGAAAATTTGTGTCCATTTGATTCTGGCCAAACTGTTACTTTAATAGCATTCCGTACACAGCTCAGTCATCTGCTGTAGCACCTCATACAGAATTCATAGCAGTCGTTTGGTGAAGCATCAAGTGGACACACTATTGGCCTTTATTCCACATGTAGTTGATCAGCTGATATACATTTGATTTAGTTTAGTTTTGCACTGGAGCAATGAGGCAACGATTAGCATTGTGCAAACTGTTTGCTGAAATCACCACAGACTTCCCTCAAACTGTGCTGAGTTATGTAATCTCAAGTAGACTTCCATGTGTGGTTTCTGACACTGCACAACATGCTGTTATCTATAAAGGTAGATATCTATTTTTATAGATAGTAGCATGTCGTACACTGATAACGGTACAACACACTGCTACAGTATGTACATTGTTATAGATAACAGCATGTCATACACTGTATGACTGTTTTATGGATAACAGTATGTCATAACAGTATCAAGCCATAAGTATGTCTATCTGCAAAACTAAAGTAGCACACTTCAGACTATCTTTGCTGCTTGAATATATTTGAGGAAATGGGAAAATTGTGTCCATTACATTCTGGCCAAACTGTCACTTCAATAGCATTTTAATAAATGTTCATTCCCTATTAGATCTGCACCTTCCTTCAAGGAACCAGCATACAGTGGATTGAAGATCAGAAAGTACCTTACGCTACCAAAGGAAATGAATGGGTTGGATTTGACACTCAGGAGAGCTATGAAACAAAGGTACGTATAAAGGTTTGTCTTCTGCAATTTTATGTTTCTTC
Organism: Colossoma macropomum; assembly: GCF_904425465.1. Lineage (NCBI taxonomy): Eukaryota > Metazoa > Chordata > Actinopteri > Characiformes > Serrasalmidae > Colossoma > Colossoma macropomum. The sequence continues at coordinate 15,176,161 of NW_023494802.1, read as the reverse complement.
ACAGATTCTAGGAATGTCTTACTGGTTCCTGTCCTGTTTCAGGTGCGCTATCTAAAAGATAATAATTTTGGAGGGGCCTTTGTCTGGGCTCTGGACCTGGATGACTTTGCAGGGCAGTTCTGTGGGAAGGGAAACTACCCCCTCATCAGTCACCTCAAGAAACTACTGAATACAGGTGCATTACACAGCTTTATTATGGTGGAAAGTAATTACAACCCCAAGTCCAAAAAAGTTGGGACGTTATGTAAAATGTGAATAAATGTAAATAAAAACAGAATGCAATGATTTGCAAATCTCATAGACCCATATTTTATTCACAAGACAACATAGAACACATATCAGATGTTGAAAGTGAGACATTTTACTATCTCATGAAAAACATTAACTCACTTAGAACTTGATGGCAGCAAAACAGTCGGGACAGGGCCGTGTCTACCATTGTCTAGCATCCCCTCTTCTTTTAACAACAGCCTGTAAACATCTGAGAAGTGAGGAGACCAATTGTTGGAGTTCTGGGAGAGGAATGTGCTCCCGTTCTTGTCTGATGTAGGATTCTAGCTGCTCAACAGTCCTGGGTCTTCTTTGCCAGATTTTTCTTCTTTGCATGATACAGCTTTAACTTGCATTTGTGGATTGCACAGTGAACTGTGTTCACAGACAATGATTTCTGGAAGTGTTCCTGAGTCCATGCAGTGATTTCCAGTACAAAATCAGGCCTGTGTTTAATGCAGTGCCGCCTGAGGGCCCCGAAGATCACGAGCATCCAATACTGACCGTCAGCCTTGTCCCTTATGTACAAGGATTTCTCCAGATTCTCTGAATCCTTTTATGATATTATGTACTGTAGATGGTGGGATATCCAAAGTCTTCGCAAATTTACATTGACACAATTTTCTCACAGTTTTTCGCAGATTGGTGAACCTTTGCTCATCTTTGCTTCTGAGAGACTCTGCCTCTCTAAAATGCTCTTTTTATACCCAGACATGTGAGTTAGTTGCAAATTACTCCTTCAGCTGTTTTTTTTATTAGTACCACTTACTTTTCCAGCCTTTTGTTGCCCCTGTCCCAACTTTTTTGAGATACGTTGCTGCCATCAAGTTCTAAATGAGTTAATGTTTTTCATGAAATGGTAAAATCTCTCTCACTTTCTCAATCTCACAGTCTCACTTTCAACATCTGATATGTGTTCTATGTTCTATTGTGAATAAAATATGGGTCTATGAGATTTGTAAATCATTGCATTCTGTTTTTATTTATATATATATATATATATATATATATATATATATATATATATATATATATATATATATATATATTTTTACACTTTACACAACATCCCAACTTGGGAATTGGGGTTGTAATTACACTAGAGTTAAGTACATTTCCCCCTGTAAGTAGGGCGGAAAAATACAGATAAAATATTGTATTGCAATTATATTGTTGTGTATTACGACTGCAATATGCCCTGCATATTATTAAAACACATTAGTGGAAAGCTACTGGTTTACCTTAGGTAGCCTAGTGAAATCTAGAGAAACACTGAGCATTGGACCTTCTTTCTATATGGTAAATATTATCTTAAAGAGACATTCTGGCCTAAAACTAGAGTTAGTCGTGTTAGACAGTATTCTGTAGCACAGCATTATAACCCTCAGCCTTACAGTTTGATAGAATGCATTGGGAATTCCTGCTGTGCTCAACCAACCCTGATTGCCAGCCTAACGCCTGATCTTTAAGCTAAATAGAATCGAGGTAACATTAGCGCAACTTTTACTTTCGTCATTTAACAAAATTATAAAGAAAACAGTGATTCTATCGTTCTAGTCGGCACAAAATGGGTACCAAAGAGTTTTTTTTCCCAGCCAGAGAAAAGAAGTCAAACTGCCAACAACTGTGCTATTTACACATTTTAACTTCTTCTTTTGAGTCATTTCTGTCATTTGAGTAATCCAGTAATCTGTTTAAATACCGTTACCCCAGTTATATGGCTGAAAAAATATATACATATAAAACAACCCACCCTAAAAATCTACTAAAAAGCAGTTGTAGTTTATCAAAAGTTCCTTCCATTTTCAACACACATCATCTGAAGGGGGGTTTTCTACTCTTTAAGACAGAAAATCTTACTTTAATGACTGTGGCACCACTGTAGGATGTGATTAAGCATGTTTACAACAAATTTTTTATTTTGTTTGGAGTGTCCCTTAAAGTTGTAAGATTTTTTTTTGTTAAAATTTAAAGAAGTAGAATTACTGAATCACGAGGAAATGATGCACTAAAATAGGGTGTCCATGTGCTGCTGCGAGTCAACCTGCAAAGACTGAAATTAAGGTGTTTCAAATGTAAAACATACTGTTAAGATATGATAACAGTAGATTATTCACTTACACGTCCTTCACCAAGTTTTGATGGAGTTCTCTTTGAATACTCTGTCAACTCGCTGACAATCATGAGATTAATCCCCTCAGAGAAGAGGTCCAAAACACAACCAATGTACAGTGTTCTTCTACACCGTCATGCAATTACACATTTCCACCAGGGGGGTCTCCAAATCCCCAAAACGTACATAGTGCAGCTTTAAAGTAACTGAAAAATTCTGTAAATTAGTAATTAAACTGTTTGAGTAAATAAAAAATTACCCAAGTAGTTTTTCAGTAAACAATGTATTAATGTTTAGTTGAATTTTTGAATACTTTGTTATATTAAAGATAACTATCACTACAGTAGCTGTACTGTTGCTTAAGTAGAGATTTCTAGCACTGTTTATTATTATGATTATAATAAGTGACTAATTTCCTGTCTCTGTTATTCTTGGATATACTCTCTCTCTCTCTCTCTCTCTCTGGGCCACATAAAACTACTGTGCCCCCTGCTTCCCCCATTGTAGCTCCAGTTTCTGACTTCTGCGAGGGCAAGCCGGAGGGTATCTATCCAAATCCTGATGACTGAAAGTCCTTCATCTGATGTGTCAGTGCCAGGACATTCACACAGTACTGTCCTGCAGGAACTGTCTACAATAACAACTTCAAGTGCTGCAACTGGTCATAGAGCTGTAACTAGACGCTGTAAGCATAACTGAACACAGGACATTGACCTGATACACATCCACAAGCACTTCTTATATTAATGTACACTGATCAGGCATAACATTATGACCACCTCCTTGTTTCTACGCTCAGTGTCCATTTTATCAGCTCTACTTACTATATAGGTGCACTTTGTAGTTCTACAGTTACAGACTGTAGTCCATCTGTTTCTCTGCATACTTTGTTAGCCCCCTTTTACCCTGTTCTTCAGTGGTCAGGACCCCCATGGACCCTCACAGAGCAGGTACTATTGTGGGTGGTGGATCATTCTCAGCACTCCAGTAACACTGACATGGTGGTGGTGTGTTAGTGTGTGTTGCGCTGGTCTGAGTGGATCAGACACAGCAGTGCTGCTGGAGCTTTTAAATACCTCAGTGTCACTGCTGGACTGAGAATAGTCCACCAACCAAAAATATCCAGCCCACAGTGTCCTGTGGGCAGCGTCCTGTGACCACCAATGAAGGACTAGAGGATGGTGCATCTGATAGAGTGTTTAAAAAGTCCAGCAGCACTGCTGTGTCTGATCCACTCAGACCAGCACAACACACACTAACAAACCACCACCACGTCAGTGTTACTAATGATCCATCATTCAAATAGTACCTGCTCTGTGAGGGTCCAGTGGGGGTCCTGACCACTGAAGAACAGGGTAAAAGGGGGCTAACAAAGTATGCAGAGAAACAGATGGACTACAGTCTGTAACTGTAGAACTACAAAGTGCACCTATATAGTAAGTGGAGCTGATAAAATGGACAATGAGTGTAGAAACAAGGAGGTGGTCATAATGTTATGCCTGATCAGTGTATTTGTGTATTTGTATGACTATCCATAATGATTTCTGACTAGCATAGCAAAAAAAACTGGCTTAAGGTTACATTGCTAGCATATATTAGGCATGGCTGACCTTCTGGCTTTATACTAGTGTAAAAAGGTGTGGTTCGCCACATTCACTGTAACATGTATACTTACATTTTTGAGCTGGCTCCATTTATAATACTGTACTGTAAAGAGATTATATATTGAGTCTATAATAAAGTCTATAATAAATGTAAAAATGTTATTATTCACCAAAAATTCTGGGACATATGCATCTGAGTCAATAAATATCAGGAAAGAGAATGTTTGTCAATTGTCAGTGTTGATCAAGCAATATCACATACACAAAATGATCCCAAACAATTTAATTTCAAATATGAAACCTGATTTATTTTTTAAAAAAATCATACCAAGTCACACCAAAGAGGATATGGCTAAAAAATATTTTGCAGTATCATAGATTTATAGAAACATTGATTCATGTTCTGGTTTATGTTCAGCTGGATCAACAGCTCCCACAAATATAACCAATTTTAATATGTAAATGAGCCTTAATGATTTTGCCACAATTTTCCTGTTACATGCATAACATTTGTGATGCCTGACAATGTATGTACTGTGTTTATTAAAATAAATAATCCAAAATAAGGCACAACAATAGCATGACTGGTAAGCCACAATGGGTGTTGCAGTCTGTGTTTCTATTTCATTAGTGGAAAACATATGGAAATAAATTAGAGGGGTACAAGGCTTTTGTAATTAAAAAGTATACAAATATGACTGCAGATGTTTGGAGGGTCCCCATGCATGCAGACCCTTCAGTGATCAATAGATGTTCCTCTTAAGAAACATCTATTGATCACTGTATTTTTCACTATATTTTCAGTGACAGATTTTGTATTTGCGAGTACCTGCTTCCCATTTGCACTGATGTGTGAACCACTAACACCAGTGACAATCAATCAAGAGAGAATTAAAGAAATTTAAGGTTAAATCAGATGAAATCAATGTATGATTATTATTATCTACACTAGCATTTAGTCCCTGCCTTTGCGTGTACATTTTTTAAAAATGCCACAAAAAGAACAAACTAAGTGCCAGACTGACCCTGTATGCACCATTTAGCATGTGTTCCTATAAACACCATTAATTCATGGTCCTCATATGGGAAAATATACTATATGACCAAAATTATGTGGACACCCCTCCTAATTATTAAGTAAAGGTGTTTCAGCCACACCCATTGCTAAAAGGTGTAAAGAATCAAACACATTTCCATGCAGTCTCCATAGACTAACACTGGCAGTAGAGTGGGTCATACTGAAGAGCTCAGTGATGTGGCACTGTCGTGTGATGCCACAAGTTAGTTTGTGAAATTTCTTCCCTGCTAGATCTGCCCCAGTCAGTTGTAAGTGCTGTTATTGTGAAATGCAAGTGTCTAAGAGCAACAACAGCTCAGCCACAAAGCGGTAGACCTCAGAGCGCAGTGCTGAAGTAAGTAGCATGTAAAAGTTCCATAGTATCTGTTGTATCACTCACTACAGAGTTCCAAATTGCCATGTTAGACAAGCTTTACAGAATGTCTCATTCAACGTAATGAGAGTGCAGCACACTTAGTTTCCCTACATGTTGTTGAGTTTCCAGTTTAAAATGCTGTGGCTAACCAAACGATGACAATTATTGCCCTCATTTGCCATGACATTAGCTAATTTCTTTAAACTATCTAAGGGTGTGACCTCTGTCACACATGCAAAATAAATAACAAACTGTAGTGTACAACTCATTTTTGAGTTGTACACTACAGTTTCTCAGTGTGCTGAAAGGCATTTTTACCACTGGTAAAGTGTTCAACCTGGCAACATCAGCACATGTACTGAGCACCAGGAGTTTAGCAGATGCCAGGAAAACACTATCTACTGGATTGCACAGTGCCAAGTTTGGCAGAGGCGGGATAATGGTCTGGGGATGTTTTTTAGGGATTTGGCTAAGCCCCTTAGTTCCAGTGAAGGGTAATGTTAATGCTACAGCATATAAAGACATTTCAGGCAATTATATGCTTTCAACTTTGTCGTAACAGTTTAGGGAAGGCCTTTTCCTGTTCCAGCATTAGTGTGCCCCTGTGCACAAAGTGAGGTCAATGAAGACATGGTTTGACAAGTTTGTTGTGAAGGACCTCGAGTGGCCTGCACAGAGCCCTGACCTCCACCCCACTGAACACCTTTGGGATGAACTAGAACACTGAGTGTAAACCAGGCCATCTCATCCAACATCAGTGCCTTTTGACTGTGAATAAGCACAAATACCGCCCCCCCCCACCCCCACCCCCACCACCACCCCCACCCCCACCCCCACCCCCACATGCCAGTCTAACAGTCATTGGTAGCATAGTTTTTTTTTTTGGTCTAAATATGGTCAGTAACTGTGCTTGGCGGAGACTTTGTCAGTGCCATTACCATTACAAGAGCTCATCAATGCTACTTTCATAACAATTAGCTTTTCTACTCAAGAGGGGTCACTCCTGAAACCAACTATCTCAGTTTAGCAGTATTGATAAAACTTCTAGATAACAGGCCTGAATCAACAGGCCTGTGTGTCAACAATAGATTAATTAATTAATTAATTAATAGAATACACCACTACTTTTCAATCTAATCTCCATTTCATACAATATTTAATAATTTCAACACTTTTCCTTGTACTTAGTAAAAACAGAACACTTGTTCTCTGCAAGAAGGTAGATCTCCAAGACCTGGGTTGGTGACTACTAGTGTTCTCCTACATATCATTTAGAATTTTCTATATCATTCCATCATTCAAGAGGATTAACTCCTGACAAGGCCAGACTCCTTATTTGCAAGGAGTTTCTGCTATATCATTCCTTTCCTGTAGCGTTCCTGAGTAATACATGATCTTTCTCACTGTTCTAGATAATTCCTGAGTAGATCAGTTGTCCAACAAAAGAAAAATCACAGAAATATTTTATCAATTTTGTATGAGCATCTTAAAATAAAATATTGATCAGCTAAAACTGGCTCTAAAACAGGCTCACAGCTCATGCTGACTGGCGTGAGGGGTGGGCAAGTTTCTGATGTCACAGTTCTGGAAGAGCTGAAAGTAAAACACAACAAGCTCCTCGTAGTTCTTAGGAGAAATTCTCTCATTGATGCCATGGAACCTAAACATGGGCATAAAAAAGAAAGAAAGGTGAGTATCTGGAGTTCCTTCCTGTCCTTCGCCCTGCTTAATTCCAGTGTCTTACCTCTGGGTGTCACCTGGTTTAAACCAGGTCGGAGCAAAACGGTAAATGTCCTTGGTGAGGTCAGTGTAATGACGGCTATCAGTGTTGCCAACGCAAATCCCTGTGAAGTGGACAAAAGCAATAGAGGGAAAACGCAGAGATTAAGCAGTAGTCTGGGCTTCTTCAGTGGCAAATGAAGCGTGTAAGTAGCTCTTCAGCCACTTGAGCACTTAGAGTGGATTAGGCAGAAGAACAAGGGATAAAAATCCACTGACTTTGCTGAAACTTTGATTAATTTAAAATCTGTATATAGTCTGTGTGAAACTTTTGATGGATTAATTTGAGGTTTTCAAATGTATCGTGTCTGAAACTCCTTAAATAAGCTTATTTTAAAAAGCAAAGCAGGACTTCTCAGGCCTTCTCAGCGAGAAGCTTACCCGGGGCCACCGTGAGCTGGGGAAACATGTCCAGCACTGTCTTCTTAATGACCTGGAACCCAAAGGACTGCTCAGTGTAGGAGCTGATGGGCAGGGGGTTGAACCCACTCACCAGCTCGATCTTCACACGATCATCTGCTACGGTGGACTTGATCAGCTCCATCACCTACAGAAGAGATGTACAGAAAAAGTGGCAGAGAGAGGGACGTTTATGTCCTTAATGAGACACTGCTGTCATATGTTTGCTTCATTCCTTTTGAACTGGAACTACAAAGCATCAACATGTTTCATGTCTGGAATGATTTCATTTACACTTTTCACTAACATGCATCCCCCGTGTGTCCAGATGAGATCCGCTTTTACTTTCACTTGTAAAGAGTATAAATCATATTAGAACGGATCATATTACCTCACGTGTGCTGCCAGAGTGGCATAATTAGATCAGAGAAATGAGGAGTTAGAAGCTTACAAGTGCTTTCAGGCTTAAAAATGCATCAAATGTTGTTATTTTTTATTTCTCTTGCACAGAATGGTGCTTTTGTAATTGTATATTTTGCTGTTTGCTTTAATTAGACATTGTTAGATTTCTGATAAAACAGACCCCATCCTAAAAATTATTTTTAAAAAAGGGCTTGCGGCACATTCAGTCAGAGGCACACTATTACAATCATCAATTTATCTCTTCTCGTATTGTTATTGTGATACGCAGCAGCTTTATCAAACATTGCATTTTATGTTCACATCATGCAGCTCTAGTAAAATGTACATCAATCATGTTGTACATCCATTTGATGTGGATTTACAATACAAATTGACAAGCTTGGTTTGGACTGTTTCATTGGCCCAGAGTCCAAGATTCCTTGGTTTTGTTAAACTCCAGCATCACGTATGTTACTGAGTCTTGCATACAGTATTGATTGTATATGCAAAAAAAGCTATTTAGAGATTGTATTTGATTAGCAAACTGAAGGGGTTTAGGGTTAATAATAATATTTTGGAAAAAGTGTACATCAGAGCATCCTTGTGTGTAGTACAGACATCAGCAAATAAAAATAAATTGATCAAGATCATCCAGATGGTAGGGACAACAATCATTAGATGATCTTTAAACGTGATCTTTTAACATAGCTGCAATCAGAAAAACTGATAATAATTGATGACCCAAAGCATCCTCTTCATCAAGACTGATCCCTTCTGGGGTTCGCTACAGAGTGCCTCTGATAAATTAAAATAAATGTATAAGGGATTGATTATCCCTAATACAATCAAACCTACCAACAAATTGTATTAACTTGCACTAATTTACATCTTTGTGATGAGTGTCTACTGTGAGTATTTAGTGATGTGCTATGTGTTTATTTTGAATCCGAGAAACGAAAGATGATTATGCTGCCTTGGCGGACAATAAAGTTCTATTCTATTCTGTTCTTTTTTGTTCTTCATCTTGAGTTACCTTGTTCACCCTCTCATTTGCTAGTCGGCACTCGGCAGAAGCATTTCCACTAACATCCGACCTAATCACAGTGCTCTCTGGGTATGTTTACACTTGGCTTTTCACACAGTCAAGTGAAATTCCAAATGTTCTCCAATCACCAGAAATGCATGCTGTTATAAGGTGTAATCAGCCTCTATAAGGCTAATGTAGCCAACAAGTAATGGAAGCTTGGTTAGCACTGTGCAAACTGCAAGCCTAAATCACTACACACTTGACTCAAACTGCACTGAGTAATCTCAAACAGACCTGCTTATGTGGTTTCTGACACAACATAACAGACTTTCAGCCAAAATGGCCAAAAGTACAGACAACATTCAGACTTCAAGATGCAATTTAGCATATTTGAATATACTCAACAAGGAAATGTGTTGATGTAGTGCATGCAGTTAGTCTAAAGCTGATGGATGGGTATATGCTTCCACTACTTGTTAGCTACATTATCCTCACAGCTCCAGTGAAAAACTAAAGAAGCAAACTTCAGACACCAAACATGTCTTAGTTGATTGACTACATCTGGGGGGAAAGTAGGATGAACTGAAAGGAGAGACAGCTATTTTTCTTTTTTCTGATTGTACAAAGAGACAGATTGCCCTGCAGTCTCTCTGTGAGCTCTCTCTCCCCTGAATGTATTATCTCCTTTGCATGACTCTGATTCATGCAAATCACCCTGCACCATGATTATTGTCCTTGAGGCAGAAGAAGGAAAGTCTTAGGAGAAGCAACATCTGACTGTTCAAAGAACAAATTTTTACATCCTAAAATGAACAGAAAATTGTGGCGTATGTGCTTGAAACCTTCAAAGTCTCCACTTTAAAAGATCTGCTCGTACTTAGTACAAAGAGCAGTAATATGTTCCCTTTGAACTTGAATGCACAAAGTCAACATCTCCATGACAACAGTGGTGACATCTCACCTCCTGCAGTGTTTGGGCAGAGTGGATGCGCAGATTCACAAAGGCCTCAGCGTGTGATGGAAGCACATTGATCTGCAGAGGGAGAAGGAATGAGGTGCCTGCATTCAAAAAGTTTGAGAATATGCGTTTATATGGGTGTTAAAATGAAGAAATCTTCTACCTTCACACCAGAGTTAAACATGGTGACTGCTGTAGTAGTCCGGACAAAAGCATTCGTGTCAGGTCTTCTCTCCATTACTCTGGAAACCCATTGTGAGGTTTGTTTGTAAAACACAATTTATAAAACAGATAAGCCTTGTTCTTTAATATGATTGCCTGAGCCAACTTAATTCTGTATTAAAGGTGCAGTATATGATTCTGGGGAATGACTGTTGATATTTGAACTCAACAGCAAAACAAATACACCCTTCAGTGCTTCTTCAGAAGATCTGCCCCCCCAAATTCAGGGACATGCATTGCCAAGGCAAAAGTAACAGGACTAGCAAATTTCATAGCCATAAAACCCTTTGCAAACTTTGTACGGACAAACCACACGTTAGAGCAAACAACCACACAGGTAATAACTAACGTTAGCTAGGTTGTGGGTTAGCAACTGTCACTACAATTGCTGCTATGAAGCTGACCAGTTGCTATCGCAAACATCATCAACGGGACAAGACAGTCCTGACTTGGTTCTGTGAAACCACAAAAATAATTTAATCCACCTGTCAACTCTCGATGAAGCTGAAGTCAGCTTCCTTTTTGCCAGCTTCTTGTTTAAATTTTCCCGTTCCACCTTAAATGTTGCAGCAGTTGCATTCCAGCACCTCAGCTTCTTGTTCGAATTTTCCCGTTCCACCTTAAATGGTACAGCAGTTAGGCTACATTAAGGTGCCTCAGCTTCTTGTTCAAATTTTCCAGTTCCACCTTAAATGGTGCAACAGCTGGATTCAGACACCTCAAGCACCAAAATGGAACTGCTGCCCGATTTAGGAATAGGAAGCTCACTTCAGCCTCGTCAACTCCCGGACGTCTCTCCAGCACTGAAACGCCTAATCTAAGAACCTTTTTTCTCAATCTTTGTTTAGCAGATCTCCTCTTTGGCCATTTCTCCTTCTTGACATTGCATGGAGTTCAGCAGGTAGCCACTCCTCTTCCCCCATCCTGCACAGACACTCCCTGTTGCTGATTGGCTGGAATAGTGTTGTGTTTCTGATCCCGAACCACTTTGGTTCCCTTTTTACAGAGCCAGGGTGTGTGTATGAACACCAGGTGGTTTTTTCAGCTCGCACACAAAACGGACAGCTAGCAGAGATATGAACTGAATTTGACAAAAAGTGCACTGGAAGAAAATCGTATACTGTGCCTTTAACGCAGCAGGTCATTGTGCTGTACAGTACTGTGCAAGTCAGAGACCACCTCTCATTTATTTATTTTCCAGCCAAGTAAATTCAAGAGATATTTCTGAGGAGATTATATACAAGATTGTCCACTTAAGGAAGGGGAATGTCAAAGGAAAATGAGTGAAAATAAACAGGAGTTTCCAAATCTGGAGTCTGAAATAATTAAAAATGATAGTACCTAAAGCTTCATTGAGAAACCAAGCTCCACTCTTACTTTAGGTTTAAAAAAAATCAACAGGTATTTCTGTTTATCCTTCCACTGCGAGAAAGCGACTCAACACTATGGGTCTGAAAGGATGTTTAGCTGTAAAGAAGCCATTACAGAGAAAAAAGGAAATAATCAACAAAGAGGAACCTTTGCAAATCAATCAAGGAAGCTGCTGGTGTTCTCAGAACAATTGACGGACCAACCCAGAGTCCAGACCTCCACTTAACTGAATACGTTTGGGATTACTTGGATCTTGAGAAGCAGAAAATGCAAGTCTGAATTTTGGAGGTCTCCTGAAACAAACGGCTGAAAAGAAAGAGTGGATACACTAAATACTAAAAATGTAATATTATATTTAGTTCATTATATTAAGGCTTTTGTGTAATTTAAATATGCGTTTTCTGTTTGTTTTGCTGATGTTGAGAAAGGAGTAACCTAAATATTTAATGGTTATTTTGACTGTAAATCAAATAAATGAAGGGAGGTCTCTGATGTTTGCACAGTACTGTAAATAGAATAATCTTTTAGCATTATGTTGCTTGGCAACTACAACAACTATTAATTAACTATACTACTTGGCAGAACTGGTTACTGTGTATGATACTAATAACCATTTAATTATTTACTGAATACTGGTGCGTTATTTCATACTGTATTTGGCTGCCATTTTATACAATCACTGTATCGCATGGCCTCTCACAGCTTATTGCTTTAATGACACAAGACGTACCTGCTCAGCAAGGGGGTGAAAAGCCACAAATTGGACATGATGAATCTGAGCGGCAGGCCAAACTGCAACATAAACCAGAAAATTAAGCTGAGTATTAAACTGATACATATGCCTGTATAAAAGAATCATACAATGACAATAACTCTTTGAAATGTCCGCAGGCGGGTTCGCCCAGGTGCGATTTACCTTATGTGCCAGGTGTTCAAAAGTGGCTCGCTCAGGACCATAGCCAAACAGTCTGGGCATCGGGTGTTCCTCCAACCTGTAGATGAAACGGTGAAAAACAATCTATTGCTCAGTTTCCTGAAACTTAAGTTAGATGTAAAACTTTACAGGCAATTTTTAAGTAGTTATAGGGTAAGACATTTGTAGCTAACTTGTAGGGGGTAAAAGAGTGAACATCTTTTCAAAACTCTTCAATTTTTCTACCTAACCTCTGTCCTCCACATCTGTAGCACACCATCAGTTACCACTGACAATTTTGACACGTTGTCCTGTGCTTAGAAAACCTGCTGAGTTGAAATACACGCACACTGTAAAAAATGAGAGATAAGCTTAACTCAAAATGATAGAGTAACTGATTTCATGGCTTTTCTTAAGTTGACTCAACTTGAGGACACCAGAGTTCACACAACTCAAACTTCTTAGTTGAGCAAAAGTTCTCTTAAGTTTTAGTTCTGCATTTCAGTGAGGTCAATAAAATGAACTTGTTTTTATACTCAACTTCCCCACTAGCCGGGACTCTCTCCATCACACAATCCAGCTAGACATTTTTCCAGTTGGGTACTCACTTACAGATGGCTATGGCATCGCTGGGGCTCAAACTCACAACCTCCTGTTGGGGTGATGTCTGCACCACTCAGGAACACATGAAGCAACTCAGATTTTGGGTCTACAAATGTTTAATACACTGGAGAAAATATTTGTTGTTTTAACTTTAAAACACAGCAGTGTCTCATGTGGTGTAACTGTCTAATAATTCGTCCCAACATCAAGAGACTGTGAGTTTGAATCCCAGCAATACCACAGCTGTCCATATCTGGAAGCCCAAGAGAAAAAATATACCAGATGGTATTGTGATAGAAGGAGTGCTAGCTTGTGAGTAACTGAGTAAAAAATTTAGGTTTTGTTGATCTAACTGAGATGCAGACCGAGAAACCATAGCTGGGAAAATTTTTCACTCAACTAAGAAGTTTGAGTTGGGTGAACTCTGGTGTCCTCAAGTTGAGTCAACTAAAAAAAAGCCATGTAATCAGTTACTATATCATTTTAAGTTGAGCTGACCTCTCATTTTTTACAGTGTATAATAGGAGTTTTTTTTCTAGAACACTCACAAATTCTTCAGTCAGTTAAGCTGCAAATCTGTATAATTTGTTCTTTCAGAGCTGATAGTGGTTTACAGAAAGAAGAATCTGTGATATGTTTAAAGCATAGTACTGCCAGATCATGCATGGATTCTCCACAATCATAGGACTCTTCCATTATGGTCCTGGAGGGATGGTGTCCAGCACAGTCTGAAGAATTCCCTGTTCAAACACACGTGGTTCAACTAATGGCCAGCTAATTGCCAGGGTTAATGGATGTGTTACAGCAGGAAAATCACCAAACTGTGCTGGACACTGGCCCTGAAGAGCCATGACGAACCAAGCCGAACTGAAGAACCATGCCTTAGGGAAAGTGAAAGTAACCGGGACTCTGTTTGTGCACTGTAGCTCCATTGTTTGAATGCTGGACATGATATCAATGAGTGTGTATACATGCACTCCATAATCTGATCATAATCGGATTTCTGCAGTTATCTAATTATACAAATGGTCATGTAAACACCATACTCCGATCTAGAAATCTGATTAAGAAATCAGATAAAGAGAGCTGGATTTTAGCTCAGCAATCAGATTTCTCAGTGCATGTAAACTCTTACTCTGATTTCTATGGGATTTCTCGGTCTGTGCGAGAACAGACGGTGAATGTTGCAAGATGGCAGAAAAAAGCTTTTAGAGCTACAGACGGTTTACTCTTTACCTGAAAATATGAACACCAAACACGAAAAAAAAGGATTTACATATTCTTCATCTTCTTAATGATATATGTTCATATTTTCAGGTAAAGAGTACGCAGCATGAGGTTTTACATTACGTTTGCGTTGGCTGGTTGTAAAGCAGAAATCTGATTACTGTCTGACTCATGTAGACCTGGATTTTTCCAATATCTGAATATGCAAGAGCATGTAACCACGTTGATCGGATTACTGACAAAATCTGATTTTCTGCAGTTATCGGATTATTAAGTGCATGTAAATGCACTCAATGTGGGAGACTGTCAGGTGTTCATATGGAAGTGTAGAAATTCGATCAAACAATGCAAAATGGTTGTGCGCAACTATAAGGACTGTATATCCACTATGATGTTGTAGGCTGTTTGTTTCACCTTGTGACTGCAGCTGCCAGGATGCCAATACTGCTCTCTCTAGGGGGCATAGAGGAATGCCCTGGCTTCATGGTGACACTCAGCTTCACTGTGGCTGATCCCTTCTCACTGACACCTATTCTACAACACACACAAAAATAAACTCATTAGGTTAATCTGAGGCAGCATGTTAAGCCATGTATATGGTTTTGCATATCAAAGTGAAATGACTCAGTAAAAGATCTCACAGCGCAGCCGGCCCCTTCAGTCCATTTATAATTCCGTCCAGCACTGCCAGGCCTTCATCTAGAACATACTGCAGTTTCACTCCACGGCTCTTCAGCACTTTAACTATATTCACCGCCCCACTAAAGCCGCTCACCTTCACAGACAAAGCAGAATGGAACTTTTCATCAAGACAAACTTGCACAGGCTTCTGCTTAACAGGCTGCAAACGACATGGACGTGTATAGGTTTGAAGCTTTGATCAGGTGTAAAGCAGAGTCACATGACTTGGACTTGAGTCACGAACTTGCTGACTTGAGACTCGACTCCACAAAATCAAAAAAAGACTTAAAACTGTATTTATGCTTGGCTTATTTTATTTCAGAAGACACTTGAAGCGTTAAAGTTCAAGTTCTCCGCTGTACTCTGGCAACAAGTGGAGCATCAGCAGCATCAATAAGCCCATACTAGAGAAACTTACCAGGAGAACTGACCATTTTCCTCATAGTAGCCAATCAAAAGAAACAACTCTCTCTATTTGAAGGATTTTAACAGCTTCTGCAGGTAAATCAAGCACAGCATTCGACACAAAACTGAAACTGACTTATTTGCCAGCTTCATATTTGAATTTGCTCTCCTACCTTAAATGGTGCAGTTTTAGCGCTGAGCTAGCTTTTATTTTAATCCTATTCGCCTAAACGTTCCCAAAAATCACATACGTGTGTGTGTATATATCATATGGTATACATATACATATATGGTGAATAAAATAAATAAAAAAATTAATTAAAAATTAATATACAGCCACATACTACTAACAAGCTGTCATTAAAAGGCTGTGGGATTAGGACTTGGGACTCGTCTTGAGACTCGCCTGTGCTGACTCGGGATTTGAATCGGGTCTTAACTTTCTTGACTTGGAATTTGACTCGGGACTCAAGTGTCAGACTGGTTACTTGCAACTTAGTGACTTGTTCCCACCCCTTGTGTATAGTATACTGACAATGAAGCATATAATCACATGCTGAGCTCATTCAAAGGATTTTTTTTTGCCATGAATGTTTTCTCACTTCAAAAAGTTTGACGGTGTAGGCTATGGACAAGGAAGTTGTCACTTATATTTTATGATAGCTCTGATCAACATTAGCAGATACATTTTTATTGATTCCTTAAATGTGAAAATGATGCATTTACTCTTAAATTTAATGTCCTGTGAAAGATTTCCCTCACATGCCTCTTGCAACAAAGACAAACAGAGTGGCTGAGAGGTAGAGCTGGACTGAAGAGGAGATGAGAGAGCTTTTAAATTGAATGCTAATACTTTTCAGCACTTACAGAGGAGATGTGTGGAATAGAAAGAACTCAAACAGCTCTACTTGGAAAAGAAATGTGATCTCTTGTTTAATGGTGCCGATGGAAAATAACCAAATAATAGATAAACAAAAAATAAAATAGAAAAGAATGTCCTTATTAATAGGTTTTAGGGGAGACAGGGAAGTCAAAGGCACACAAGTTGTGACATACAAGAAATTAGAGATGGAAACATATCAAACACAGTTTCTTTTAATGATAAACTAAAACTTATGCAACAACAGTTCTTTGCAGGAAACGACTTCATTATGTGAAGCATTTTTATCAGTAAAAGATAGATGTAAATAAGCTGCTGGGCAGCAAAATCGCATTTCTTTTAATTCATTTTCATTTCCTCGCTTGCAATTTGCACAGAAAGTTGATGTTCTAATTAATTTGAACATCAACTATTTGAATAAGCCAGCTGCCCTTTATGCTGTGTGAAAATTTCATGATAAAAACAAAAATAGTTCAAAATGACCTGAAATAAAATGTTTAACATACATCAAATTTAAAGAGCGCGTCTACCGTCTTCTTTAAAGTTATCATTTCAGACATACAAGGTTTTATGGATGCAAAGTGTGAGAGTGCCTGACCTCTTCATCGTGACCCAAACCGATGTAGAACCCTCGCCGTGGAACATATCCTCGCTGTAACAAGTACTCCAGCGCCTGAAGGATCCCCTTCAAGGACAGACGAGATCATATTCAGCAGCAGTTTCCACAGAACAAGTGTAATATTGTTTAACAAAAAGAAAGCGCTGCCCTGCAGGCTCGCCATACCATGACAGACTGTTTATTGTCGATGGTCCCTCGTCCATAAATAAACCCATTCAGCTCTTTAGCGGAGAAGGGAGGGGCCTCCCACCCGTCCGCCTCATTCGCTGGCACCACGTCAATGTGTGCCAGCAGCATGTAGGGCACCAGTTCCGGCTCAGACCCCAGCACGGTGAACAGGTGGCTGTAGTTAGCCACCACCTCATGCTTAACCAGGCTGGATGAGAAGACTGTGGGGAAGACTGACGCAAACAAGCACCCAAAACACAGCAGTTATGGAGGAAACACTACATGTGGAGTTAAAGGGGAAAGGACTGTTCAAATGACTGTTCAGTTTTAGTGAAGAACATAAATGTTAGCAATGAATTAATTAGTTTCTAACCTTTTCTCAGAAGCTGGTCAAACTCTCGCAGAGCACTTGTGTTCTGTTCAGTCTCAGAGAATGACACTGTGGGGATCTGAATGGCCTCTAATGAATCAAACAGGAAAGATGGAAATGCTTGGGTTTATTAATCATTGCATGATTCAGTGGACTAAATGTTGAAGATTTATATTTGATGAATATTTGACTCAGAAATCACATTATTTTCAAGAACGTCAGTTACTTCTGACTTATTTGACTTTTATCTGACCAATGGGGTCAGCGTGCTTCAAAAGGGGTGGAACAACAGTATCCACCCGCATCCTACAAGACACGCCTCCTGCCTACTTGAGCAATGTCATGGAGGTGGGGTCGGATGGCATTGTGTAAGTGTTTTACCCTGAACCCTGGCTAACCTTACACTCGAAATCTCTGAAAAGACTTTGAAAAGACTTTGGAAAGACTAAAGTTTAATACCCGCTCACATCTAAAGACAATGTCACAGAGGTTTTAGTCACAGTCTATGATTTTGCAAAGACTGGGTATCTTGCAGGATCTAGATTTTTGAGATTATTTCCCATCATGCACATCGTGGAAATTACAAGACGAGAAACCCTTTTCCTTCTCTACTCTGAAGTGGTACAAATGGGAAAATACAATGGCGGGAGAAGTAAAAAATCTGGGGCTCCGCCCAGTTCACTGTGGAATTGTATATTCTGGCAGATCATCACCCAGTAGTTTTTAATTAACCTGCAAAATACGCAGTTTCTTTTTTTATTTGATGTAAAGATTTACACATGTAAAAAAACATGAAACATGTAACGATTCAGCATTGCTGATTGTATGTCATGTTCTAAACCAGAGGTCACTAATAGGCGGACCGCGGCCTGAGTCCGGACCCAGACACTGTCCTATGTGGACCTGGACTTATAACCAATAAACTATGGAGAATTATTTAATTTTGACTGGGTGGTCCTATTTTAATCGGCGTAACCTTTCTAGTCATTAAGGTACGGCTTAAGCGGTCGGAGACTCACAGACCAATCGCATGCATTGTTAATATCACATGTGACGCTACTCAACCAATCAGATCTGTGCATTACGATGAGCACTGAGACTGGAGTGAGTGACGTACACAGGGGAGGGACGAGGCGAGAAACAGCAGTCGGAGAAGAAAGTGAGTCATAGGGAAGTTCTAAAAAGAGAAACCAACAATAAATGTTGTTAAAAAACAACTGAATTGTACTTTATTTGATTTGACATTCAGTTCTTGACTGCATAAGATGTTGATATACCTACTAGGCTACTTCAGTTTACAGTATATGGCACTGAACAGTAATGCAAGTTAGACTTTGTGATGTTCCGGACCTTTGCTTGAGGATATTTTCTCTAATTGGACCTTACTGAATTTTAATTAAAGACCCCTGTACTAAACCATAAAAAACAAACAGACAAAATAGAAAACCACTGCGAGAGAAAGGAAAAAAAAATGATGCTTCTTCAATAATGCCATTCTTTGTCTTCGGCACATTTCCTTGTTTTACTGTTACAGGCTCAGTGAACTTGAAATGTAAAACAGCTATTCTACATTTTTAGGTTATTATGATTATTATTGTTTCAACATGGAGCAGATTTGCTTTTTTTTTACATGCATTTTCTTCCTTGCACTCTCTCTCTCTTTTTTCTATCTATGGACTCATGATCTTATTCCGACATTGAAAAACTTGTCTGCAAGAGAGAGAAATAGCATTGAAAAGTCATGTGGTGTTAGGCCAGCATAAGATTTATTTTAGCACTGCTGCTAGCTTCTTGACCCTGGTTGTCAATTTTGTAGTATATTCTTATTCACTGTTATTGACAGTTATTTTTGTCATTGTGCCTTGAAGGCTGATTTAAGTAGATGATCTCTGTTCTGATTGGCTGCCTCGTTTTGTGCTATACGTTATAGCAGCCCAGGCTGAAAAACTCCTTGGCTGTGACTGAAATGGATCCTTATCTGTGTTGTCATTTTTCTCGTAGTGTCTGAATCTATCAGTCTTCCACAATGTACACATAATTTCTATTAAACACTTTAGATCTCCACTCAGCTGAATATACACCAAAGTGCACTGAGTCTTTTGTTAATAAATAACAAAGGAGCATTAGCTCACGTTGCTACTAAGTCAAAACTCTTCAGCAAAAACGTCAGCATAGTTGAAAACAAAAAGCCTAGATTCACGAAGAATTCCAAGAATTACTTCCTAGCAAAAACAATGCTATTGTAGATACTTTAATCATGGACCAAGTTTTGTACTTTTGCCCAAGACTACAACGATACAGCCAACACTAGCCTTGCTCAAGCAACTAATGTTGGGTTGTTTATGCAACTGGTAGCTGACATAGGTTGATGATGAGCGTCCAAATTAATTTATTGATTTATATGTTTTAACCGCTATTTAGAGAACTAATTAATTCACCCTATTCATCATAACACTAATGAGGGAGCAGGGATCTATTTCAGTCAGTCATAACGTCAGTGGGAACATGTGGGGACTAAGTGTAGGCTTTCATCACAAAAACAGTGAATTCAAGATGGGCTGTTTTTGAAGCTTATTTCCCATAAGGACAGCACTGTAAGCTTTTTAAACTTTACAGTGTTAACAGACTACATCAAAATATTTTTATTATTATTTCAAACAAGCGAGGAAAATTGAGTTTTCCTTGATATGAGCCCTTTAAGTGTTTTGAATAATAATACTGCGTCAGTTTTCACAGAAATGCATCCTGCATAACCTGATAAACAATCAAAAGTACACAAAGCATTTCAAAAATGCATCAATACATAAACTACATAAACAACCAACACACAACAGAGTTCATTCACCATGCTAACAAAAAGCACAAATTATACATATATTCCATAAACATATGCTTATATACACTAACCAGCCACTTCATTAAGTACATCTCCTTCAATCTACACTCTTTTCTCAGCTCCACTTACCATGTATGTGCACTTTGTGGTTCATCTGCTTCTCTGCATACTTTGTTAGCTCCCTTTCACCCAGTTCGTCGGTGGTCAGGACCCCCATGAACCCTCACATTACAGGTACTATTTGGGTGGTGGATCATTCTCAGCACTGCAGTAACACTCACTGTCCACTCTATTAGACACTCCTACCTTGTCAGTCCACCTTGTAGATGTAAAGTCAGAGACGATAGCTCATCTGCTGCTGCACAGTTTGTGTTGGTCATCCTCTAGTGCTTCATCAGTGGTCACAGGACGCTGCCCACAGGACGCTGTTGGCTGGATATTTTTGGTTGGTGGACTATTCTCAGTCCAGCAGTGACACTGAAGTGTTTAAAAACCTCCAGCAGCACTGCTGTGTCTGATCCACTCAGACCAGCACAACACACACTAACACACCACCACCACCACGTCAGTGTTACTGCAGTGCTGAGAATAAGCCACCACCCAAATAGTACCTGCTCTGTGAGGGTCCATGTGGGTCCTGCCTACCGAAGAACAGGGTAAAAGGGGGCTAACAAAGTATGCAGAGAAACAGATGGACTACAGTCTGTAATTGCAGAACTACAAAGTGCACCTATATAGTAAGTGGAGCTGATAAAATGGACAATGAGTGTAGAAACAAGGAGGTGGTCATAATGTTATGCCTGATATTATTTATTTATTTATTTATTTTAAAAAAGAAAGTAACTGAGGAAAGTAACTGAAACTTCTGATGCAATGCATGAGAGGAATCCCACACCATTTTATCAGCCAATCTAAAGGAATTATTTCTGCAGCTTTGAAGGAGTGTTCCCTGGATTCCCGTATGGCTTCAGTGCACACGCCGAGGGGCCGTAAGATCCTGGCCTTAAGCTGGGTTGTAAGGTCACTGAAGCAGACCGAACTTCAATATGCCAAGATACTTTGAATGGTGCAGCAAAAGAAAAGGGTAAGGATTTCCCTTCTGGCTCCAAAGAGTCTTAATCGTCTTAACCACCATGAGATCTATAAAGAAGGGTTCTTCAGACTGATGGAGAATGTGCTGTATATGGTTCTAAATGGCAAAAAAGGGCTCCTCTATTGTTATGATGTCAAGAATGTATCAACAGAAGAACCTTTATTGATCCTATATAGAGACATGTTCAAGGAGGTTATTCATTCACTCTTAAAAAGATGGTTCATCAGGAGTTCTTTAGTAAACAAAAACACTCAAAGAACCCATTCTTCAGAGTGATGGAGAACGTATTACATTGGATTCTATATAGAACCTTTTTGAAAAAGTGTTCTTCTATTGTGATGTCAAGCTTGTAACAACAGAAGAACACTTTTTGGTGCTATATAGAACCATATAAGACATTTTCCGTCAATCTGAAGAACCTATTAAATGCACCATTAAAGCATGGAATAATTCTGTATTAAACTTCATTCTAAACAGAAAAATTCCCTTTACCAAAGAATGTATGAAGAACCATCTTTTTTAAGAGCGTAGATCAGGGGTGCACAACTCCGGTCCTGGAGGGCCAGTGTCCAGCACAGTTTGGAGGTTTCCCTGTTCAAACACACCCACTTAACCTGGCAATTAAAAGATAAGTGTAATCAGGAGTGTTGGAGCAGGTAAATCCACAAACTGTGCTGGACACCAGCCCAGGACCAGAGTTCTGCACCCCTGGTGTAGATTATTGATGTGTAATAACTGGGACTGTAGATATCTGTGAGGGTCTCCTAACAGAATTTAAGATTGAAGGTTAATGCTCTAAATCCAAGTTTAATACGTTGCTATATTACTTAAATAAACTGTTTTTAAATATTCCACCCACCACAACCCCCTAGGAAGGTATAGGTGAGGCGTATCTCGTTGTGGGCGGGTTTTAAAAGGAAGTGTCTTGGCTTGCAGGTAAATCAGAGTACCAGAGAGGTAATAAACTGAGTAAACATACATGAGCTCTGACTACACTGTACTGTCTCTGCAACACCAGACATGAACTTACACGTGTCTGTGGCTTGTTCATTTACACCTACAGTACATTTTCGACGTACATCTGTGACAATCCGGTCAAACACGACAGAAACCGAAGTTACATTCGCAGCGTGCCAATTATTTTTAACGCTAACGTTATATGTTTGTTTACACATGTCAGACTTGGACGACCCTCTAAGCCACATGAGCACCGAGCAGGTCATCGCCTTTGCACATCTGAGTTTACAGATTTACAGACGTTACCTTTGAAATTTGCCAGCAGCACCGCTCTCTCCTGTTTACTGATATTGGCTGATATGTTGGCTGTTTTCTCCCATGGCGCAAGCTGAAGACCCGCATTCACCTCTAACGTCAAAGTCCTAACTGCAGCCACCAAAAATAAAATAAGCAATATCAGCAATAAACTTAATAACACCAGTTTCAGAAAGCGGATCATTCCCCATTTGGTGTTATGGCCAGTCATTTTGCAGGAAGCGAAAGAGCCGATCAGGTGCAGACAGACGGGGAAAGCTTGGTCCAAGGGTTGACCGACACATGATCGCCCCCTGCTGGTTTGGAATAAGTGCAATCAGCAAGATCGTAGAGTGACCACAATTTACTCGCATAGCAGTCTGTAAAGTGGGAGAGTGAGACATGTTGAACATTTGATAACATATTTGTCCATTTATTTATTCAAAAATAAGGCATCGTTAGACAATACAATTAAAACAATGTACAATGACTCCTCTGGATTAGACATGGGTCCCTGTTGCTTTCTCAGTTCATCGGTTTGCTGAAGCAGGGTGGATGAAAAGGAGATGAGGTGAACACACTAACGTCCTATAAGATGGTAAAACGTCTCAAGAGAACCAACCATACACATTTTAGCACATTCCACATTTTCTCATTCATACACACATTCAATTTTATAATCTCCTACTGTGGTAATAGTTTAAAAAAAACAAAAAAACAAAAACAAACACAAAAACAACACAAACTCACTATGGCTGTTCTGTTCTAATATAAGCAAGTGTAACACACTGAGGATCACTGAGGTTTCACAAAGTACTCTAGGTTCTCTCTAGGCAGCAACCTCGCTTGTGGATATGTCCTGAGAGCTGGGGGTGAGGGCGGGCTCCTCAGTCAGACTGTCCAACAGCGCACTAAAAGGATTCTCCAGCGGGTCATCCATGGATACGTAAATGAGGTAGAGAAGAGCCGCCACTAAGAGAAAAACGACAATCTGCACCCACAGAGGCACCAGACGCTGCTGGATCTCTCGTCTCTCCAGTGTGGCGGGACTCAGCGGGGTTTCTAAGTATTTGAACTGCACAGGACGACCTGCTGCCCCCTTTATAGACCGTCTCTTAGTAGCGCTAAAGAGCAAGAGAATCTTTGTCAAAAACCATTCACTTTATATGAAAATTAGGTAGGGATGCACCGAATACTCCGCAACCGAAATGATTCGGCCGAAAATGGCAAAAACAAACACTACTGGCCGTTCGTGCCGAATAAGTGAAAAGACAGAATAATTTATACCGAACAATGACGTTTTTAAATGGTTCTTTCAGCTTTTTCTAGTACCCAGCCATAGACGGGAACCAGAGTGGAACTTTTACCCCTTAGCTCCAGGGTTAAAGCCAACTGCTCTAGGCTAGTACCCACTTTAACACATTTACTGCAGCGAGTTACACCGGAGCACACTGAAGTTTCCCAGCTTCTATTCAGTTTCAAGCATTCGAGCCAAACGTATCTCCAGAAAGAGTAAAGAAAAAAACAGAGCCGCTGTGTTTAACGAACAAACGCTCTCTCACTTTCTCTCACTCTCTCTCTAATAAATATTTTTAAATTGCAGTTTAGTAATTGTCTTTTTTTGTTGAAAACCAAGACAAAAATACATTTAGCCCACTTAATTTATGCAATGGTGAAAAAGTGGCAAAATTAATGAAACACAGGGAAAAACAGTGTTCGGTATTTGGCATTTGGCCAAACGTTTCATTTTGTTCGGTTTTGGTTTCGACCAAAAATTTTAATTTCGGTGCATCCCTAAAATTATGTAAAACAATAGTTATGTGTAACATTTGCAATCATCTGCACTCACGTGATTCCAGTTGGAGTAGTAGCAGCTTCTGGGAACAGCTCCGTCAGAATATCAATCACTGGTTCCTACAGTGGAATAAAGAAAATCTAATTAAGAAGTAATGCGACTGGGGCAAAGAGTGGCCATCAGATCAGCGAAATAATAGTGACAGGGCTGAAAGAGGACAGCAAACATCATGCAAAGGTGAGTATAAAATAAAAGCCCATGAAGGTGATACATGTCTGGTTGGAAAAAGCAGCCTGGCTTCAATGGATCACTCAAGAAGAACCGCAGCAAATATGGAAAAGAAGAAAGAAGAGTGAAGAGAAAAGGATTGCACTGAGGTTAACAAAGTGAAAAAAGCCTATTAAGCTCCCAGGGGTGCAACAACATGCACTGGAACACCAGAGCGTGAGGAGAGAGCTACATCAAAGAAAGGGCAGATTTACAGGAGCTGGTTTTATTGTGGTAGTTTGTTTTTGATGGGGCAAACACTCGGGGGTGAGATAAAGAGACGTATTGGTCATGGTGCTCTTGTTGAGCTGTTGAAGGTCCTGATAACACACACAACATTGACATTTTAAAAACAAGTCCCCCGACCCCCTCCCCTAAAACACACACACAGACCGAAACAGTCAATAATTAACAACCAAATAAGCTATAAGTTTAGACACCAATGTGTGTTTTTAATAGGTTTACTGACCCAAAGCACCCGGATGTCTTTTGGCGTCTGGCTACATCTCCTTTCAGTCCCTGCAGGCTTTGACTGAGGACTCAACCTGTTCTCAATCTACAGGCCAGACAACCCTTCATTAGAACTCCTTTTCAAGCACAATCAGTCAAAGCCAAAGCAATTAATCCACAGCTTTTTACAAATTAGCATCATCACCCAAAAGTGGTACTTGCAAAGGAAGTATCTGTGTGAACAGTGCACTGCAAGAGCAGAAGCATGCATAGTCCAGCAGGACTGGACCAATCATGATAATCATTCTAATGTACACCAAAACATGAAAAACAGTATCCAACACCTACAGTGCTTTTCACAATTAGTGGGACAGTAAAGTCAAAATTTCTAATGTACAGTTACAGGTGTAGAATGTCACCATTCATCATTGGATGTTTGGTCATATTTTCTTTTTGGAATTTAACCATTTAACATGAGTGAGAGTGAAGTTATAATTAAATATGAAGTGTGTTTAACTGGTTCATTGATTCAGCACACATTTGGGTCATCGTATGCTAGCTTTAAATAAAGCAATCTGAACACCTCAGGTATTGTAATTCTATAGACTTGGCTGCTCTGAAGTTCAAACTGAGATTCTTGAAATAATGCAAATTATTGCAAAGCTGCAAACATGTTTAGGCAGGTGACAAATTAAAGGGAAAATCTGAATTAAGGAGTAGATAAACAAAATATAGAGAATTTTAAATAGGTGTGCTTCATGTCACTTTAGGTCACAAAGACTGCTTGAGTAGCTAGTGTATCATTAGGAACAGTAGAGTGACATCAGTATTTAGCTCTATGGAGAAACATCAGTAAATATGGCTGGAAATTGGGCTTAAAAGCACACATTCACTGACTGTGTTGGGAGCGGGGGGGACCTACACAACAGTATATTGTGCTCAGGTTGACAGAGAATGTCAACGGTCTACACAGATGTAGTAAAAAGTGATATGGTCAGATGATTCACTTGTCACCATATTCTCCACAAGTGGGTGAGTGCATGTGTATGCTGGTTATTTTGCTGCCGTGGTTTGGGTTCACTCAAAGGGTCACAGCAAATCAATACAAAGTTATTCTGACTGCTAGACTTTAGCTTATGATGAAGCTTCTCTATCCTAATACAAGTGGTCTTTCCCAGGATGACAATGACCCCTCAGGGCCATATAAACTGAGGGAATACATTTTTTGGAATAGTGGTATTTCATCTGTAGTGTCAGAGTTGCAGAATCGATGCTAAGGCATATTGAAGCTGTTCTGGCAGCTCAGGGTGGTGCAACAACGTACCAGGATAGTTCAAGTTAGTTTGGCCTTTCATTCCTGACCTGTCTGTATCTTAAAGAAGCACAATAGAAGTACTGTGATTCTTTTGATGTTTTGATGATTAGAGATCCGTGAAAACAACGGGATGTATTTTGAAACAAGCATGTCCACTCCTGCTAGACTATGACCCATACAATGTCACAAAACTTTCCCCATCTTTTTCTCACTCTCACACACACATAAACACACACACACACACACACACACACACACTTCCCTCCTCCACCAGCTCAGTTATGCTGAAAGACTGGGAGCTACTTCGGGTGCTTTCCAGTGACTCCTGTTGTTTCTTTCCCTGTAATTCACAGACATCCAATCAGCCACACTAATGAACATAACTAGCAAATGCTTCTACACAGGCAGAAAACAACATTATCATTATCATAACACAACAAAACACAATGAGTATCCAGTACATTTCACTGAAATATTCATTTTCCACTAAAAGCAACAATTATTCCCATATATCGCCTAACAACAGTGCAATGAATATGGTGCCTCCATGCAGTCAAAATGTGATTTCACATACAATCAAAAAAGTGAATGGGGAGAAAAAAAAGAAAAGAAAAAAAAAAAGAAAAAAGTGGACTTTATAACTCAGTGAGATCACTGATCAGGTCTTAATACTGTACCTGTCTCAGGGTGGGGAAAAAGCACTGAGGATAAAACAAATCTTTGCTCTGACTGTACAGCCCCACCTGTGAGTACAAAATGAAGCAAAGATATTCAACAACCAAGTCCAAATTAAAAACTCTGGCCACACGGTGGTGACAAAGTCTGTGCTGGAGTAATTAAGCTTTATAAGCTGTTAAATCAGCTCCCCAAACACAATGCAGTACGCCAGCAGATTTTAATTTGGAAAAAACTGAACATACTGCTGTTGTTAGAAGAGACATATTTAAAAAAGTAATCTCAGAGCAAGTCCATGGAAGAGGCACACAAATAGCCACAGAGGTACTAGGCCTGACATGATCATGAAATTTTAGCTGGTGCTTGAGTGCCATATAAACAACTAATATTACCACTTATTTTTTCTTTTTGCTTATTGTATGCAATTAAAGCATAAGCCCAAAGGGCCAAATTGTCCATTAGGTATTTTGCTTCATAGCTTTAGCAAACATTACTCACTACAGTCCTCTAAACACAGAAATCACAACTTTTTTTTTATAACTTAAGTCCCATGTCTCAGTAAATGTGTTTTCTGTTGGTTTATTGCATTATTGTTTACGTTAACCTCAACCAAACTGATGAATACACCGAACTCAATATTTGTAGCAACATCTGACTGAGAATGCTAACTGTGGAAAATAATAGCAATAATAGTAATCAGCGGATTATATAATATCTGAGAGACCTAATAGGTAGCTCAGAGAGAGAGAGAGAGAGAGAGAGAGAGAGAGAGAGAGAAATATGTAGGGAGTAACTGCAGACTTTTAGAAATAAATGCAGTTTGGAAAAACTCAGCTTCTTGGGAAACACAGCATTTCACCTATGATCTGTTTATTTTACACACAGACTGATTTAAAAAGATGAAACTGTTTCGCATCTACACAGGCAAAGAATCTTTCACAGCCAATCAAAGCTCATTAAAGGCAGGAGCCGTGTCTGTGTCTCTTTTACAAATCCACAACACTCTCTGACAGGTATTCTTCAAGCTCCACCAATCTCAAGTAGACCTACTTCTTTATTCTGTATTCATTCTTCTGCCAAAGACTGTTATCAACACTGTGTTTGCTATAAAAGCGGCGTATGGCAAGCTTGAAATGAAACTGTGACATTTCCATTTCTCCAGAGTAAACAAGAGGTTGGTTTTAACTTGACTGATGGGGCATCCAATTAGTTCTGCTTTACATTTCTGTAGTGTCTGCTGCATTCAGTCCAGCATTTCTGGTCACAAGAACACTATTCATGAGATCAGTGTGCTAACGCATCAGTGCATGCGTGTAATCAGGGTTAATTGTAATTAGTCTTCATGATCACTTGACCGCTGAAAATAATCACTTCCTTCAAAATAATGCAGCTTCTATTTGATTGCCAGCTATTCAGCACATCACAGGCACTCTACCCTATCCCACTCTACATGATCACTGGCTGTTTTAATATGAGTCTATTTTGTTCAACTGTTTAATATTGCTGTTTCTTAGTCTTTGTTAATATCTGATTGCAGTTGTTAATTTTATTATAAAAGCTTTCTCTGTTATAAAGGCTGTGTGTCATGTTTGTATTCTTTTACAATAGAAAGTCTGTATTTTTAATGACTGATCTTCAACCAGTGTTCGAATATCTTTGACTTAAAACATTTTAAAATTACTACAGCTATCTGACGCACACCCACATTTATTTTTTAGCACCTATTCCACTTGGCTCAAAGTAGCAAAATGATTAAAGGTCTTTCTGCAGCTACAGGATTATCAATAATTCAGTAAATCAACAGTTGTTTCTATTTGCCATCCAGTAATCCATAAAACATTTAAAGTACAAAGGATCAAGAGCTGTCAGGATTGTACAGAAAGATATAAGAAGAGATTATACACACCGATCTGGCTGTCGCACTAGTCTCAGTCCGGGACACCGACTCTGGGCCCAGCTGTTCTGATCCTAAACAAAAGCACAAGAAAAGAATATCAACAAATAAAAGATTTTTTTTGTAACTCACAATAGTCCCAGAACCCCCAGGGTTATCTATCCATGCCTACAAGGACAACTTCACATTTTTGCTGTGCCAGGTAGTGAAGAGCTGCAGATACCCCAGATGTGTTCAGATGAGATACAGTGAAAAATGTGGATTGGTATGACTGAAGACTGAATTGAAAAACCTCTCCCAACCACAGCTACCAACATGAGATGAACATAACTGAAATAAAAAAAAAGAAAATAAATAAATAAATAAAAATGTAGGAAAAAAAAAAATGCATAAGTCCATACCAGACTCCTCCTCATCCTCATCCTCCTCCTCCTCCTCCTCACTGTCAGAGTACTTTGCAGCATCACTTGTACCGTTGACTTTGAACTGTGAGGAATGTGCCATCAGCCTCTGCAGCTTCCTCTCATACAAAGCTCTAGTGCTGCCTGCCTCCACAGACACACAAAATATTTACAGTAAGATTCATGCACCTAGTGGGGTGACATTAATTGGCATGCCCTGGGGTAAACCTTCACTGACTGTAGGGGTGCGGCGTATTGACTCGCGCTGTCTTCAGACAGGCAGCAAAAATCAGATTTTTGGTACATCTAATGTAAGCAGGATACTTTCTGCAGCTGAACGGCAAAAAGCCACATAAACTTTAACTTTACAATCAGATCAAAATCAGGTTCCTGGAGAAGCGACTCAGTTTGATCAGTCAGATCAAATTTCACAGCGTGTTCGTCATTTGGGGTGTGGCGGTTCTTGACATCAGAAAGTGATGTACATTCACATATACAAGCTTAAATTTGGAGAGTTTTTGGATGAACCAAAATTTCAGCCACCAAAACATGTTGGCTGATAATGGTCAAAAGCAGTACTTTCAGGTTTTAGCAGAAATAAAAGAAATAAAAGGCAAAAATTTTGGCTAAACAAACTACAAAATATTAATTTTAATATCACATTTTTTTTTAATCAAAATTAAATTAATTCTTTTTTATTAAAAATCTTTTTTCCTTTGCTCTCTTGCGCTGGATAGCGCAGATGCATTCAAACTTCTTGAGCAGCAGCAGATAAACAGTGGAAAAAAGTCAATGTGTAAACCTTTTTCCAAATATATTTGGTTTCATTGACATATACTGTAGCCTACATATTGTAAGCATTTTAGTATGTTTGTTTCTAAACTATTTACTGTCACTCAGGTTTTGTTCTATTGAAAGCAGATGTCTTTATTACTTTGTAGTTTTTATGTTTTGTAATTTATTCAAAAGCATAACTACAAAAAATAAATAAATAAATACACAAAAAAATGGGGGGTTTTGGCCAGGAATTTTCATTTTGCTGCATCACTACAATTAGGTAACATTTTTACTTTGTATATTGTAGTTTTACAGTAAGTGTTTCAGTAAAGATTAGAATGTAAAGTATGTCTCTGAATATTACTGGAAGAGCCTATTAGTCTGTTTGTCATGAAATGTGGTTAGGTTCCCTTCTTGAGAAACAGTCACCGAAATTTCACTGTCTTTGCTTAACCAACAGTGGATCACTGGATAGTCACCGAAAGATATTTGAAATACACAAAGCTATTTTCAAATTAAAATTCAAATTGTAAGAGGTCCTGCCATGTAAGAGATATTTTGTTTGTTTAACCAAGAGTAGTAGATCCATCTGTGAGACCCAGCTTTTGAAAACAGCAGGCGAGACTAATACAGTCTGGCTATGATGACAGATGGTTTGATAGTCTGTCTACCATAAAAGATGGTTGTTCTCAAAAACTCTCTTTATTCAGTGTAAATAAGTTAAACTCTATTCAGAACTGATGGAGAAGCACGACTAATTAATACTAAACAAATATAACTGAAGAAATGAATAAACATTAATTAAATTTACTTTGATTTAGTAAGAACATACATACTGACCCACAATTGGTCCAGCTTTGACTCCATACTGCAGCAGTTGCTTTTTTAACTGATCATCAGTTAGTGAGCTCAAATCCACCATGTCTGCCTCCTCAATTTTCTCTTCTTCGTCCTATCCAGTGAAACATAATTCAACATCAGTTATACACAATTTAATTAAACTGCTTAAATCTGAGTTCAATGGAAACAAAGTATGTGTGTGCGCTGTGTCAGATTTGAAGACCTACTGAAAGCTAATTTCACTCACTGTGTCCCATGTTTAATAACTTTTCTAGTTGAACAAAAATGAGGAAAAAAAATTCCTTCAAAGTGCAGCCAGTCACTGCAGCTCTCCTAACCTAGAGCTTATTATCTAATAACCTTAAAACTAATAATTTTATGCACTGGTCTAAGAGCAGTCAAGTATTCGTACACTAACAGGTCAATATATAAATGCTCATTTTCAGAGTGTAAGTAAAGCACTGCAGGTCACAAAGTGTAAATCTGATATGAGAGTGGGGGCGTCTGGAGTGCGACCCAGATTCCCAGTCATGTGTCTGGGGGGGTCCCCCTGCCTCACACACATAGCAAGTTATCTCCTGGTACTGCATTCTGGTGCAGCTGAGGCAACAATTGCGTGTAAGTGCAAAAGACAGCTGCAGCAACGCTCTCCAGTCCTCTGGAGTTGGGTTTCAGAACCATGAAGAACAGTAAAACCTGTGTATTTTCATAGGAAGTTACTATTACAGTTCATTTGCATTTCACAAAAGGGAAAGAGTTAAAATCAATGACTTCATAACTTGTCAGGCTATACCGGTGCTAGTATGCAAGCCAAACAAGAGCATGGATACTTACTTCAATTCTTATTTCAACAAGACTTTCCAGTTCAGTGAAAGATTCGATCGGTCAATCCAACAGAAACACTTAATAGTCAACAATCTGGCCAGGACACAAGCTACTTATCCAACTCACATTTTGGTCACATGAACACAGTTCAAAGATGAAAGCCACCCTTTAAAAAGTGTTTGCACAGACTCCTGAATTCTGTTAGAAAGCATCACAAACTCACAGTGCCATCCTGAGCCGGGTCCTCGTCATCACTTGAGAAATCAGCGTTGCTTTTATTCCAGACATGTTTCATATAAAGGTCCACATACACTTCCTTCTTACTCTCTCCTGGAGGCAGCTCCACGCTGTGCGATATTAGTGCCGACTTCAGTCGCTGTTTGGAAAACTGAGTGGGATCCTCTACAAAGACCGGCATGTCAACTTTTAGGGGGAAAAAAGGTTGAACACACACTTTTCTCTGCTGAGGACACCAAAGAGAAGTGGACTTGCTGCTCTCTCAAGCCCCCTGCAACCAACACTTAGAGCTAAACCCGGACACAGAAACCTCTCAAATTGCAAACAGCCACGTTATGGTATGGACGACAGGTGGTCGCAGACAGAACAGACAGCAAACACAATCTAGCTACACTATATCTCCAAGCGTTTGTAGACATCTGCTCACCCAGCGTTTAAGGGTACTAACAGGGAGTTTGTCCCCCCTTTTCTGCAGTAACAGTCTCTACTCCTCTAGGAAGGCTTTCCACTAGATCTTTAAACATTGCTGTGAGGGTTTGATTCCATTCAGCCACAAGAGCATTAGTGAGGTCAGGCACTGATGCTGGATGATTAGTTCTGGATCACAAATGCCACTTCAACTCATTGCAGAGGTATTGGATGGTGCGCTATCACTCCAGAGAACACAGTTCCACTGCTCCACAGCCCAATGCTTGGTGGAGGGGGGCTGTATACCCCTCTATCTGAGACTTGGCATTGGGCAGGGTGACCTTTGGCTCTTGTGCAGCTGCTCCAGAGACTACTATTCTATAGGTCAATGCTTTTCTATGTACGTTATAAAAAGTACGCAGTTAAACAGCCATGTGCATCTCAAGACAGCTGAATTCAATGAGAAGGTGTGCCTGGATACTTTTGGACATAATTTGGACATTTTACATTAGTCACGTCATCTTGCATTTTTCTGAGCTTTTCATGAGCTATGGGTAACTAAGCTAGGTAGTGCTATGCAACATAAAGATATGACATCTACTACAAACGTTTTTCATGCAGGAGCCTAAATGTGAAGTATGTACTGAAATGACTCAGTTAACAGTTAACGTAACTAAAAAGATTTAACATCTTACTTTTTTTTTTTTAAATGTGTCAAAGGACACATCAAATAGTATTTTTTTATTTAACTTGCTTTTACTGGAGGTCGTGGGTTTAGGTCTTACGTTCATCCGGGGAGAGGTCAGTTGTAACTAACCTATCTTAGCTAAGCTAACGTTGACAGTAAGCTAGGTTAACTGTTAATTAATTTTAATAAACCTAAACGTTGTTGGTGATTAATAATTCATAAACCCTCAAATGCTATTTACTAAACAGTATCCCTTCTTGAACAAAAGGAAAGTTTTTCTTCTGAAGCAGAACAGGAAACAGAATGCAGGCCTAAGTTAACTCCCGCACCATTTAAGGTGGACCGGAAAATTCAGATAAAAAGTTGGAGAAGAAGCCATTTTTAGCCTGGTTCTAACGTTATATTTTTAGCGCTATTTTCTGATGAAATACTGATATGTTTGATAGGGACACATAAGGATACTTGGGTAAACCCCCTAAATGCTTCATACACAGCAACAACGTGGCTAAAGTTGTGTTTCTTTTTCGTTTCTCGGAAAACGAAGTAGCTTGCTTAGCTAGCTAGTTAGCCGTCGCTGCTAACGTTAGCCAACGGTACCCCATTCGTAATAAGCGGTTGGTGTAGCGTTCATTCACGGGGCTGATGGATCTCTATACTGGAAAATGCAGCTTTACAGACAAGCTAAAACCTTCTTGCTCTAGTATGACAGTTTAACTTCAGTATTAAGTCGCGTTCAGAATGAACTCACCGCACAGTTTGCTGCCTTATTCCTCGTGAACAACAGTTCGGCAGCAAACAACGTAGCTTAGCAAGATTTTTTTTTTCGCGCCATTTTTTATAGCGTCGTAAGCTGAGGAGGCTTCTCTCTCTCAGTGGGCGGGACTGCAGCAAAGACCAGGCCAAATCAGCCGCTTTTACGAGATGGTCCTCGCTGCGGAACCAAAAGTCCAGTGGGTGCGGCAGGGTCTGATCCAACTTCTCCCTCGTCGTGTTTTAATTGGTCTGAACTAGAGTGGAGCTGATAAAATGCACAGTGAGTGTAGAAACAAGTAGAATGAGCTAATAAAGTGGCTTATCAGGGTATATAACATTTAATATGATTTTTTTAGGCATATTGAGTCATTTTTATTAGACTTATGGAAATGTGTGGCAGTAATACCAAATCCTTTTAAATGTAAAAAAAAAAAAGTCGTCACAAAGATTTTTTATTATGAAATTCTAGGATTTAGTTGATAAAACTCAGTTATGTGGGTTATTTTGACCGGTCATATGTGTATTCTAGTGTTTAAAAACGTTCAGCGTTTTCAACTAGAACCCGTCTATCATAAGTACACCTGAGATGTAGGCCTACAGAACGGACTTTGTACCGGAATGTGAAAAAAGCTTTTCGAGTTTTGACAAATGAGTGAACATCGTGAACCATGAGCGATTATAACGGCTGTGTTGTGGCGTTCAGGACGGAGCAACATCGAGAAAAACACAAAAACACCAGCAACACCTGCGGGTTTCCCACAGGTAAAAACGCGACAGGGTAGACCAATGAAATAAGTCGTAGGCGGAAAACGTAAGCGACACATACTAGTTTAAAGACCTATAGAAATGCGATGATTTTAGACCAGTGAAAAGAAGACGTGGGCGGAGTTAGATCAGGTCCGGCTCCACCCCTTTGGACTTCTGGTTTTGCAGCGAGTGGTAGTTGGGGCTTTTACAGTAAGAACTCACTCAACCGGGCCAGCAAACACAAACTTTTAGTATTAAAGGGGAAGCATGTTGTTTATAATACAGTGGTTCCCAAATAGCAGACAGTTTTGGGCCGATTCTGACTTTCCTATGTGAATGTTGGTTGACTGCCAGGCAGATGTTAGACATGAGGGCCAGAACAGGGCCAGATTCTGGACAGCATCATGCCTCAGGTCTACATTTGTGATATAATTCTGGCGTGGAAGTTGTGGACTAAAAATGTAGTTGGGCCTGACTGGGGCCAGATTTGGGCCATATCCTTTAGTTCTGCTCATTTTACAATGTGTGGGCCCGATCTGGGCTGAGGACCCAGCCATATACTGGGCCAGAACAAACCAAGGATGTGGCCCACAAGTGGGCCAGACAAATTTTGCTAACTGGGTTAAATACGGAAACGTTCTGTTTACAAACCCGTTTTTAAGACTCTTGATATTAATGATAGTCCTCTCGTTTACAAAATTTGATTTAGTTTAGAATTATTTTGATGCCATACTGTTAAATGTAAATTCATATAATTGTCACATTATGATTATCAAACACTGCTCTCTCTCCCTCGGTCCCTCACTCACTCTCTCTCTTTCTCTCTCTCTCTCACTCTCTCTCCAAATAATCTTTTTGTCACAGAAATGTGGACAACATTTATAAACAAGTGGATTTTATCTGTTGACAAAATATAATAAGCTATTGCCAATTGAGGGTCATCATTATGGCAAATTCAGTTAGTAAGCCGACCAGTTCCAATTCTCATGACTTCCATACACCAAGCTACAACCTTTCTAGGTAACAAATTAGTTTGTACTTGGCTGTAGACTACACTGTCTGTACTCGTTGGTCCGTGTGTCATTGTGACATACTAATTGCAAATTATAGGCTGCAATTGTTACGTTTTTTTCCTTAACCCCAAATTTAGTAGATTAGACAAAACATGTTTCATGTTATTTTTCATCATATATATATATATATATATATATATATGCATTGTGTGCAAAAAATTAATGTAAGCGCGTCTACTTGAGATTACCTAACAGCTTGATGTGGTTTGAAGAAAATGTGAATGCAGCTTGCACAATGCTACCTGGTGGGTATAAACTTCCATTACTTATCAGCTACATTAGCCTCATAGTTCCAGAGTAAAACTAAAGAAGCAGACTTCAGATGCCAAACATGTCTTAGCTGACTGACTAAATTTGTAATAAAGAGAAAGTGTTTAGTTTTGATAATTAGTTGAACTATTCCTTTAATATGATTCAGAAAAAAAGACGTCAAGAATTCAGTCTGCTGGTCCTCTATATTTATAAAACTGGTATATTATAACTGGTATCAAATTGTAGGAGTCTGGTGGCCCATTCGACTTAAGTATATGATTATATTTATTTGTATGTCTATGAATAAATATGTGGTTGTGTGCAAGTTTGGGTACCCCTGGCCAAATTAGACGTTTTGTTGCTTTTTCTTAGAGAAACTAAGTTAACATGTCCTCTACAGAGACCACACTTCTGCACATTAGGTGCAGAATTACTGTTTATCCATTGAATTTAACATATTGGGGAATAATTATACATAAAATGTGGACTGTGCAAAAGTTATGGCACATGTTCTTCCAATATGTTAAGCTCAGCAAATAAATTCATATTGAAGAAAGATGCCATATTTAAGTGTGTTCCCTGCAGAGCATGTGTTGACTTACTTTAATTTAGAAAATCAACAAAACATGGGGTTGTTGAAACTTTTGCATAGATGCGAACTTCACTGCAGTAAGAATGACCGCCTTCATAATCACTAGACTTGCCCCAGCTTTTAAGTCAAAACAACAGAACAGTGTAAAAGTAAAATAAGATTTATCAAAGAAAATATAACCCCACAAATATTGGAAAATATTCTTCTTGGTGTAAACAGTGCTTTGTGCCTGAAAGCTGTTTGGTTAGAATCTTTCTTGGGCTGAAAATGGTCCCAGCTTAATTTGTCTGTGTCCAGAACTGACCAAAGCTTCCACCCAGCAGTGCAAATAAGTCATTGAGACAAGAGAAAGAATTGCTTTTCATTCTCATTCCTCACACACACTCCGGGCTGTGAATTCCGCGCGGACCAAATTGTGTTTTGGTTATTCATCAGGCTTATATCTTCCTGATGCATTACTGTGCCCGGCTCCGTGCAAAAGGATTATCCTGTACTACAAGACACTTTAATAGGCTCCTACAGTCCAGAAGGATCTGCCAGCAGGAAACGTGCCCAGCATTACAACTGCACTCCTTCTCCCGCATGTCACCGGCAAGTGCGGGCGCAGATGCCCCCGTCTTCCTCCGCCGTGGTGCATCCCCCAGTGTACGAGCCCTGAATCATTCTGATCCGCATTCTCCAAATGTGGCGCTTCGCCTTTTGCCCAGATTAGAGGGCCACGCTGTCGCTCATCAGCATGCGGGGCCCGTCCGCATGTTTTCTCTGTTTATTTTTTCTCTTTGTTTCTTGAACGGCCGTGTCCGTTCTCCTAGGAAACCATGATGCAAGGAGCGGGGTGAACGTGCTGCCTCCTTCACATTCGTTCATCAAAATTCAGAAGCGAGGCTGACCGCAAAACATACAGTTCAGACGGGTGGCGTAAACATCAGAAGGGAAATAGATTCAACAAAAACAAGTTGGCTGAACTGCAGGCCTCAGTGAGGTGCAGCCATTTAAAATCCTCTAAATAATCAGACTGGAACTCCAGGAAAGCAAAATAGGCACATACTCATGCGGGTTTGTGACCCAGTAAGGCAAATAATTGTGATACCGAAGCTAATGAATAATTCATTCGAGCACAGTACACCCCCACCACACCCCCCCTTGCCGATCTGCCACTCCGTACCTAATGGCTTTGAACCCTACATGACATTATAGAGCAATCACATAGGAATAGAAAGCCATAAAACACAGGAGTGATTTCTGCTGCATTTCATTAAATGCCAACAATAAAGCAAAATGGCAATAAGTTGCCCTGTACTGAGTCTCTTATTGTGGTGCTTTATCACAGCCAAATATATATATATATATATATATATATATATATATATATATATATATATATATATATAAACCACTTGAGCCAAGTTGCAGGCA
The DNA here is from genome assembly GCF_904425465.1 of Colossoma macropomum. Classification (NCBI taxonomy): domain Eukaryota; kingdom Metazoa; phylum Chordata; class Actinopteri; order Characiformes; family Serrasalmidae; genus Colossoma; species Colossoma macropomum. The sequence continues at coordinate 15,138,132 of NW_023494802.1, read as the reverse complement.
GCGCAGAAGATTAAAAAACTCACATCAACATGAATAATTAAACAAAAGGAGCTGTATTATTCAGCTTTTTTTCTGGCCTGGGAGGATTAAAGTGTTTGTATCTCATTATTCTTTTTAAAATAACTCCTCAGAGAGGGTTCACTGGGTTTTCTTTTTTTTTTTCTTAATCACACCAAGCCACCTCCAAGCTCCTCTTACTGCTTCAGTAGTGAGATCTGACTGAAAGTCACTGGCTCCCAGAGGCCATTCAAAACAGCCTTTGATGAAACATGGTAACCATGCCACAGAATGAAAGGTACAGTGCTAATCAAAAGGGGGTTTTGTAGTTGCCATGGCCTGGTGAATGCTGCGGGGATTACGCAAACGTTCGTTTTCAATTTGATGCCAGAACTCTTCTTGACTCTACGCTCCTGACAAAAGGGCCTCGAGAATTACCTCACTGATCGAGGCCGCTGCCTGGGGAGCTCAGTAGATTTAGATAATTAACAGAACCTTTGTGTGAACAGCTGAAAGCCAACTCACGGCGAAGAAGTCGCTGTATAAATTCAGCAGAAGTCTGCTCTTTTGTCACGCATCTGTGCTTCGTGCACTGATTTGTTTACACAACCGACTTGTGGGTTCCGACTACACTTGGCATCCGAAAGGAACACGAGCGAATACATTTTACTGACTTGTCTTTACAGCCTTTAAAACTGGGTCAGGGCCTGTTCGCACATTTACTGTTGTATTATTTAGCAGATATTCATGATGTTCTTCTGATGTTTGCTTTTATCAACATAAATATGCTTCTGATATTGTTGTCCAAGAGTGTTTTCTGCGCTCCTTCTCATTTCTGTAGCCTCAGGACTCCATCAATGAGCCCCTTTGCACAGTAGCTGTGAAAAGCAATTGCTGCCTGTTTTTGGAGGTCTTTCAGTTGAGCTGTGCAGTATTTTTCTTCTTCAATACATTTTGATGGAGATGTGTATGATTTGCAAAACCAGAAGAAAACTGCACTTTCGTATTTATAGATAAGAAAGCAAAGCAAAAAAAGTGTTTTTTCAAAAAAAGTGTATTAATGCTATTTTTTAATGTATACAATTGTTTGAGATCAAGCAAGCTGTAGTTGTGCTGTCTGTTTTATCTCAGCACAGTTGTCTTTATGGAGAGTGTGAATTGTTTTCACAGCAGCACATTTTCACCTCTCCTTTTTAACCCTCATTGCTCACTAGCAGCTCAACACACCCATTTCACGCACATGCAGCCAACAGTGTCCTAGATAATCTGATAACAGAGTTACGGGGAAAAATATTTTGTATGATTATATGAATTTGAAATATTCAAGTCTATTTTGGAATGGCCACTAGGGGGTCTGCAGAACGAGGTGGCAAGTTAATTTAGCTTTAGAACGTTCATTTAGCTTTAGCAAGTTAATTTAGCTATAGAACAAATCCTATGAAGCTAAGCTACGCTTAGTACAGTAGCAGCAGAGGGGGACCCTCAGGGCCTTCTAGGCCTTCAGAGAAGGTCTAACAATTTATGTGACCCTAAAAAATACACGTCTGTAAATTTTAGTTCATTTTTATTCAACAGAGTCATGCTTATATTTCAATTCTGCAAGTATTGCAGTGCTACTCTTGTTTCATTGTTAAGTTCCTGATAGAAGCAAAAGGGTTATATTCTTCAAACGGCAAGTGTTAAATTGGCCAGTCAGGATTCGTTTTTCTCTGTGGTTTTGAGGTAGATACAGCTAAGAGAGCTCTCCTATTGGTTAGGACTCCAAGAGCTGAAGAGAAGTCCTTACACATTAGATTAACCATCAGCATACTTAAGAATGAATAGTGGAATCTACAAGTCGCAGTTTGATTTCCAATTGTTGAGACTAATTTTGTGAGGAAAATGGTCACTCTAGGTCTTTTGGATGTTGTACATACGTCACTGACCATGAGCACCAACGGCAGCCTAATCAGTGGGTTGTTAGAAATGGAAAACAGTGGTGGCAGCTCTATACAGGCGTCCCTACTGAACAAGTCACTGTGAAACTGCTGTAAGGTAAAAGATATGCTAATAAGTCTGTCACAACCAAGTAAAATATAGAATGTCTTCTAGAAGCTTCAGTCTGTGTTTAATCTAGAGCTGTCAATAAGGTGATGTAAATTCTTGTTAGCTTAGTGCTCATAAATTATTAGAATCCCATAGGGATGCTAGCAGAAATTAGCATTATCATAAAGATGGGATTGTTTCTCATGTTTTGACCCAATTTTGACAGTTATGTCCCACATTGAAGTCCTAGCTCTAATAGTCATGGTTCATCACTGGGTAGTGGTAGTTCGGGTTGCTTGTTTCCTTCTGCAGTGAAGCTGTTGTTATAAGATAGTGAGGTCCCCAAAATCCCACTGTAATGTTCACAGTTTATCCCCTGTACCCCCTCATGCATTCAGGCTAGGGCTTACGCTGTCAGGTCTTTCTCTTTGTGGAAATGAAAATGGATCAACTGCCATGGCCAATTCATCTTCATACAGTGTGTGTGTGGAGCTGATGGGAACGTGTCTGTTCGTGTCATGAGACCCCCATGCCTATCTGAGCTAATTAATATTTGATTAAGCTTACCATTAATCTTTTTCTGAGCTGAACGAGATCAAGTGCGCTTTGTGCTTTGTGACCACATTATATTCAGAACGTTTCCACATATCATGGCTTTATGAGGAATTATCTTAGCTCAGGAAAAGGGCTTCCTGTCTTCTGATAGAGACTGCCCTTCAGAGTTATTGGTAAAGATGAAAAATGTCTTAATTGTTTATCAGCTTGATCTTATACTGGAGTGGAACATAAATTATTCAATAAAGAAAAAATCCATCCGTAGTCTGTGTCATGCCTATATTAGGAACTTCAGGTCTGAGCAGATTTTCTATATGAGAAAAAATTAATGGCATTTCAGAAAATCATTGCTGTTTCATCCTATGGAAAAATAAAAAAGGTTCCAAACCTGAACTTTCTGTATGTATATCACCCCTACAGAAGTCCAGAGAGGCCATAAGGTAGTTCTAATTTTCTGGACTGTTATCTCGAAATCATGACTTAATTGTCTTGTGATCTCAAGATAACAAAAGTTGTTCTCTCTGTATCACAAATTATTTGTCCTGCATTCTCAAGATAAGTTGTGATCTTAAGAAAACAACTTTTGTTATCTTAAGATCATGACTTATTTGTCTTGTGATCTCAAGATAAATTGTGATCTTGAGAAAACAACTTTTGTTACCTTAAGATCACAAAACGATTAAGTCATGATCTCAAAAATAACAGTCCAGAAGATTGTAACTGTCCCATGGCCCCTCTTCACTTCCATAACCCCCAGCTATCACTGGATCCTCTAAATTACAAGGTTGTTTAGCATTTGAAATAGTAATAATATTGCATAGATGTTGCAAGACAGCTAACACTAGGTTTACATGGTGGAAAATAGGTTAACTATTAAACTTAAACACTGTACACAATATTCAAACTGCTAGCAGCTATTCAAACTGTAGGCTACTACAGCCAAAGCAACTTATCACATTTGACAAACTGTCCTGGTTTGAATGGGCTGTTTTGGTGAGGTTGTCAGTGTTATGTTGGTTGAGTGCGCAGCAGTGTTAGTAATATTCATATTTTGGTTCCTTCACAACCTAATAATTCAGAGGATCTGGTGAAATTCTGTTTACTACAATGCAAGCAGTGTTTGTAAAAAAAAAAAACTGCTTATTAAAATTCCTGAATGAATATGGTCTAACTGATGTATATTGCCATTTATTTTTTGACGGCTTGGAACTGGAGAGGCATAAGTGACAATTTTACAGGACAAATTTTAGCCATACTTTTGCCTGTCTGTCTTTCTTAAAAGTCATCCTTAATATTAAATCTGCATTCAAATTTCAATGCACAAATGTTTTTTGGTATTAGATAGATCAAAAGCTTCATACTGATATGTATAACTATTTTTTTTCCCAATAATGACACTTACACTCCTCTGTTTCTGAGCCCTTGATTTACTTTTTGGTCAACTACAACTTCTTTCTGTATTTGAGTGTATATATGAGGTAAATCACAGGCCAAACACCTTTAGTCATCCATCTGCATGGGAGGATCAGAGACTGCAGAAATGAAATGAGACAAACGGTGGTCTTCAATAAACAGGGTTAGCTATTCAAAATAGCTTCACACCTGAAAGCACCATTTCTACTATCAGAGCAGGACTGAAACAGGGCTGTGTCTTTGTGTGACGTCATAGAAGAACCATTTTTGGTTCCCTAAAAAAACACTTCAATGGATGGTTCTTCAGAGAATAATTAAAGTAATATCTGTATGTATGAAGAACCTTTTTAAAATGTGAAAACCCCACATTTTGTGAAGGTAAGGTTCTAGGAAGAACACTTAAATTGAATTGACGTAAAGGGTCTTTAAACCTTTTAATTGTTCTTCATGCTCAAATCTCTTTTCAGACGTTTCTTTCGGGAGCCACAAGGAATTTGTCTATTGCATCACTTTAAGAACTCACTTTTTTAGAGTGCAGAATGAAAATGAGAGGAGAATGGTTTGAGAGACAAACTCATAGAATTAGAGATGAACAGTTGGGCAATTGCAGGAAATATTGCTTCCTGGGGTCATCAGCTCTTCAAAACCACAATTAGACACACAATTTAGTGTTCACGATTTTGGAAGGCTTGCCAAAAGATAGCCTCTGGTAATGTCAAACCAAAACATAATCATCTGTAAGCTCACTAAATATTCAGAGGCACTGGACTCTGTGGTGGATTGAGACAAAAGTTGTAATTCCAAAGACCCTGAGGCTCTTGTTAGGCTACACGGCATCATGGACGTGCAAAATGCCGGCAGATAAGATCCAAATCTGGCTGCCTTTGCCACGGACACCAAAACTAGATTTTTATTGGTTCTTCCAATGACATAAACCACCATCTCCAAACTCACACTGAAATTGTTCAAAGAGCACAGAATTAAGAGTTTAAAGCTGAGAGGAGGAGCAAAGGATCTGGAGAGAAGTTTACCATTGAGGAATGACCTCAGATGCATTTATATATCTTTATACGTTCCTTTATCATTATAACAAAAGTGGTGGGGTGTATAAGGCACAAAATGCAGGGTCATAATTGTGATGCACATTTTCAAGAAAATTTATTTTTTTATATAGTTACTATATTTTATATAGTTATATGTTTTTTCTTGTAATAATTTTACCTGCTAGGATCTATTCCTATTTCCAATGTAAGATCAAGCTGATCAGCAGCAAGGACTTACGAAAGTTATCAGTAATTCTCAAAGCCGCTGTACAATTGTAACAGACTTATTCAGCCAATGAATACACTAAAGAACTCATATTCCCATGTTTCAGCTGTAAGTGTATAGAGCCTTTCCAGGCTGAGTCAGTGTAAGTGAGCTAGATGGTTTTCTGTATTAATACTTTGTAAATAGCTCCAAGTAGTTTTGATGAAGTGAATCATTGTACCTTCAGTTGTAACATTACTCTAGATTGTCGTGATTTTTTCTGTTGGCCTGCTACTGTTACAATTCACATGATTCACATCATCCATTTATAATTAAGAAACTTTATATGTGGGAAAAACTCATATCTCATAGTATTATGGCAGTTTGGAAATAAGTAGTTAACCAGCCACACAATGGTAACCTTGTGATTTCTAATTATTTCTCTTACTCATTCTTTTCCATTTTTGCTGTCACACTCAGTCAGACTGGCTGTTCTTGTTGTCTTGCTCTAATAGACTAAAACGGTTCCTTAGATACTATGTTGTATACAAAGCACTTAAGAGTTCACCGGTGTCTGATCAAATCAGCTTGGTTGACCTCACTTTTCTGGTTAAGTCAGTCAGAGAGAGAAGCCACGGTGACCCACTGGGAATTCTGTAAAAAGACCTTTCAGTGTGATATGAACAGGTCTCAATGTACCAAGCACATGCCATTAGCTTCAGCATCCAGGATTTGTTTATGTAGGATGTGAACAGCATTCTGATCCAAAACCTGTGACATTAGTATCAGAATGAACATGTTCTTTCTGAATCTGAGATGTATAAATTATAATGGCCAAAGGTGTCACAGGCAAAATAATATATTCTCAAACAAGATGAAACAAGCCTGCGTACTGTGAATACAGCCTGTGGGGAATGTTGAAAGACTGAATCCATTGATCCATGACTTTCTGTCCAGAAATGCTGCCGGACCATCTTTTCATGTAGGTCCCAGAAGATACGTCTTCCCTACTGAAAGTCGAGACCTAGAGCAACGTTTTCAGGCTCTTGGGCGATGGCTAGGCCCAAAACACAGCTTGTTAAATTGAATCGTATCAGGCAAAAATACTGTAATTTTTTGTTTGTTTGTTCGTTTTGGTGTCATACTAGATGCTGCTTCTGCTTTGCTAAATCCCTGTCCTTTCAAAATAAGCAAAAAGTCATAGAGGTATTGGACATAGAACTGTTGAATAGGTGCATAAATGCCAAACAAAATATTTGTAGTCTATTCCTTTTGTATTTTATTTTTATATATTACGAATGTTTTTTTTTATTGTTTTACTATACGAAATAAAGCTACACAGGCCTACTAATCACTAACTCATAAACTGTTGAACAGATGTTTATTTTGAACCACCTTAGTAGAGTGCATGAGAAATCATTAACATGATGTTCAAATTTGACAGATATTTCATATTTTGCTGCTATTGGTTATGGCTTTCCTACTAGCTTGCAAAATGTCCTGCTACTTTAGCTAGCCAATAATCTGCAAATATATATCCCCAGGGGAGCACGGTGGCGCAGTGGGTAGCGCTTTTGCTAGCAAGAAGGGCCTGGGTTCGATTCCAGGCCGGGCGGCCAGGGTCGTTTCTGGGTGGAGTTTGCCTGTTCTCCCCGTGTCTGTGTGGGTTTCCTCCGGGTACTCCGGTTTCCTCCCACAGTCCAAAAACATGCAGTCAGGCCAATTGGACATGCTAAATTGCCCCTAGGTGTGAATGTGTATGTCTGTCTGTCTGCCCTGCGATGGACTGGCGACCCATCCAGGGTGTATCCTGCCTTCTGCCCAATGACAGCTGAGATAGGCTCCAGCACCCCACTATGACCCAGAAGGATAAGCGGTTTAGATGATGTATGTGTGTATGTATGTATATATATCCCCAAACAAAGCTAACCTTAGAGAAAATCATAATTCCTGGATGAGATCCATCCAAATAATTAAGTAAATATAAAAGAGCTTGCTATGATTAGGAGATTAGTAGGAGAGCACTGGTCCCTCTTTATTGTAGCATTTAATTTATTGCTGCATTTAATTCTAGGCCTGTTTTCTCTTTGTGAATTTGCCTGTTTGTTATTCAGTGTTAATATGTAAGCCCTATGTTTTGCCAAGGCTTGGGCTACCGTATGCCTGGCCAGTCATTGTCAGGTCTTGTATTAAATAAATGAGTGGTGAAGTCTGGCTTTTGCACAGTATTGTATCACCTAAAGGGGATTCTGCATAATTAAATCATTAAGATCTGAATAAAGTCATTCAGAGTGGTGTGATGTAAAATAAGCCATTCTAGATAAACGTATCAATTCAGAAATGTTCACAGTGGTAGTGATAGGAACCAGACGTCTGAAGGGTTTAAATGCCACTAAAAGCTCTATCACACAAAGCCATTATATGAAATGGTTAAAAAATATATTGCCTGATGCCTGAGACCTTGTTTTCCAATAATATTGAGGTAAGATTTTGGCCTAAATGGTATTTTTAAGACCATTCATGGTAGAGGATTACATGCAAGCCCGTTTAAGGTGAAAACAGTTCCCCAAAAACATATTTTTTTTAAACTTTAATCACTATTTAATCTTAATTACATATAAAAACTGGGAAGACATGTATAGACTCACTGGCCATTTTGGATAACAGTGGCTATATATGCACTGACCCCTGCTTCCTCTTACTACACCAGTAAAGAAAATCCAAGTCAGTAAGTTCAGCCACAATGCTTAATATGTAGCTACAATATTTTAAATGCTGCAGTAAATAAGCAGGAGCATATTATTTACTGCCATTGTAAATGTGTGTAGTATGTAATACTGGATTTTGGTTGGAATGGAACTTGGGCAATGGCAGATAAGACGAGAGGGTCCACAAGAGTATGCAAGAACTCACATTTTCTGACCATGAGTTGACCAGGGCTGCACAATTAGGATGCCATTTGGTGCAGAAGCATAATGACTTAAGTGGAACTTGAAAAGCCTGAGTCAAGATCTGGCTCTAAATGAAGAACAGATGTCAGGGTGTGCTTTTGCTTCATTAAACATAAAAGCTTCCTGCTCAGTTTTCCATTCAAATTGCTTGTAGTCAGAATTAGCCATAAAGGCTGTGGTCACCAAGAGCGAAAATATTCAAATTAATAAATCCACCTGATCTCCAAAACCTTTCAGAAGAGGCCTAAGAAGCTAATTATTATTATTATTATTATTATAGGGATACTTGCTCATGGTTTTAGGGCTCAAGCAGAGCCTTTGTTGGTGTGACTTGGGCTACACATTTTCACCATTCTTTCAGAACGGATAGTCTAAAATGGAGAGCCTGCTATGCTATAAAATACCACAGATAGTAAAGAAACCTCTTCAAACACCCGATCAAAACAGCAGGATTGCCAGCCCTCCAAATATCTGTGACTGGGGGCTCATTCAAGCACTGGTGCACTGGTAGCAACAAATCAAAAGAATAAGAATATTACTTCGGCTGTTCATGCATTCCTAAATTAATCACATATATGTAGTAGCCGCACCGAAAAGCATTTCTCTGGGGTGAGATTGAGCAGAAGTAGCTTTGTTTTCCTCCTCAAAACAGCACTGATCTCGTGTTTGTGTGAGTAATTTGGTCCTCAGGGACGGATTAAAGGGGTTGGCTTGCGCACAGCCTCAGTGACAGGTTGTTTGAACACTGGCCTTGACAATTTTATAGGAATGTGCAATCATTTGTAGGTTATACAGGCTCAGATCCAGAATCCAGTTTTGCTCAGAATCAGTTCCGACCCTGTGTTGTGCTTTAGCTTCATTACATACAGCTTTTTTCTGGACATTATAATTAGAAAGACCAGATGGTGTTATGACAGTGTGTTTAATCTGTGAGTGTAAGGCATACGTCCTTGATAATAAAGGTGCCAGAAAGAATTTTGAAAGAGTGATACTATAAAAAAAACACATTCGGTTCCCTGAAGAACCTTTCAGTGGATGGTTCTTTAAAGAAACAGTTTTTAAATGTGTGTGAAGAACCTTTTCAAAGTTTAAAAGATCTCTATATAATAAGTTAAAAATCTTTGCTACACTTTTAAAAATGGGCTCTTTGGGAGGTCTGCAGTAAAGGCGATGGTTATATGTAGAACCACGACAACTCAAAGAACCATTTGAGTGCAAATTGGTTCTTTGCAGGGTTAAATGTTTCTTCTTTATGATGGAAAACCTATTCTATATGGTTCCGTATAGCACCAAAAAGGGTTCTACTATTGCTGCAGGTCATAGAACTCTATTTTTGGCACTATAAAGGACCCCTTTTTTCTTTTTTTCTAAGAGTATAGAACCATACATCAAAGCCAAGAGCCATTTAGGAGCGTTTAAATGTAAATGCAGTCCATCTATCATGTAGTCAAGAAGTCAATACATATTATACAGCACGGTGCAAAAGTCAGAGACCACCATTTGCTCATTTAATTTCATGGCAAACAGCCACAAAACACAAATTGCTAATGTTTTATGTTCACATCTCCAAAGTTCAGTCTTAGACGGTGGTTGGTTGGTTGCATTCTCTGCTTTTCACAATCTATGAAATTCCAGTTAGAAATTCAGGCTCATCAGTCCATAAAACCTTACTTCACATCTCAGATGTCCTTTTACAGTGTTCTAGTGTAATTCTTCTTTTTTTGTCTATTTAATTTTCTCAGTAACAGCTTCCTGACAGCTACACATCCTTTCAGACCTCCGAAGTTCAGTCTTAGAGGTTGGTTGGATTTTCTGCTGTTCATTATTAGCAATCCCAATTACACATTTAGACTCAACAGTCCATAAAACCTTACTTCACATCTCAGATGCCCAGTTTTGGTGTTCTACACTCTCAAAAAAATGTTCTTTAGTAAAGGGAAAGGGAATTTCATGCTTAAATAGTGCTTTTCATGGTGAAATGGTTCTTCAGATTGATGGACAATACGTTCTATATAGAACCTTTTTGAAAAATGTTCTATATAGCTCCAAGAAGGGTTTCTTCGATTGTTTCAATGGTGCTATATAGAACCATTTTCAAAAAAGTTCTATGTAGAACCATATACAACACATTCTTCATCAATCTGAAGAATGATTTCACCATGTAAAGAGCCTTTCGAGCATGAGATGGTTCTATAAAAATCATGGTTCTAAATAGAACCATTCCCTTTACTAAAGGTCCCTTTGTTATTTCCCCTTCTTTATACAAGTTTTTTATGTTATATCTAAACTCATCAGAAATCAATAACTTGTACTTGATGGCTGCTTTATAAGGTGGTCTCTAATTTTTGCACAGTACTGTAGAGGCCAGTAGAACACAATGAAACTCTAACACACGTTCCTGTCCAACCCTTTTTGAGCTTTACTTCTAACTACTATGCCTGAACACGGTAAGAAACATAAAACACACATACCTGCAGTCCCACATCTTCTGTGTATGAGCTTGTGTGAGAGAGCGAGACAGAGAGAGTGGTGGTCCTATCCTAGCCTGGTGGGTATAGGGAGGGGGGGGCAGAAACAGGAATTCAATTGAAGAAACCTGGTCAGATAAGACAATTGTAAAAATTCTTAATGCACATATAATTCACCTGCATGCAATAATGCACTTGACAACCCATTCTCCTGGAAGAGTTCCAGTTTCCATTGCCTTACCTGTTGTGTCGAAATTCTCCTCAATTTCTTTCTTTTCCTTTTTGCTGAAGTTAGTCAGCTAATGCTAAATTGATCAATAGATGTTACTATTTTAGTTCATTGTCAGAGTCAATCCACTAGATTGGTGTGTCTATTCAGATGAGAGCTGTTGCTCTGATCACCCTCACCTAGACATGTAGTTACAGATCATTTTTAGTGATAAATAAGTGCTAAACATAAAATGCATTTTGCTTTTGGCTTGTTATTTTGTGATTTTTAGGCTGTAGAAAAAGTGTCCAGAATGCAACAATGCAAGAAGTCTCTGAAGTCCTGGGCAAGGACCCTCAGGCCCCTCTCTTGAGTTGGGAAAATGTCCCTGTTTCTGAGTTCTCAAGGTTGGCAAGTATGTGCAGCATGGCAAGTTAAAAAAAAAAGGAACAAAAAAAGAGAAAGGTTTAAACCTTCCTTAAGAGTGGAAGAAAGGAAGAGAGAGAACGAGATTGGGCCCCAGCGTTGACCAAGCCTCTTTCTTACTTTCTTCAATGAGTCCTTGTTCTTTACCTTGGCTGTATGCCCCTGCTTCTTGGATGAAAAGAATACAGAGTGGGGGGGGTCCTTTTGTATACACACCCCCCTCCCGCGCCTGCTTCTCAAGAATGGAAGTCCAACTGATATTCGAGCTGCACGGCCATCAGAAGCTCAGCTTTTATAGTCCATTTCTGCTTATTTTCTTCATTCATATGTAACTCTTTTGATATCCTTAGAAAGGAAAATATACAGCGATCATTTTCATCATTCTTGTTGGAAACAACCAGCTTGAAATTTCATCTGGCACGACAGAAGAAGGTTTCAGTTCATTTGGAAATACGTACACACTTCCAGGGTTAGAAATTGCCCTCACCTGATGTTCTCCTAGGGTCAAAGTTCTCCATTATAGGGCTCACTTCAGCTTCCTTGCTTTGGTGAAGCCAGTGATTTGATCAGAAGAGGAAACCACTCTATGTTCAGTGCTGAAGAATGTGTCCATGCATTCTTTCCCCTTGTCTTCAGTGGTCTTTTCCTCTGTACCAGTGCTACAGGGGCAGCAGGTGCTTTTCCCTCCATAGAGCCACATTCCGTTTCCCTCCTGCATACTTCTCTCCTTTCAGTCCCTTTCTTCAGGCCTTCATTTCTCCATGGAAATCCAGTCGGGCCCCTCGAGGAGACCCAGCATCGGTGCTGGAGCAAAAAATTAAAAAAAGAGAGAAAGAGATGGTGAAGAATTAAAGTTGGAGACGCTTCCATTGTATGTCATCTTCAGAACTATGTGCCTGTGGATGAGGAGCGAAGAGGAGGGAGAAAAGGAATGAAATGGGGAACGTAAAGGAATGTAAAGACAGAGGGATTATTTTGCTGCCTCCATTCTCCTCTGCATCCCTCCACTGCTCTGTGCTTTATCCTCACAGCTCTCTCCGCAACAGTACACACACACACACACACACACACACACAGACCCTCCTCTCCTCCCCCCTTTCTCTCTTCCTCTGTCAAATAGACACAGCAGCTTAGTTCATTACTATTCACCGGCTCTCCCCGAGACACGCATCGCTACTCTACAGAGAGAGAGAGAGAGAGAGAGGGTGGTCGAGACAGGGAGAGAGAGGGTAGGTGAATGCACAGGGAGACATTTATCTTTATTCCAGTAATCCCTTGTTTACAGGTATGTTCAAGAAATAATGCAGGTTTGTTGCATGTTTTACATTAATACACATAACAGTACCAGAAAAAGTGATGCTCTGTTCAAATGTGTACATCGTTTCCATTTGAATACAACAGATTACCTCAACACAATGTCTTTCAGTTTACTTATTTTGCCAATAATTGGCAATAATATATTTTATTCATGAGGAAATGACATAAACATTTGAATCACAGTTGTAGTGCTGGGCTATATGTCCGCCCACAACATAAACACAAACGGAATGTTTGTGATGCAACGTGTTGCAATGTTGTATTATGGTATTGCCAGCGTTGCGCGGCATGTTGGTCCACCACCATCCAGGGATTGGGTTGAAGTTTGATTTGAATCTCTATGCCTTACACTACTTATTAAAAGTTCTCCTTCCACCTTCCACTGAAAACTGTCACAACCCATTGGCTAAAGCCGAGGAGGGGGGCGACTAAGCCTCTAGTGCCGCGTCCCTCTCCCACCGTAGGCAGCAGGATGATCAGTTTTGCATGGCTGAGCAGTTGGCAGCAGAGTGGGAGTTAAGGAGGGGGAGCTAGAGAGACAGAGTGCTGGGGTCACCCATGTGAGTCCACCTTCAGACTGCTAACAGCCAGCCGTGCTCTCCAGCGGCCGCTTCTGGAGGGCCTGCCTGGTGCGCCCACTTCCTTCAGAGGAACACTTGGCAGGCCAGCAGATCTTTTTCTGACAGTTTTCTGATACATTGTTAGCATTATTCATCGGCTTGTCTCGTGGAAGTTTCTTCTGTATGATCCAGAGTGTTTCTGAGCTGATAAATCCAACACGTGTGGAAGGAGGAGAACATTCTACAACAGTGTGAATGGAGGAGGACATTCTAGAATAGGGGGATCCTTCTAGAATAATGTGAATAAGGAGAGAACATTCTGGGGAGAGCTCTCTAAAATGGTGTAAATAAGGATAGAACATTCTAGAACACTGTGAGTGGGGGCAGTACAGTCTAGAACAGGTTGAATGGAGCAGAACATTCTTGAACAGTGTGAAAGCGAAATAAGAAGAACATTATGTAACACTGTGAATGTGGAGAGCATTCTAGAACAATGTGAATGACAGAGAACATTCTAGCTCAAGTGGAGAACATTGTAGAACAGTGTGGAAGGATGAGAATGTTGTAGAACAGTATGAATGTGGAGAGCATTCTAGAGTAGTGTGAATAAGGCAAATCCTTGTAGAACACTTTGAAAGGAGGTGATCATTTTGCAACTTTGTGAATGGGAAGAACATTTTAGAACAGTTTGAAATGTTAGGAACATTCTAGAACAATGAATGGTGAGAACAGTCTAGAACAGTGAACGAGGAAAACACCTAGAACTGTGAATAGAGGAGGACAGTCTAGGACGGTGAAAATTTGAACATTGTCGAACAGCACAAACCTTCTAGAACAGCATGAAAGAAGGAGAGCAATCTAGAACAGTGTGAATGGGGAGGGACTGTATTCTTGAGCATGAATGGATGAGAAGAATATTCTAGATATTCTAGGATGAAGGGGAAGGAAAACATTCTGTAGTGTGAATGGGGAAGGAGAACATTCTAGAGCAGTATGAATGGGGAAAGAGAACTTTCTAGAGCAGTATGAGGGGGGAAGAAAAACATTCTATAGCAGTATGAACGGGAAGGGACACCATTTTGTAGAACAAACGGGGAAGGAGAACACTCTAGAGCAGTATGAATGGGGAAGAAGAACATTCTAGAGCTGTATAAATGGGTAGGGACACAATTCTGTTGTGCAAATGGAGAAAGAGAACATTCTAGAGCAGTATGAATTGGGAAAGAGAACTTTCTAGAGCAGTATGAGGGGGGAAGAAAAACATTCTATAGCAGTATAAACGGGAAGGGACACCATTCTGTAGAACAAACGGGGAAGGAGAACACTCTAGAGCAGTATGAATGGGGAAGGAGAACATTCTAGAGCAGTATAAATGGGTAGGGACACAATTCTGTTGTGCGAATGGAGAAAGAGAACATTCTAGAGCAGTATGAATTGGGAAGAAGAACATTCTAGAGCAGTATGAATGGGGAAGAAGAACATTCTAGAGCAGTATGAATGGGGAAGGAGAACATTCTAGAGCAGTATGAATGGGGAAGGAGAACATTCTAGAGTAGTGTGAATGGGGAAGGAGAACATTCTAGAGTAGTGTGAATGGGAATGGAGAACATTTTAGAACAGTATCAGTGGGTTAGGAAGATATTCAAGAATGCCATGAATGTGGAAGTGGAACATTCTAGAGCAGTGTGATTGGGGGAAGAGCATTGTAGATTATCCCAACAATCAAAATCAGGTCCAATCCAGTGTTTAGATGTGTTGGTGTTTGTTGGGCTGGTGTTCTCTAGCCTTCAATCACACTTACTGAATTTGTAGTAACTGTGTCATGACTGCACTGCTGTATCTATCCCTGGATCAAAGGAGTCATGGTTTTTTTACAGATGCACTCTTAAAAGTTAAAATATTCAAATAAGTGTTTTGGATCAATTTTGCAAATGTGTAAGTGTGAAGAACAGAGTTTAAAACCTCCTCATAATGTAAAAGTTCTACATCAATTAAAACTTTTTTCCTAGACCCATGTGTCAAAGCCAAGAACCATCCAGGAACCTTTATTTTGAAGAGTTTATAACGTCCTCCATTTGAACCATATTGGACATTTTATTCCACATTAATGGAAAAGTGAAATAAATTTGAGTTGAGCATTTCAAACTGCTGTTTAAAGTCAGACTAGAGCTTGTAGTTTAGGCTGGCCACTTGAGTTAAGAGTGTCCCTCAGTGCTGTCGGTGTTGCTGATATCTGTTTCTCAGATTTGTTGCCTCTTCTATGCCGACACACTGCTGAGATTAATGTGGCTTGGTTTTAATGTAACTAAGAGGAAACAAGCCATCCAGCTGAAGGATGGTAAATGGTTGTGAGATCTAAAGCAGGAGTTAAAATGTAATGCTTTTTAAGACTTGAACACACACTACAATGCAATACTGTGCAAAAGTCAAAGACCACCCTTTAGATAGTTTAATTTACAGTCAAAATAGCCATTAAGTACGTTATTCATTATTTCCAAAAATTACACAGACACCCCCAACAAGTATAATACCAAATCTGTCAGTATTTACTTTGTTCAACCTTTACTTTTGTGCACCTACGGCCTCTTTAACTCTTCCATCCATCTAAACCTAAAACCCACCAGTTACAGCTCCTCAAAGCTGTCACTGACATTATGTTCCCCTTTAAAGAGGCACTAACACAAGCAACTACCCAAACCTACCTGGAGTTCTATATAGAATCATTTCATGCTTAAATGGTTCTTCGCATGGTGAAATGGTTCTTCATATTGATGGAAAATTTGTTGTATATTGTTCTACATAGAATCATTTTTTTTCCAAAATGGTTCTAAATAGAACCACTGTACCAATAGAAGAACACCTCTTGGTGCTACACAGATCAATTATCAAAAAAGATTCTATATAGAACACATTCTCCATCAGTCTGAAGAACCATTTCACCATGCAAAGAACCATTCAAGCATGAAACAATTCTATATAGAACTCATGGTTCTAAATAAAACCATTCCCTTTACTAAAGAGACCTTAAAGAACCATGTTTTTTGAAAGCGTGCAACACCAAAACTGGGCATCCGAGAAGTGACGTGAAGTAAGGTTTTATGGACTGATGAGCCTAAGCTACATTCACATTACAAGTGCTCAAATCTGATTTTTTGCTTAAATCCGATCTCTCTGACATGGTGGTTCACACTTGTTTAGGTAAATCTGTCATTAATGTGAATGAACTGGCATTGAAATGACCCACATGCACACATCCTACTCAGTGACATCACTTGAATGAATCATGTGCATCATCAGCACAAACTAATGAGCAGAACGAGCTTCACTGAGATCATTAACTCTGATCAGCTCTCAGCTGTTCGTTATTAAAGCGAGACAAAGGCAAAAAGGTGAGATGTGTTGCTTTTCCACTGTTTACAGGTTTACCTTCTGTTCGGCGCTGCTGGCATGGTAACGGTGAATGACTGCACACGCGCAGTGGAAAAAAAGGACATGAATTCTGATCTGGGCGTTCACGTTAAGGTCGCATGGCCATGAATCAGATCTAGGATCACATATGAAAGTGGCTCAGGTCGGATTTGAAAAGATCAGATTTGCGTGTCCACACAGCTCTGAATACAATCAGATTTGTGCCACTTTAACCTGGTAATGTGAACGTAGCCTAACTGCAGAATAGCGATTACTAATGATGAGCAGCAGAAAATGCAACCAACGTCTATGACTGAACTTCAGAGGTGTGAAAAATATCCCTGCAGAGTTTTTTGAAAAATAAAATCAGCTGAAAATGGAAGCAGTAATTAAGGCAAAAGCTGGACATAGTAAACAATAAAAATGTGATACTGTATTTAGTTGTTGAAGCTGCAGTGTGATCCTCTGTTAAATACACAATAATTTGTAATTAATGGCTGTTTTGACTGGAAATTAAATAAATGAAAGGGAGGTCTTTGACTTTTGCTCAGTACTGAACATGGAATTAAAATAGCATTTAAATTTGCCGTAGCAAGAGATTCATGCTATGTTGGCAAGTGGATACTCTCTCTCTCTGGATATCTCTCTCTCTGGATATCTCTCTCTCTCTCTCTCTCTCTCTCTCTCTCTTTCTCCCTCCCTCTCAGCTGTCAGTCTGCTCTGGTCCAGTCTGGCTGGACTCTATTTTAGGCAGGAGCTCGCTGGGGGGATGGAGACTCCTGGGGTGAGACGGTGTTGTAATGAACAACTCGTCCACACAGTCCGGGATCATGCTCTACTCTCGTTCTTCATACCCCAACGTCTCTCACCTCAAATAATCATTATAATCAATCATTAGAAGTCAGAATCATCACTGGTGACAACAAAATCATGTTGCAGCTTGTGTCATATTATGTCTCACTCATAGTTCCTCATATCAATCAGAAAAATTATGTCAAAAATGAAGAACCTTCAGTCAATACCACATTTGTGTTTGTAAACAGATGAGGAGATATTTTATTCTCATATGAATTTGATGAAAAATTACTGTTGTGTGTACAGTCTTTTTTTTAGAATGAAAAAGGATCATTTTTATATCAGTTTATATTGTTTGTTGACATTCAAACAAATGAAAAAGGTGTGAAGTGCAGGCTTAAATCTGTCTATACAGAATGTAAATATGATGTAAATGCAATTGTTATGCAACTCACAATCTAATAAATTACATAATTACATTAAAAAACTAACACTTGACTAAGGGTTAATTGCAAGCAATCCTTGGAGGTTCAGAAATCTTTTAATTAAGATTCATCTTATTGAAGCAATAGAACATGAGAGGGGGTGTGTTGTTGCAAGTAACATCATGGTCTATTGCTTTTAAGAACAATTCTAAAGAAAATAAGGAAAAATTAACCCATAAACATTGTATCCAATGTGCATTAATAATAGCAGTTACTTTCACCACAAAAAGTAATAACAGTTACAACTAAAACTGTCTCAATATCAGGTTCAGCTCAGTTTTTTCAATATTTGCCACACTGTAAAAAAGCTGTAAAAAGTCCAGAAGCAGGAGTGCCAGACAAAACCCATAAATTAACAGTAAAAGTGTGTTTTCTCAATGATGGTAAAAATCTGTAAAATGACAGTCATTGATTTGTTAGAAATATTGCCTTTCATCATAATTCAGCACTTTCACCAGTTGAGCTAGTTATTCTGACTACAGTATTTTACCATAATAACAGTAACAATCACTGAAATGAACAGAAACAGTCTGTGAAATAAAATGAAACTTGGTTTTTGTGAATTCTACTTCTGTAAATTAACAACAGCAGTGTTAAAGTACAGTATGTATGGTATATTTACGCACCTTTTTTTTTAATCAAATGGGTCTTGATAAATGGATATTTTACAGTACTTTTACAGTGAAAATATTTTTTATAGTGGAGATAAACCTGAATTTTGTCTGTTCCAGCCAGTCTGTAAAGCATTTCACAGCTCATTTTGTTTCGTTCTAGCTAATCCCTTAGAACAAAAAGCTTGCTTATTGGCAAGTTCAGAATTTGATGTTGTCCTGCTGTTGCACTTCCTGACCAAACAGGCTGCAGGTCACATATTATCTTATAGAAGTTTTCTAAAAAAGGTCAGTTTTCTGCTTGTGTATGTGCTGAAGTATGAACTTAATAACGGTTAACCGCAGCATAAAAGGAGCTGTTACTTAGCAACCAGTGCTTGGCACTTCTCAACCAATCAGACTGTGCCATCAGAAAGAGCTGTTGTATATTGTGCAATAAAGAGGATTTAAGAGGCTGTTTAACACCATATTGATTCTGATGCATCCTACACCCCTGTGTCTTATAAGGTTGTGTATGTGATGTCGTCCTCAGTCATTTCTGTTTGTTTTCTCATTATCTTCACACATCTTGGTAAACTGACTGTGTAGAAAGCTTCTGAAGCTGATTATCAAGGCCTTGTCTTTCATGTAGCGCTGAAAGGCAAAAAATACCTCATCGCTGCAGACAGTCTGGGCAGCGCTGTGGCCATCTTATCTCTCCTCAGCCAGCCGGCCGCATCTGACCACCATCTGGAACGTCCTAGAACCATCAGAGCATCCCGCCTAAATCTGGACATTCGAATGGAGGCCAGCGCGACAGACAAGGCTGACCAACACACAGGCTCACTCTTGTGTTAAAGGGCAGCACGCAGGCTTGCTCTTGTGTTAAAGGGCAGCTGTCAGTGCCTCACATCTCCATGGACTGTTTCTCAGTCATTTCAAACCGCCACCCAAATTCTGGCAGTAGAAGAAAGGACGATGGCTCCTCTCTCTTTCCCTTCTGTTACCCACAACATCAAACACAAATACATTTCAGCAAGCAGCAGAAAATTAAGATCTGGTGCAGCTGGCAGACTGGGGTCCGGATGTGGACCCAGCAAAGTATTTCAGTATAAAATTATCTATTAAAACTGATTAACATAAATAAAAAATTATATATTTTAGTGACATATGTGAACATGAACCAAGGCAGCTCATCAGAACAGAGACCACAGAGCTAGATATCAGGTCAGAAAGCAAATAATTTCACAATTTTATGTAGATTTTTAAATTTTATTTACTATTTCTGGTCTGCATAGTGAAGAGACAACATGGCTTGGGAAACATGAGCATGAGAAAACAGAGTGTTTAAAAGCGAATGAACAGAGAGTTTTTCCAAATTCAAAACTGATCTGCTTCAGCTGTTTTGGTGACATTAAGCTTCACTGAGAAACAAATCACTTCAAATTAACCTACTGACAAAATCCGGTTCTGAAAATAAACCCAGAGCTCAACATGAAAGGTCCACCAGAGTGCTCGTCCATCCCTGACCACGCAAGAGTGTGAAACGCTCATTAAGAATAGCTTTTTTTTATTTTAATTGCATTTTGTTTTTACTGAATTTATTTTATGAAAAGATTATGAAAATGTTGTCTTCTCTGGACATTTTTAAAAATATCTTTTTTTAAGATTTTTTCCTTTCAAGAATATTTTCTGCATTTTTTGAAGATAAATATTAGCCATACAATTTGGAAATGTTTATTAGATTAGAAAAGTATTTTCAAAATAAAAATAGTTTATTAAAATGAAAAGTATTTTATTTCATTACTTGCCTGTCCTAATCATTAATGGTCAAGCATTTAAAAGTAATGCCTTTGATGGCGTTGATTCACTTATGTTAGTTGGTTTATCTGGACCATTGTGAGCAAGAACTTTAATGTAACTGGACCTTTGCAAATTTTAGCTGAATATCCCTGATCTAGAGGCCCTTGGACTGTGCCAACAAATGTGTTTGTCGATACTGTGCAAATCTTGAGCCATCAAGTTAAATAATATGTGCTGGTACTGGAATATAACAAATCTGTGGATGGCCAGGGTGCAAAACAAGAACTCCTTACTACTTTTTATAGAATTCATGTTCAGTCTATAGGAGGTCAGAGCAGGTTTGGTTGGCAGAATTTCTCTGCTGTAAATATGTTCAGGGGGATGTGTGGGGTAGCAAGATGGTTGTCAAAAAGTATACTACATTATATTATTGATAATATTTTCTATGAAATCTCACACACCAGTCAAATTTAGTTGTCATTAAAAGCTAAAACAGAGGGTGATTGCATAATTGAAAGCACATGCTTGCATTGAGCTGTACCAAAAATAATCTGTCTGTGTGCAGCAGCACCTAGAGAAGCAGCTAACTTCACTACCTTTCATTTATATCAACATTCATTTCTATCTACACTACAAAGTGCCCACAGATGTCTTGTTAATAAAATTGCTTGTTTTTAGTTTTGACATATAAGGCATTAGATATCCTAAGAATGTGGTAACCTGCCACACTTATATGCAAGAAATCTGCAACTTTTTGTGAAGAGATGTCATATTGGTATCAGTGAGAATCAATATCAGGCCAACATCAGCCGAAAATGTTATATATATTGTAGCATTCACTGCTTTTAAAAGAGATACTGCTTGTGGTGCTTTATTTTCCAGCTGTGATTGGCCACAGCCACACTGTACCTACGATAAGGTTTTCTATAACAGCTCGCTCTCTGACTATGCTCATATCTCTCCTTGCTCTCTTTCTCTTAGCACATACACACACACACATATATCACACCCCTGGGGCAGTTCCTCTACAAGCCCCACCCTCTACACGAGTCAAACAAAGAAAACAAAACAAACAAAATAGATGTCTTTGGCTGTGCTATACAGTATCATATTCAAAAAGCAGCCCAGGCTGAAACACTCCCTATAACTTCAGTGTGAATGGGCGGGGCTAAACTGCAGTAAGCAAAAATTTCCAGCTATATAACAACTGTTGGTTTTTGTGACATCACAGAAACAGTGAATTCACAACGGCTGTTTTTGCAGCTTAGTTTCCATAATGAACTGTATGGACTGGAGAATGAACGTTCTGAATGAATGTTAGTATGTTTTGAAACTTTAAAAATGTGTTTGTACTATTTGATAAAAGTGAGGAAAAGTAAAGCTTATCATTTAGTTTTTAATGATATGGGCTCTATCATATGGTCCATTGCGATTTGATGTCTGTCAGTGTGTTAGCTGGACCCTATCCACACTTCTGCTTGAAGCAGCCCAGTAAGCCATTTTCAGTAGCCATCCTGTACCTGGTTTGGGTAATCAGTACTGCATTAAGGTGTGCTGACAGTGAAACTGAACAAAGAGTGCAAAGACTGGGTGGCATAGAGGAGAACGGGAACTAAACCTGAGTTCTTCTAAACATCTGACAAGATACAGATGATGAAAGGTACCAGGAAAAATTCCTGTTTTTTACAGTATTCATGTTTATTTAGTCTTTTTACACGTAGAAACACATTTACTGCCAAAGTCTTTTGCACAGCACTATAATTATAAAAAAAAAATAGAATCTTTTATTTGTTTGTTTGCTGCTAAGTTAAGTGATCCTTTACAGTTGGTGAATCTGGTGAATCAGTAGAGACGCTTGCTGTTTAAAGGAATACCTCAGTGTTTTTCAACCTAATCTCCTTCTGCTGTATGTGTGGTGTACGGTCAGTATTAGGCAGAATTCTTTGAGAAAGTAGTGATGTCTGAAAACTGAATCCACTGTCCTAAATGTATTCAGTAATGTATTCCATCACAATACGTAAAAAGGTAATGTATTCAGAATACATTTGTAATGCATATTGATAAGACACAGGGGGAAACTGTGCTGTTGTAATTTATATTTAATTCACATTGTTTCTCACAGTTACTGGTTGGCAGTTTTCTGCACATAATTCTTCTGTTAATATGTTTAATGAAAAATTAATGAACGAAGCTACAAAATTTTCAACATTATTTTGGCTCTCAGCAGCTGCTTCAGTCCACTGCTGCTCCCATAATCCCACCACTGCTCCCATAATCCTTCTGCCTTCTCATGAACTAAGGAAGCAAATCCCAGTAACAAAATCTTTTAAATGTGAGTAGAAAGTGGGTAGGTATGATTTTAAGTTAGTGGCATTTAACTTGCCATGAAACACATGCATGAGCCCAGTGAAACAGAGATGCTAAGCTTATGTCCAGTACTGAGGTTCAGTTCCATCATGCCTCAAAAGAGAATAGTAATTGACTGTGTTGATTTATCAGTCTACTCAGGCTTTAGCAGGAACTGCAGTGTTTGTAAAGAAGCTTGTTTTGAGTTCTTCTTTAGAGTCTGTCTTTACATGCAATATATAAGATATAATATTTATTTAAGATGTAAAAAGTAACTGTATTCTGAATTCTACCTCTCCAAAATGTGACTTGGACTGAATCCAGATACTTAATTTCTATATTTATATATTCTAAATATATATTCCTCTAACTTGTATTCTGTAACATCCCATTCCTGCGTGTGGTCAGTTACTACAGACAATAATTATGACTCATTTTCCTGCATTCTGTAAGAACAGAAAACCTGTTGACTCAAAACACAATTATAATAGAAGCCAATAAGCAGATTCAGAAGCAACATCTGAAGATTATTGTCACTACAAATGCAGCAGACAGAGATTAGCGTAAAACACGTAGGAGTTTTCCTTTAAAGCTCCCTATATCAATGATATTTGCGAAAGAAGAGCTGCATTCCAGTCTTCCCGACTGCAGTAGAGCTCAGATGGCCAGCACAGCAGCGGGGGACAGACAGAGGAGTCCAGAATGCTCACTGCCTGCGCACGGCCCACTGAAGCCCATTCTCACGCCTGTCAGGGCCTGATTTATCTTGTTTAGATGGGTGAGATTGGCTTTCGGATAAAGCAGAGGATATAGTCCTGCGTTTGCCTTGAGGCAGTGAGATAGATAGGCTGCCTTGGTGTGTCACGGTGCAAAGGATTGATTTGTGGTTGGTCGTGGTCTGAGGGTTATAGGATTGTGGAAACACACTGACACTGAGCTTTTATTCTTTTTAAACCATTAGTAGAGTTCTTTTTGACCAGCATTGTGTGGACACTAGAATTAACTAGATACAGGCTTACTTGACATGAAAAACTGAATTTTCTTTCTCTATAATTTTGGTCTTTTTTATAAGATTGATAAGCATTTATAATGTTGAAGTTCATTGTATTGAGAGAGACACAACTAGACTAGTGTCTGGTGTAAGAAAAATACATTTTAAATAAAACAATCTTTTAAAATTAAGCAATAAACCCTGACAGACCTTACATTACTGTGAATTTAGCACAGGTAAGGGCTGTTATTAGGCACCCTTACTCAATAAAATTACTATAATACACAATCTCAAGTGGCTTATTGCCTTTATAAAATGGGAGAAAAATAAAATATGTTAAATGCACACAGTTTGAATAATATATTTGATTTATGAATAATAATAATGTCAAAAACAATTCTCCCACCAAGAAATATAGTTTGTTAGAGTAGAGTATGCATTGACTGCTGATAGTGGACAAACAGTTTCAGTTTCAGTTCATTCTATACTGCAGTCATTTCATGAAATACTTTGTCATATAATATTGAAAATATTATAATCCAGAAGAATATAATGCAGAATCATTTGCCTTATAAGAAGCTTTGGTTCTCCAATTACGAGCACAATGATAATGCTCATTTACATTAGCATCTCAAAGTAATTTCTTGTACTGTGTTAGCATTAAGCGAAAGATGTCACACTTTTGTTTCCTCACACTACTTAATAAGGAGCCCCTAAACTGCCTTAATGAAAAAAGTTTTGCAAAATTTTTGCATTCCCTTGCAAATTCCATTGCATTCGCAAAACATTTGCAAGAATTCCTTCCAAAAATTTTTCAGGAATTTAAAGGGATTTTTTTTCATTATCTTTTAGTTATTTTGCTGACCACAGCCCACTAGGGGCTTCATAACTTAAGGCAGATCCAGCAAACATGCATTACGAGTGTAAGACAGTCAAATAACATATTCTTTACTTTTTATATCACAGTTTTACAGTGAAAAACAATCAGTAAATACTTCAACTCAAAAGACACAACGCTGAATATTAACAGATGTTCTTACTTCATCCATCAATGCACTGGATGGTCCATGTGAGCAGCATAACAGTCCATTCACAGCACAATAGTTGAAGTGACATTGATACAGAATTCAACTGGTGTGCTTCCAGTCAGATTTAAGGACAAGGACTGTCTTTTATAATAAGACATTTGATGCTTTGTCGATCTTACTGATCTTACTTGTCACAGTCTAATTTATAGTGTGGGATTTATGATGTAAATTCTGCTAAACCATACATATCGCTGTTGTCGGAAGAAAACCTCGTATCTCCAGAATGGTAACTTTACAGGGGAAGAAAAAACATACTTTACTTTCTATGTAAGTCAGTGGAACCAGAACTTTTTCCAAGTGGGCTGTTTCTTTTGGTCTATTCATCATGAAATTTACACACAATGTAAAGGGCAACCAGCATTTTCAAATTATGTCAAAAACTGAAAAACGACAAAAATGGAGATACGAGGTTTTCTTCCGATAGCAGTTAGGTGATGTAGAATGAATTCAACTGTGTTACGGCACAGTGTCAACGGGTTTTATGCAACATATGGTTGCAAATCCGAGTCTAGCATTGCCACTGATATGATAGACTGACGGCATTTCCCTTTCACTATAAGTGCTCCAGTTCCATCATGGACTGGTGTGTCAGAAAAGTGAGTCTGACATCTAGTGTTGGAAATGATGAACAATCACTAACCTTTTCACTCTCTAAAAAAGATCAAACGAAATGGACGGACAAAACAATCAATAATGTCACTATCTGCAACCAGTCTGACTTTTTGCATTTCACAGCCCTCAACTAACAATCAGAGTTTTAGGAACTCCTAAGAAGTCATCAAGGAATTGCTCATAAATAGTAGGCCACGCAAAACGCACCTACAAAAAGCACTTTGTCCTCATAAATTAGACAGTGTCTATAAAAAGCTGTACATCTGCAAATACTGTTCTCATTTGAAAAAAGTTAATTATGTATTTTACACTCCATGCAGGCATGAATTGATATATTTTTCTCTATGAAGTTCTGCTGGATTAAATTCAAGAAGCGAGAAACTTGTTCTCTGAATGTAATATGAATCATAAGTGATCCTAAATTCTGACAGGTTGAGATTACTTACAAATGAATTCTGTCAAATACAGAAGGAGAAACCTCTGTGGTCCTGTTCAGTGATTTCATATGAAAGTCAAATACTGACATTTCCAAAGAGTTTATTATGGTACACCTGTAGCCTGTAGCACAGTGACCACTGAAGAGGAAATAAAGTTACGCAATGGATTCCAGAGCGGACTCAATGGAGTGGAAATAGGTTCAGATCGTCTCTGACATCAGTCGTAGATTGCTGGGTCACTGTTTTGTCAGCATCTAGTCCACCATTCAAGCAGCAGGAATATCACGGTTCACGCTTCAAGACACACCTGCTGCTTGAGCGCGGTGTAACATTTTTATATTTTTTGGAATAATGACAAATGAGCAAAATGTTCTATTATTTTTTGTGCAATTGTTTTGCTTAACCAGAATCTAATGTACGATACCTCAGAGATATGTGTGTAGATTTTAAAACACACCCCATGATGTGGTTATATGAATCATAAATCAAAGATCTTCTGCTTTTTCTGGTACTGGTGATGAAGTTGGAACTGGTGCTGGTACTGGGTCCGATTCTGGAGCTGGCACTGGTACTGGTGATGGAGCTGGTGCTCGTACTGGAGCTGGAGCTGATACTAGTGCCGGTACTGGAGGTGGTTCTGGAGCTGGTTCCTCCGCCATAGCTGTCTTTTTAGATGTTCCTTTTCAAGGAAAAAAAAAACAACAGATATGTAGTGACAGTGTGATATTGCTGGTAAGCTCCACATAATAGGATGTGTTTTGGTATCAGTATGAATAGTAATGTTGCATATTTACCTCTGAGGTAGTTTCTGTGGTAGCGGTGACACAGCACCAGGCCAAAGAAGAGGGCGAAGCCAATGCAGCCGGTGACCATCCCACACAAAAGGAAACTATAGCTGCCCGCTGTCTGCATTATCTACAGCCAGTGTGGTCACATGGTTAGAATAAACTCACACAAGTTATAGAAATGCATGCATTAGAGTAGTGCTTCTCAAATGGGTCCTCAGGGCCCCCCAGACATGTGAAACATCTGTAGGGCCCACTGTTAGAACAGTGTTTCTTAATCCTGGTGACGTACAGTCCTACACAGTTTCTAGTTCTCTTTGACTCCACACACCTGATTCAGCTCATGAAGAGCTCAATAAGGAGTTGATGAGCTGGATCAAGTGTGTTGCGTCAAGTAATGCCTGAAACTGTGCACAGCTGTGTCTCCAGGAGCAGGACTGAGAAACACTGTGTAAAAAAAAAAAAGATTCTCACCGATCCGACCAGCACCTGCAGGACCATTTCACCCATTCCAGCACAGGTCACCAGGACCGTAGTGGCACATCCTGAAAAAAAACAGAGTGATGAGCTGTTTGTGTCTGTGTGTGTGCGTTTGTGTTTGTTATTGTCCCCACATTGAAAGGAAGATGGCAAAAATGACTTTTTTGGTTACTGATCTGAAACAGAAATAATTTCTGCATATTTCAATCACTGAGGTCATTCAGAGTGGTTTGCATTGCAAAGAAACACACCTTGGATTTCTTTACAGTGTTGTTAATACTATGAAGTATTCGGTACATTTGCACCTCAGATATTTACAAATATTGTGTTACGATCTATTTAAACCCAAGGCATTCTTTGAGATTGTAATATGCTAAATATATACAAGAAAGCAGAATTTGTAAAATATTTTCTATTGGGAGTTGTCTAAGTGTATGTACATTCATGTATATTTCTTTTAAAGTGAAATATTTAGATTTACCCTGAGTTTAATTTTTAAATAAAATTTGTTTTAATGCCACTACCAAGACCCAGAGTTTTGTATGTAGGCGGAGCCTTATTTCAGCCACACCCCTGCGTTTTAGAGCAGGAAGTGAGACTGCATCCCTGTCCCTCATGGCTACATTGTGAGCAGTTAGATCCCGTTGTTCTGAAGTAAATGTGTCCTAAAGTCTGAAAATTATCATGTAACATTAAGAACTGTCATTACTAAAACACACATTTTCTACAGTTAAATAGACGTGTTTGTGTTTTAATGAAAAATATTATGTTGTTACGTGTTACAGCTGTTCAAACCTGTGTGTGCTAGTCATGTACTAGCTGGCATTTTTGAGTTCTGCTCAAAATTATCAGTCACTACCAAAACATTTGGTAAAGTTTTAGTAGTGTTTGTATTGTTTTGGTAGCAACAAAATGAAATATTCAATCATATGTTTTATTAAAATAAACATAATTAAGGTGCAGGGTCACTCAATACAAAAGGATTTTAGTTGAAAGTCCAAATCAGTTAAAAGTCTGTTGTGTTTTAGAATGATCCATATAAATTGTATTTATAATCCAAAACCACATATCTTTTACATGTGCATTTTCCACGAGTTCTTATAATCAACCCCTTAAGATCCCAGTCTTATTACATACTGAGGCTTTTTATTCAGTAACTACAGGGACTTCGGTGCAAACTGGTTTAGCTATTCTAAACTTATAGAAGTGTGTAATAAAACTTTGGGCCTGGCAGAGTTAAAGTTAATAATGGTGAAATAGAGGTCAATTACAGTGCCCTGCATGTACCTCTCCACCATAAATGGATTAGAAAAATACATTTTAGGCCAAAAACTTATCTCAGAACTATCTAAAAAACACTGTCTCAAGCATCAGGCTTCATATTCACAACATTTACATTACATTTCATGTAATAACTTTCCATGTGGTCAAATTTAGAGGCATTCAACTCCTCAGATGTCTGGTTCCTATCATTACTACTGTGAACTTTTCTGACTCGGTAAGTATCTCTAGAATGGAGCATTTCATATCAGACCACTTTACATGTTAGATCTAAGCTTTGGATTAAAGTGGATTAAAGTAAGGTTTAGAATTTGCCAAAAGTAAAGCAACATAAATGTGTGTGTACTTGTGTTTATAGGTATCTCACTGCTCTTAGGATATCATTTTCCCTTACACACCCTTACTGATAGATTGATACACTGACACACACTCCCACTAACCATTCCTCAATGAATCAACATGATTTGATCAGTTCTACTAAAATATTAGAATGTTACACGCTGCAAGAAGCTAGTATATGTTAATGTAGCTTCGCTCTACCACACATTCTGACACAGCGTCCAGGTTTTTCATGTTTTTTCAGGACATTATTTACTAATATGTCAGTGAAAATACTCCAGAAAGATAGGAATACAGAAGTGGCTGTGTGTGTTTGTATACCCTGGTAGTCCAGAATGTCCTCAGTATAGGCGAGCATGCATGGGAAGATGCTGCTGAGAAACAGGCCCAGTAAACACGTTCCTACAAACAGGAATATGCTACTGGTGTAGAGAATCAGCAGCAGGAGGACGGTGATTATCACACCAGCCTGAGATACACAGCCAGAGAGAGAGAGTGTTTTTACTATTACTGTGACTTACGCATTAACTAAAAAGGAGAGATCTGTATTTACAGACTGTTCACTGTATATAGAACACAACACATAACTGCTTACTCTAACAGTACATAACATACCTTATATATTGTGTTTGTAGTATTATGTGTATATATACACATGTATATCACTGCTGTCGGATAAAAACCTCGTACCTCCATTTTTGTCGTTTTTCAGTTTTTGACATAATTTGAAAATGCCTGTTGCTCTTTATATTGTTTGTCTTCCGACAACAGTGATATATCATTCATAGATATACTTATAATTGTGCATATATTGTTCATATAGTTATATATTTCATAGATACGTCATATTTGTGCCTGTTATTGCACATTTGCACTGTCCGTTTTGCACTATTGCTACTGTTTGCACTTCTGGTAGATGCTAACTGCATTTCGTTGCCTTATACTTGTACTGAGCAATGACAATAAAGTTTTATCTGTCTATGTATCTATCTATCTATCTATCTATCTATCTATCTATCTATCTATCTATCTATCTATCTATCTATCTGTACAGATACAGTCATTACCAGGCTGATTATGAGCAGGTACAGTGGTTTGAGGCGATAGGCGAGCGGGATGGACATTAGCCGTCCTCCAGTGATGGCAGCCCAAAAGATGCAGGGTAAGTAGCCGGCTGTTTTGTGATGTAGTGACATCGGAGCTGACACAGCGTATGTGTACGCAAAACCAGCATAGGCCCCCTAGAACAAACAGTTTCAATTTGTGTTACAAATTCATCACAAAAAACGATACAATTACTTGATTTTAAAATTCTAATCGTTAAAATCATCTGCAATGACTTGTTGGCAATTTACATGATAATAATGTATATCTGAAATTCTCCTGCTGGTCTCTCTTACAGTAAGAAAGATCACAGCCTGATCTGATTGATATGTATTTTTGCCATATAGTGTGTGTGTGTTCTTATATTGTTTCAGATTAAATCCTTCCTTCCTAGTTTATCTATTTACAGTAAAGTATTTTGGTAGTTTGTTATTATTCAGCACCTTTATTGTTTGGCCTTTTGTTTATTTGTCTATTTTATTTGTTTATGTTTAGGATCTCTGTTAGCTGCTATCATAATAGCCGCTATTCTTCCTGGGGTCCAGTAAACATACTATACATTATAAAATAGTACAATAACAATCAACAATACAAGTGATTCAAAACATGAGTAAAAAAAATGAAAGAAAACAAAACACATGAAAAATGGAAAATAACACAGTAGGACAATTGAAAACATTAAATAACAGCAGAAAGACGGTTGAAACGGAAAAATCATTCCAAAAGAAAAGGGTCATTTGGTATCTTTGCTGGCCTTTGTCACTGAAATTACTTGATTTATTGTCAAAATTATCTGTAAATTATTCAGCTACTAATATAATCCATAGTGGCAGCTCTAAAATGTCCATAAGAAATCTGGGACATCTACATTACTGCCCTAGCAAACTCACCACAATGCCATCAGTCATGAAGAGGACAATCCCACCTAGAATATGGACTCCAAAGAATGAAGCAGGAAGTTCGCGAAGGTTAGTGTTCATACAGCAGCTGAAGAGGTCACCATGGCCTGGAGACAATACAGTCAGGATAAATTAGGTTAAAACCAGTATGGAGATTATGGAGATATACTTTTCTGTTCTTCATCTGTACCTCCTGCATCCTGTTCAGGAGCCTCTGCTGTCTCTGGCATTTGGGTCTCCATGGCCAGCTCATCCTTGTCCAGCAAACGTGGAGAGCCATTCGGGCAAAACGGGATCAGCTTCTCTCGGTACATCAACACAAACACTGCAATGGGCACTGGCAGCTATAGGACAGGAGAGACATGGTGCACGCCTTAATGCCACAACCAAAACAGCATAGCGCACATTGTTTAAATCTCTATTTGTTGCCCCTCCTGGGCCTCTTGCGGTGCTAGAGCCTATCCCAGTGGTCATTGGGCAGAAGGCAGGAAACACCCTTATCAGGTCTCTAGACCATCACAGGGCAGACACACAGATATAAACATTTACACCTAGAGCCAATTTAGCGTCTCCAATTGGTCTGACTGCACATCTTTAGACTGCGGGAGGAAAATGGAGCACCTGGAGGAAACCCACACAGACATGGGGAGAACATGCAAACTCCACACAGAAAGGACCCTGGTCGCCTGGCTGGCAATTGAACCTAGGCCCTTCTTGCTGTGAGGCAAAAGCTCTACCCACTTCACCACTATGCTACCCGAGAATGCCATATTGATCGATTACCACCACATTAATTTCATTTTAATATATGATATCAATTGTGAGAAGTCAGGAGGATGTCAAACTAAAACATTAAGAGAGAATAGCAAGCATCAGGGAGGTGCTTATGTAAAAATGTGTGCTTTTAATTGGAAAAAAGGTATGGCTATATAATTGTTTCTGCTTTGTTCTATATAAATTAATGACCATGATAATCATTTATGGCATCTGGCATTCAGTCCTATCCATTATGACATAAAATTATTATTTTTTAATCATGTTACTGAAGTAGGTAAACATAGCATTAGGAGTCTTGCCCAGGTGGAGAAACATTTGGTCTGCCAGATAGAGGGCAGCAGTGTCATCCATTATGCTATTCCAACTGCAAACGAGCAGATGAGATGAAAGCTATCTCTTAAAAGAGTAAAACTCCTGTTGAAAGTAGTTAGTATCCTACATTAATAAGAGCCATGATCCAGAATGCGTAGGACACGCTGGACTGCTCTGTGATCGGCGCAGAGTGTTCAGAGTAGTTGAGAGGTACGGGGCTCCTGAAACCGGCAGCCAGGCTGTGTCTGAAGTGGTGAATCAATCCTGCGTCATCCTCTGTGCTGTTGATACCGGGGCAGTGCTCTGACAGGAAGGGGTCTGCGATCAGAGGGCTGACCAGGGCCCCAAAGCCAATGAAGAAGTGCAGTGCCTGGGAAAGGATGAAAACATAGAGGTGCATAACACACCCTAAATAAAACTGTATTATGATGTATTAAATATTTTTTGCTTTGTTTATTTGCATAATAAAACTGTTTTTTTGCATACCAATTTCATTATATTTATAGTTATAGCAACATATTATTCACAATATATTTGATTTGATAGTGGTATCTACTCAATCTTACACATCACTAATTACTGTTTGTACGTTTTGATTTGAATTATGCAAATTTAAGCAGTCTCTCTTGTAAGAGAATGCTATTATAAATATGTATATGTTTTCACACCTGCAGGAAGATTGCAGAGTCTTTCTGGTAAAGAGCCACCAGTTGAATGTTTGCAATAGTGTCGATGATGCCCATTGCCAGCCCTGACACCGCCATGGCTACAGCTAATAACAGCACATTGTAGCAGAGAGGAATGATGGCAAAAACTAGAGAAATTACAAGGGAGGACAGGAGGAGAGCAGCAAGGGCACTGAACAACCTGAAAAAGAGAGAGAGAGAGAGAGAGAGAGAGAGAGAGAGAGAGAGAGAGAGAGAGACATTGCATTAGGCATAGCTCAGATGTTATGATTATTGTTCATATTAGAGGTGGGTAGTTACATTTACTCAGTGCTGTGTACTGAGTATTTTCAATTCATATTTTTTTTTACTTCTACTCAAGTAAATAGGTCTGTCATTGAATTTTAGACTAAGAGTGCATCAAAAAGAGAGGAATGGAGCCTAAAAAACTGGAGTTCCTATGCTGATAGATACTGGATGTACTAAGATTCCACTGTAGATGTATGTGTTACTCAGTACTTGGATAGTTTTTTGACCTGACACTTTTGCACCCCTATTTAAATTGTGAATAAGAGGACATTGATGTTAACTTCTTGAGGGCAGCTGAGTATGCATTATTTCAACCAAATAACAATAATTTACTTGAGTACAGATTTAGACTGCTCAACTCAGCTATGGCTCATACTAAATTATATATATATATATATATATATATATATATCATTGTCCATTTTAGTGGCTACCAACATTGATATTTGCCTCTTTTAAGACAAAAATTTGGGCACCCCTGACATACACATTGTTCACAAAAGAGTGACAAACATATGTAAATATATGATTGATGAATGTTTCTATATATATATGAATGTTTATATATATATATATATATATATATATATATATATATATATACTCATTGTCCATTTTAGTAGCTCCACTTACCATAAGGGGCACTTTTGCACACAGTTGCAGAACGTGGTCCTGCATACTTTGTTAACCCCTTTTAGCTTTTTCTGTAAAGTGTAAAGGTCAGGAGGACCCCTCACAGAGCAGGTACTATTTGGGTGGTGGATCATTCTCAGCACTGCAGTAACACTGACGTGGTGGTGATGTGTTAGTATGTGTTGCACTGGTACGAGTGAATCAGTGCCCACAGGACGCTGTTGGCTGGATATTTTTAATTGCTGGACTATTCACAGCCCAGCAGTGACAATAACGGTGACAAAAACTCCAGCAGCACTGCTGTGTCTGATCCACTCATACCAGCTCAACACACACTAACACACCACCACCACGCCAGTGTTACTGCAGTGCTGAGAATGACCCACCACTCACTCTGTGGTGGTCCTGTGGGGGGCGAAATAATACAGAAATCATTCTGAAAGCCACTTCAGTCTATTTGTAGACAGTTATTTTACTGTCTGAAAGGTTTACAAATGGAGAAAGTGACAAACCACTGGCAGCCTGCCAAGGCCAAGCAAACCCATCAGACTCAGTCTAAGAAATAACCAAAGATGCTGCAAAATAACCTGAAAGGATTTACAGGAAAGTTTTTCTTTGGTCAGTGTCAAAATGCACAAGTCAGACACCTGAAGAAGCTATGCAATTATGAAAAGGAATATAGATGCATTTAAGTGCCTGTCAACATTTACATGAAGATCAAGGCACATTAAAGTTTTTCTTAGCAGAAATTGGCTTTTTTATTTTATTTTATTTAATTTTTTATTTATAGCCATACAAATATCTATGCATGCAAATGAACCCTTTCATAAGGAGTGCTTCCTTTTTCACAGCACTGCAATTTCTAATCAGACCTGCAGTTTGTCCTGAAATCTTTATAAACATGGAGAAAGACGTCTTCTGGAAAGAGCAGTTTAGAATCACCAAAGGAAAACTCACGTCTTCTTGAAGGCGCCGCCAATTGAACTGCCGACGAGCAGACAAAACTGCTGTGAGAAGAAGACCCAGGTGATCTCCTGTAGCGTAGAGTTCGTCTGGCATTTCAGATCTAGAATAGTGGGCCCCAGGAAGGCTATGCAGAGTCCAAAGCTGAAGAATACGCTCCAGTACGTGAGTGTATGCTGACAGTTCCGTTTAAAAAGCGTTATTAGATGCTCCTCAATGAACATACTGTCCTCAGAAAATGACTCTGAATCAGATGATGGACTGATGGATGTCAGTGTTTCTGAAGGCTCTGAGGGTCTCCTGCTCACACGTGTACTGACTCAGCACCTTTCTGACTCTGCTCAAGTCAAGAATGTTACAACTAGTGATATTCCATATTTATAGAACCGGTCACTCCCTCCCCTCTGATGGTACATGAGAAAAATACATTTTAAGTTAATACTTGAAAACAAAGACTCATCTAGAACTGTCAATGATTTTCAGGTGTTGAAATCAGATTTCAGCAGAAGCAATTATGGTTCCGTCTTCCTATCCTGTCTGTTGTGGAGTTAATTTGTGTGTGTGTCAGGGAGGGGGACTGAGGACTGAGGTGGCTTTTTCTGGCCCGTGTACATTTAAAGACCATTTCTTTTTATCATAAATTTGAGTAAATACAATTCAATGACTGTAAAATATGTACAATTTTTGTTTAGAGTTGTTGTAAACATACGTTACTGAAACATTCATCAAAAAAACATTGTTTATTAATGTTTGTCACTCTTTTGTGAACAATGTGTGTGTCAGGGGTGCCCAAATTTTTGTCTTAAAGGAGGCAAACCTCAATGTTTGTGGTGGACTGAGGAACAATTTTTGAAATATATACGTTATAATGTTACACCATATTTTGTGGCTGGTAAATTTTAAAAATAAAAGTTTAATAAGCGTCAAGTTAAATATAGTATCAAATATGTCTGTTCTCTCATTGGGTGAGGACTTGGGGATAGGGTACTTTTTTTTTTGGAAGGCAAATCAAACAGTTTGAGCAGCGCTGGTAAAAGTATTTTTAACAGATATACTAGTTTTTACATTAATTATCATATTCTCTAATCAGACAGTATATCTATCAATGACCTTTCTGTTCGTTTTTTGAAATCCAGTAGATGTATTGTGGTGTATTGTGCATAAAATGAAGGTTCAAATGCTATTCAGACTTACAATACTTGCTGTTCTCTGTGTGGGTCCTTAGAAAAGGCCTCACTCTTCATTTCAGTTGATCCTGGGAAAAAGACTAGAGACAGGGGAATGATTAGCTTTACACATCCGCAAAATGTTACTTATGTTCCCTAGTCCTGGTTAAGAAGTAAGTTCTTGCTGCATTCTAAGAATGGACTGGTCAGTCAACACTAGACCAAGTGTATTACATTCTCAACAACTACTTACATCAGAAAAAATAACTTCCTGCCTTAGTTAGTCTTGTCTAGACAGCAGCATTAAAACACATACTTAACACATGTCCTATTTGATATGCTGATGGACATTATGCTCCTGCTTTAATGCTGGTTTTAACAGGCCCTGGTCCACTTGGACTTATCATTTCCCCTCAGGGGGGACCCCATAAAGCCATCTTACAGGTTGTGGCATTACTTTATTAGCTGAAGTGAAGGGTGTTACATGAGCCCTCAGATGGGCAAGGGATTGAGCGAACACCAGAAATCTTTGCAACCTGACGCATTTGTCTTTCCAAAAGCCAAAATAATGGGGTTTAATCACAAAGCTGTTTATTAGCTAATATTTAATATTTCAAAACCATAACATTGAATTTACTGGGCTTTAGGTTACAAACTACTTCATGACTGCTGATACAAATTCATGATATTCCTCTGCTAGCTGGCTTGATAGCATGATAACGGCTACACGGCTAACAAGAACAAAAATAAAGCCACTACATCACAGTTCTACTCCAAATTTGCAGCCAGACAAAGCAATTACTCTCACACAATATATGAAATATGCTCAAAATGCATAAAAAAAAACATTTTGCATTGCAAAGTTTGCATGGCTAGCTTTTTAGCTCACTGAGGCTGACCTGCAGAGGGCGAGTGTGTCCTGCTCCTGAATCTGCTCCTCACTGTCCCCTCCATCACTTGTGTAATGTAGAAGTTTTGCACATTCGAGTAGTGAGTCGAAGAGAGTTGAAGTTAAAAAGAGAACAGAAATGGGGCCTATATGTTTGCGAAAAACCAAAATAGAAATTCTTAACATAAAGCGAAATGCAGGACACTAAAACTGAAAGTTTTTATATTTTATTTTATTATATTTAATTTAATTTTAATGGTTTTGAGTTAACATAATAATGCTGACGATGCTTCAAAGAAATGAAAAAGTTCAAATCTCAAATGATTTAAGAAATTTCAATCAATTTGTTCTAACCATAGTATTGAGTCAACATTGGTCCGTTTTGTGAATGAGCTCAAGCATAGTAATAATGCGGAAAATCATTCTATTTTGGTCTTGTTGGATCTTAGTGCAGCTTTCAATACTGTGGATCACAAAATTCTAATCCACCAAACTAGGTAGTCCTCTCAGGCATTATTTTCAAATGGCTTAAATCATATTTAATGAATAGACAGTTCTTGGTTCGGCTTGGAAATCATTGAAAAAAGTAATATTTCTTGTGGAGTGCCACAAGGTTCAGTTTTAGGGCCTTTGCTTTTCTCTTTGTGCATGTTTCCTCTAGGTGATGTCATTAAGAAACACAACATCAGCTGTACTGATGATACACAATTATAATTTTTTATTCTTTCTGATTATCAAGACTCTGTTGACAGGCTTACCAGCTGTGTGTCAGTGGATTTCTCTAAGTGTTAGATTTTGACACTTAACAACTATATATATATATATAGGGTAGCGCTGTCGCCTCACAGCAAGAATGGCCTGGGTTCAATTCCCGGCCGGGCAATCAGGATTGTTTCTGTGTGGAGTTTGCCTGTTCTCCCCGTGTCTGTGTGGGTTTCCTCCGGGTACTCTGGTTTCCTCCCACAGTCCAAAGACATGCAGTCAGGCCAATTGGACATGCTAAAATTGTATATATATATATACATATGTGTGTGTGTGTGTATATAATATATAAAAGTATATATTGTACTCATATATAATCTTTTGTATTTTTGAGTGGCTGAAATTTCGGTGCGTCCCTACTTCATGTACCCCTTCATAACTTGATGTGGAGATCAAGATTTAGTTATACTTTTAGGATCAATGTTGTGGTATATTTAAACAGCTTTGATGCTCCAGTAGACCTTCACAGTCAAGCTTTTTTAAAATGTGCAGTTCTCAGTTTAGTTTTCTTTTACATCCCAACGAAATGGAGCAGAAAAAGGGCTTCATACAGAACAGCTCCAGGGCTTCCCCTGACTGGTTTAACACTGAACACTAACAATGACTGCATGAGTTGAGCACCTCCGTGTCACTTTCACTGACTTCGGAGTTTCATCCCTGAGCACTGTTACTCCAAGAATGTAACAGATGCTTATTATGCGGACTGAAGTTCCCTTCTTTCTGATTAAATCCTTTTACTTGGTTGAAATAGTGCATTTCCTTTCAACATAGACAGAGGTGATCTCAGGAAGTGCTAAGCATCTCCAGCCTGAGAACAGTGGCAAATGTTTTTTTATTATTGATACTCATTAACAACCTTAGCTCTACTCCTACTTCCTCTACATGAGTTACACTGGCGCAGAGTAACTTATTGCAAAGCAGTTTTAACTGAGAACCAGTGAGACAGCACTCAGGGTGCACTGTGTGTTTTCCTTGCATGCTGGCAACAGTGGCGATACATTCAAGCGTCACCAAAATTTGTATTAATATTGTGATCTTGATTTTTCACTTTAATTTAAGAACAGTGTTGATTCTGCAGGCTGTTTTAGGGCTACAACGATCATTGGAACTCCTGCACCGCCACACTCCTGCTTGCAAAGTTCACCCCTGTTCTATGCAAAGTGC
Organism: Colossoma macropomum; assembly: GCF_904425465.1. Classification (NCBI taxonomy): domain Eukaryota; kingdom Metazoa; phylum Chordata; class Actinopteri; order Characiformes; family Serrasalmidae; genus Colossoma; species Colossoma macropomum. Next base: position 15,099,881 of record NW_023494802.1, on the reverse strand, counting down.
AGCCATTTCCTATTTGAAAAAAATGTACAAAATACTCCAAATGTTATTGCCTTTGCTGGCATCTAAAGCAAGCTTAAATACATGATAAAGCCTAAGCATTTAGCCTACTTTATCAGTGGTCAGAGTACAGTACTGGCTAGCCTCAACCAGCTGACAACATGAACCAGAAGTAATTACCAACCAAATATTAGAGAAAGTTCTTAATGTGTTCATAGTGAATATTAAAGCTAACTGGATTCCATCTGAGAACAAATACATGTTGGTAAGTAGGCCTATGCATGTCCCATTGCTTTATCACGGTTTGCTATTGTATTGACTGAATGAACAGAATGTTGGGTAAAAGTGACCTGAAATCTGAGCACGCTGGTGCATTTATGTCTTATTTCATTAAGACATAATGAGAGGCCACCCAGGTGCTAGTTCAGCCTCTTGTCATCTCAAGGCTTGACTACTGCAACTCGCTCTTGGCTGGTCTTCCTATGCAGCCTCTGCAACTCATCCAGAATGCAGCAGCACGGCTCGTCTTCAATCTCCCCAGGTTCGGCCACGTCACCACACCGCTGTGCTCCCTTCACTGGCTCCCTTCAAGACGCGCGGATGACAAGCATCAAGACTTTTCTCTGTGCTGGCACCCAGGTGGTGGAACGAACTCCCACTGGCTGTCTGTACAGCAGAGTCTCTCGCGGTCTTCAAACGCAGACTGAAGATCCATCTGTTTACACAGCACTTAAATGAGTTAAGTGTTCATTGTAATCTACTGTACTGCACTTATTGAAATGTATTGTATTGTATTGCACTGCGCTGTGTTTAACTCTGTTCCTTTTCCTCTGGGTATCAACAAAGACTTTTTGTTTCTAGCAGTCTCTGAGCTCAGGACTGGCTTTCTCTCTGACCTGTTGGTAACTAGCAAAGATACTTTCTCTAGATAGACAAAGCACTTTTTGTAAGTCGCTCTGGATAAGAGCGTCTCCTAAATGCTGTAAATGTAAATGTAAACTTCACTTCACAGAATATCTGGTGGGTCGCAGTGCAGACTGTTACGACCTCCTATGTCTAGGGGAACACTTAAGGTCGTACATAAAAAAAAAAAAGACAAGCCAACGTCATCCAACTGCCAGACCAAGACACCACCAACTACAAATAATTGATCACTTATCAGCATTTATTTCTTTTAACTTGAACAAGTTAAAGGCCCCATCTTATAGAAGTTGGTAAGTCTAGTTTTAAACTGATCAATTGCAAATGAGCTTACACAAAAGATAAACTTCAGGGGCTGAGATAAAGTCAAAACAAACTAGAAATAAAAGATAACTAAGCTAATCTAATTCAAAACAAAATTACAATTATAAGACTACCTCCCTGTCCCAAACCAGGAGAAAACAATATACAAAAAAAAACATAAGGCACTCACCCCCTTACTTAGAAAAGGAAAGCTTTACAGGTATTTAAGCAAACTCAGACAACAATGACACAAGTACAGCCCTCTCCTCCTCCTGCAGCGCCGCAACAGCCCTTAAGTAACTGGAGAACCCCCTGCTGTATCCAATCAGACCCTCCAGACACCATTCCTAGAGGGAAAGTGATTACAAAAAAAAAACACACCATACGCCCCCAGGATCGTAACAAGACACAACATCTATATGTGGGTCTTGGCATGAAAAAGTTTGGGAACCCCCGATTTAGTAGATTCAGCAGTGTAGCTGTATGTTTGAGAGTGTGTTGGGGGCTCAGAAGGGAGCAAACACCTTATAGGTCATGTTTAATGTTGGAAAAATTTTAAAATATGTCATATTTAGCAAGTGCATTTTCATGTGTGTTATTTATTTCTTAATAATATTTTAATATTGAAAGCACATTTGAGCAGTCATGTTGGAGGGTGGGGGGTGGGAGGCGATGATCAGAAGGCTGAGACAGTCAAGGGGCTTCTGTGGTGGTGTAAATGGTTTTAAGTGAAAGATTGCTACTATAAATATTGTTTTTTTTTTCATATTAAGTATATTTGGTCATTCTGCAATCGTTCAATGAATGATTTGAGGATCAGAACAAAAAAGGTTTCTTTAAAGCGGAAATGGAAATACTGGATGGCTGAAATGAGAATACACCAGTTCTAATAACACTTAGACAGTTAGTGGTATGAAAACTGGCACACAATAGCGCAATTTCCACTTTAGATAAACTTTAACAGCTACCACTTTCAGACAGTTAGCTAGTTAGATCAGTCTGACTGAGAGACACTTCAGCAGAATCAGCCCATCTGATTCAGTGCCCTTCTTAAATTGGTAATGACACCTTGGCATTACTAGAACTCAAATAGCTTGTGGTGCTTTATGAGAGCAGTGCTTTGCATCACTGATACTGTGTCCTTGTTAATTTAATTCAGAAATTATGCGGTTCATAGAGATGATGCAGTTTTAAAGTGATTAATGGGAAAAAAATGAGTTTCACATCATTAGCCCATAAATTCTAGCTAGTAAGCTATTGTTTTTGGCAACTCATTCATAATATTGTCTGTGTTTTTCTCTATTTGACAGACCTTAATGGTTTCCCACTCACCTTGCATATTTTGTCCCCATCACAGTGCATAATACTCAGACTTGAACCTGAGTCTTTGCTGGTTTACAGTTTACCACTTTGTTTACATAGCTTACATTTAACTGCAGCTTGTGGAGCTTAATTTGTTGGCATCTTCTTCTCTAACTGAAGGCATATTCATGCTCAATAAGCTTGGTTTACTTCTGGGTAATTTGTGGATGTGATGTATCTAATGCTGCCTTCAAATCCTCCTCGGAAGTTCCTACTTATGACTTCGAAGGTCGTAAGTACGACTTGATTAGTGTTCTGGTGGTTTTGGTTAAAAAAAAATGTTTTTGGTTTTATTTTTCTGTTATTAAAGAGAGTCTAAGTATATGCATTATATCTGTATTTCCATGTGTGGATGGTTTCAGTCAGCAGTGTTAATGTTGTGGCTGATGAATAACTAAAATAGGCCGGTTATCATAGTTTTTTTGTTGACACGCCCCCAACTTGGGGCTCATTGAAAAACTGGAGCTTCCCACTAGTAAATACGACATCGTAGTGCTATTTATGTGCCTCCATCTCGTAAATATGATATTTCCGACATGAAGGCAGCATAATATCCCCACAGTTACTTCTTATGATCTTGCAAAATCTTAAAGCTGTTGAAATGTAACCCTCAATTAAATAAAGCTCAATGAAACATATTATACTACTATACTATACCACTATATATACTACAGCCACTATAACCATGAAAATAACATTGTTATTTAACACAAATGCATCTGTTCCTGTATCAAATGTAAAAGTTTAATATTTTTCAAGTGAATTAAGGATGAGAGACTGTTAGACTGGAACACGACTTGTCAGACCCAGGTTTGTGCTTTTTCAAAGAACGTGCTTAAATGTGTTTGCTTCACTCCTGCCTTACTGCCATGCTGAATTGTAAGCATGATAATATCCAGTTTTTTTTTTTATTGGTGCTTGTAGAGCATGGAAAGGAAAAAGGGCACTAGGAGAAAACATGAAAACATTGCACACATGGAGAGCGGCTATTATTCGGCACATGACTGGACGAGCGTGAAGGATTGGTCCATTCAGTCATGGTCAAAATCAAGCACAGAGTCACAGAAAAACATACTTTGCTATTTGTAAGCGGATGTATGCTAAATCAGTCTCCTCTGAGGTGGGTTTACGCTGAATATCTGCACATACGCACCACTGCACTAGTGAAGGAAGGTCTATAATGAACAGAAAATGAATGTCAATAAAGCAGCACCATGATAATATCAAAAAAACAGTCTACTTCAACCAAATGTGTGTTGTTGCCAAAGCTAATAGAAGTGCTGTACTTGTACACACAGTACTTGCGAAATCAGGTTGCGAAATCAGGTCTTACACCCAGAAAAGCTGTAAAAGAGTCTGCTTTGTACAGCTTATATTCAAGATGTGTTATTTTTCATTCAGGTCATTTGCAAACAAATTATGTTCCTGCATGGCTCAGAGGCTACAGTTCTCAGAATATAAGAGTATTTAAATTAATGCGGTCGTTCATGGATTTCTGCATGTTGACTCCTTTTTTCTGGAATCAGTTCTGAACCATGTGGATGACTTTCATTTGGATCGCGCAAGTTAACTTTTTTTACACTAGAACAAACTGGAAGGAGGCCAAGGTTCTGTACATTCAGTCATGTATGCTTGCTGTGTAATGGTTATCAGCATTAGTTTTGTAGGCCCGGTAAGGCCTTGCCTTGCAAGGAGCTTGCTTTGGCGGGTGCTGATATTAAACAGGAAACAAGACAATTATATCATACTGCCACCCGTAAAGTTTGGTGGAGGAGGGATAATGGTCTGGGACTGTTTTCAGGAGTTGGGCTAAACCCTCTTAATTCCAGTGAAGAGCAATGATAAAGCTACAGCATACAGTGACTTTTTAGACAATTATATGCTTCCAACTTTGTGGCAAGTTAGAGAAAGGCCCTTTCCTGTTCCAGCATGACTGTGCCCTTGTGCACAAAGTGAGATTTATGAAGATATAGCTTGATGATTTTGGAGTGGAGGAACTCAGGAACTCCAGTGGTATGCACAGAACCGTGACCTCAACCTCACTGAACACCTTTTCGATGAAGTAGACCTTGCAAATCGCTGCTGTCGGAAAGAAAACCTTGTATCTCCATTTTTTTCGTTTTTTCAGTTTTTGACATAATTTGAAAATGCCTGTTGCCCTTTATATTGTGTGTAAATATCATGAAGCATGGACCAAAAGAAATGGACCAAAATTACTTGGAAAAAAATTCTGGTTCCATTGACTTACATTAAAACTGAAGTGGGTTTTTTCCTTTAGTTACCATTTTGGAGATGCAAGATTTTCTTCCGACAACAGCAAAAAGCTTTTCACTGAATGGGCACAAATTCCTCACAGATACACTCCAAAATCTTGTGGAACACCTTCCCAGAGGAGTGGGGGCTGTTTTAGCTCCAAAGCGTGGGGGTGCAACTCCATATTAATGCCCATAGTTTTGAAGCGAGATATCCAACAAGCTAATGTAGGTGTGATGGTCAGGTGTCCACATACTTTTGGCCATATAGTGTAGTTCTGTGACAAGTAGTTTAAATAAAAAGACAACAGCGCATACGTAAAAAGCTTGTCTCTGCCGTGTGCTGGATCTCTCATTAGAGGACATGATAAACTGACAAGGTGTTCTGCCTAGAGCAGCGGCCACCCTGATAAGTTTGGACAATGTATGCAGATGGCCTACAAGGGTACACTGTCAGAAAAGGTACTGTAAAGGTATATTTTTCGTTCATCAAGGTACAAACAATGTAAATATACACTGAAAGGGACAACAATGGTTATAAGCTCCAGTTCTTTGAATTAATTTTTCCCAGGTGAAAGGTACATGCATACATTTTCAAAATAAAATTGCAATGTATTATGATACAATTGTGTTCCCTAATTAAAGGTACTGAAGACATACCCTTGAGGGTGCCACCAGTGACAGCAGGAGTACCTACCACTCAGTGACGGTTTAGACTTTTCTTCTGAGAGTCTAAGTTTTATTTTAGTCTCAAACTTAATCGCTGATGTGTTTAATGTGGCCATTTATGTTGATGTGGTGTAGCAATACCAGTACTTGCCACAGACTAGTTAAGGCAAAATATTTTTTCCAAAGATATCTGTGTGTAACTTATTACAGATGATCCATGTGCTCAGGATAGACCTGTAAAATCTGGCACCAAATAAAATGCCTTCACTATTTAAGTTAAAATAGCAGTTGAGAATCATTAAATACTTTAAAGTCCAGATTATCAAAGTAAGTTTTAGTAAATGGCCAAGTTTGATCTTTCTGACGAGTCAGAAAACTAGCTGCAAAATCAAATTAGAAAAGTTTCAACAGTTCCAAACTATTTGGGCAAGAAAATGTTTTGTTTGACAATTGCGCCACCTTCTGGTGGCATCTACTTATAGCATGACGTCTGCTTGTAGCATGATAACTGCTTTCTCCAACCTTTTGCACACCCTTAGCAAAAAAAGCTCCATGTGGTACCAAAACTAGTTCTATATGTGGATTGATTTTGATCTGCTTTGTTCCCTCAAGCTTCCTTTTGTGTGTGCCAGAAAGGACACATAGAGACCCACCCTTTACCTTGGGACCTCCAGATATTAAAGATAGTGAATTGTTTTTGTGATTGATTTTTTGTTTGCTTTAAAAAAAAATATCCAACTACTTTGCAACACTGAAATATATGTGTGTAATGGGCTATTGTTCATATAAAATAAAAATCATCAGTGCATAATTCATAGTCTGTTGACTGAAAGGCCATATCTGTATCACTACTGTCCAAAAAAGATCTCCAAAATAGTAACTTTATAAGACAAAAAGATTTACTTTCAATGTAATTTAATGTAAAGAGATTTTATTTCAGGCAGTTTTCGAGCAGTTCTATTGGTCCATTCTTCGTGAAATTTTCAAAGGACAGGTTCTTTTCTCAATGATATGGAAAAATAAAAACTGGATTTTACAGCAAACGATACATTAGTCTTCTTATGAATAAAAAGAGCACTCCAGTTACCATTTTTCCAGGATGGAGGCAGTTTTTTTTCTTCTATCTTTCCTTTCGTTTGGGTCTGAAACATAAGCCTGAGACATTTGCAGTAGCTAAATTCATAAAACGTATAATAACGATCTAATATCATTCCCTCAGTCATTATTATACTTCGATTCGTGTGTGAAGCATAAGAAAAAAAGCGTTGAAAAAAGCTACGAAAAACTCGTACAATTCTTTAAAGGCAAGATACATTTTATTTTTTTCCTTGTAAAACAAATATTCCAAAAATCAGAATAGCTTAATTAAAACAAAATTGTTTTAGATAAATTATGATATAGATCGAAAGGCTACATAATAGGACAAAGATAGGAGCCATGAGAACAGACAAAAGATGCTGAGAAAGCTCTGGATGGTGTGCACTGAATTACAGTCTGTCTGACCACTCAGCTGGCTCAGCAGACCGTTCATCTGAAAGGCATCTATGAGCATCAAAATACTTAAAAAATACACATACGAAGCGTCACAAAGTCAATAATAAGTTTGCCACTAGCTCTCTTCTGACATCAGGCTTACATCATTCTTCAGGACACCCACATCATCTCACACGCTACCTGGTCTCTCATACTGTCTAAACATAACGCGCGACACACGAGTAAGAATATACCATCCCATGACAAAGAGGTTTATCACAGCCATAACAAAATGCAATCATAGGCTACGTTTAAGCTGCAGAAATGCTCAAATCAAAACAGTTCCAAAAAAAAAGAGCGCTGTAATGTTAACACCACCCAAACTGTTAGTGAACGTTCATGGTGATACACGGTTTTCTACTTGTTTCCAGCACCTTTTTACTACGATGAATTTGGAAAGTAGGTCTCTGATTGATTTCAAGCCAAACCTCGACTGGCTTTTAATCGTATGCTGAAAAGCATCATGTGGACCAATTCAGAACTGAATAGATTCTGTGTTTAAAATTTCAAGGAAAAGATCAGAAAAATGGGGGGAAAATGGGGGGGGGGTTATAAATCCAACTTATCTACATGACTAAACCCTGTCAGATAAAGTGGCAACCTATGGCTAAAGGCTACGAAACATTAAATATTCATGTAGCACTGGGACTGGTCAGATGAAACTGCACTGGCTATGTTGGAGCCACACAAATCCACAGAGCAGCTCAATGACACAATAAATCTTAAGCACACATTCACTGAATCATAAAACTGAGTCACAAACCTGTTCACTGTCCTTACAGCACAGCTATGCTCAAGATCAAAGCGCTTAACAGTTAGATCGGAGGTTTTATTACACAGGGGCGAACTACAACACTCTTCCCTCTCAAACAACAGATACCTGTCGGCAGTATTTCACCATGTTTTACTAGAGTTTGTTTCAGGAGACAAGTGGAAACAGCAGCGTTGTTTCACAAGTCTACATTCCCAACAAGACAGTAAATCACCATCCTAATATTCATACGATGAAGAATTTGCATTTGAAAATCTTCACAGGGTCGTGATGCTGGATCTTCAATGAAATTATCGTAAATTTCAGCTTTGTACATAATAGAGTCTTGAAGGGGTTTCATAATTGTTCCCCCTTTTGTTTTGTAGCTAGTAGCAGAAATCTAATAAAGATGAACTTAGCAAAAAAGATCAACGACGCTAGAGTTGAGGCAATGACCAATATTAATATAGGTAACCAGTCAGGTGGAGAAAGCGAAAGGGGTATTTAAATGATACCATTTTAGAATAGTGTGGATGATACTTCACAGAAAGTTTTTTCTTTTCTGAAATATTGTATTTACAAGATGAAAGAAATAAACAAACATCCAAAACACCCGGAGCACTGTGGAACATAACTTCCGCTGTTCCACATCAAGAAAAGACAAAAACAGGTAAAACATTTCCCCCCCAATCAGGGAGAAGACGCTCAGTCTTCACCTGATGGAGCATCCTCCTCGGATACATCGTCCTTTTCTTCTTTCTCTTTCTCGCTCTCTTTCTCCTCCTTCTCCTCGCCGTCGTTGTTGTCCTCCCCTTCTGCAGCACTCTCCTCCGCTTTCTTGGCTGGGGGTGAATCTTTCTTATCTCTGTCTTGCCCTTCCTCCTCTCCTTCTTCCTCTCTGGGACTCTCGATGTCTTCATCCTCTTCTTTACGCACAACCTTCTTCGACACAACTCTCTTCACCTTTGTCTGCCGTTTCCCTCGCTTCTTCTTGGGCCCTCTGCTCACTGACAAGAGACCATTATGTATATTACATATTAAAAGGATTTACTGTGTATATTACCAGCGCTTCTACTGATCTATTCATCATGAATTTTTTACACAATGTAAAAGGAACCTGTTGTATTCAAATGATTCTAATGAGTTGGAGGTATATGTTTTTTTGGACAGTGACAACATATTTTGCAAAGGCATTGCTGTTTATCCAGTAGATGAATTCTAAATCAGGGGTGCCCAATCCTGGTCCTGCAGATTTACCAGCCAGGAGAGTTCAGATCCAACACACCTGACTCTAATATGTCTCTGGATGCATCATTACCTGGATTAAGTGTGTTAGATTAGGGTTGGAGCTAAACTCTGCATGGTGGTAGATCTCCAAGACCAGGACCTGGTACTGCTGCAGTAGATGCAACAGAATATACAGTAGATGTAACTCCTGTCCCCATCTGGCTGTACCTGAAGTTCTTATTTTTGGTTTTGTGGACTTCTTATCCTTGCTCCTCCTCCTGCTGACTTTCGAATTCCTCCTTTTGGGTCGCCCATAATCACTGTCGTCATCATCGTCTTCAACCATGAAGTCTTCATCGCTGCCCGAATCCTCTATGGGTAAAAAACATACAACGTTTTTTTTTTTACAGACAGCTCACTGTATATAGAACACAACACATAACTGCTTACTCCAACAGTGGTAACATACCTTATTTATTGTACTTACAGAATTATGTGTATATATACAAATGTATACATCATTCATAGATATACTTATAATTGTATATATATTGTTCATATAGTTATGTATTCCATAGATACGTCATATTTATGCCTGTTACTGTGCATTTGCACTGTGCATGTAGCACTATTGCTACTACTTGCACTTCTGGTAGACGCTAACTGCATTTTGTTGCCTTGTACTTGTGCTGAGCAATAACAATGAAGTTCCATCCATCCATCCATCCATCCATCCATCCATCATATAGCTTCACCTCATCACAGGGTTCTAAACCATTACTTTTCAGTATATAATGTAAGACAAATTTTCTGAGTGTACTGAAAATAAGGAAAAATGTCTGCACCTCCTGTATAGACATCGCTGTCCTCTTCCTCTTCTTCTTCTTCTCCCTCCTCTTCCTCACTACCTCCATCCCCAAGAAGAATCTCTCTCTGTTTAGAGACTGCTTTACTGGCAGCCTGCCGCACCTGCCGGCCCTTCTTCTTCACCACCTTATCATCATCGCTGTCAACTGAAGATCCAAGAAAACAAGATATTACACAAACTACACACCTTTATGCTACAAAGACAGACACATGGAAACTGTCTTTAATGTAACGATAATCGTAACAACCATAACTTTAATGATAAACATTATTTTCTCTGATCATTTGTTTTCTACATCTTTACGAACAGCATTTGCCTGTAGAGCGACAACAAATACCTTCAGCTCTTTTCCTTTTAGCAGTCGCCTGCCTTCCCTTGCTAATCTTTTTAGTCTCATAGTCACTGTCACCGCCGTCGTCATCCTCCTCCTCTTCGCCATAGTCATTATCATCATCACTCAAGTCCTCTGTAACACAAGGTTAGAAAAACAACAGGGCTTCTGATGAATGGGCAGTGGCTTTTTTATTCAATATGCTGGAAAAAGCAGCAACAGGAACTCGACTTACTCTTGCGGTCTGTGCACCGAGACTCCTCACTGTGCAGGAGAAAACACCGGTTACACTTAATCTCATTATTCGCCATCTTATTCATCATCATCATCATCATCTAAACCGCTTATCCTTCTGGGTCGCGGTTCGCCATCTTATTATTTTGTTTTAATACTTCATGCATACATAAACTTACTGTTACTGATATCCATATGGGAAGGTAATATTATATCTCAAACTGAATCAACCATGCAGCACCCTAGAGCTGAGTCTATGTTTACAGGTGTATTTACATTATTATAGAATTACTACATAAACACATATATCTCTTTTCTAGGAACACCAACCTGTGTTTCACTGCCTTCTTGGGTCTGTCGGAATCCCCTTCATATTCCTCATCTACGTTCAAGCATTCAGAATAAGGAATGTTATAACATAATACTTGCAATTTATCTTAGAACATGCTGCTAAATATGGCTTGTGCATGAAGTACAAACTAATCTGCAACTTACCAGCATCATCAGACTCCTGAAACTGAGCATAGTCAACCACTCGCTTATTCCTGTAGGGACATACAGAGATATCTACATCATAATCCACGGTAATATAAAGTTATGTAGGTTTTAGGCATTAGTTATTTAAGAAGTTGTTTACTAAATCATTAATAATACTAATGAGATACTGATGCTCAATAAATCTAAACAAAAGTGAAAATAACAAGTAACTCAGAAGGATGAATGGGTGCTTAACTGCAGTGGGTGCATGCACAACTGCAGGAAACAATGAATGAGTGAATGAATAAATTAATGCTGGCCAATAGAACACACTGGCGCCAATATCGACCCAACACGGAGGCCAGTGCGCCCAATTTGTCTTTTTTTAACATCATAAGGTCTTTCCCCTCCTCACAAAGACAGCTTTAGGCATCTGTGCTGCAAAGATACAAAGTCTACACATTTAAAACAGACCCAAACGGGGGGGCGGGGCAGCGGAGAAACCATGCTTGGCGGAACTGCCCATAAATTTAACTGTTCTGGTGAACAGTTTGAAAATATGACGGGATTAAGTTGTCCTGACTAACTAAAACGGTTCGGTTACGTTACCTGCTACACACTATTACCATTAACAGTCTATCGATTAACAGCCACGCATCCGTACGATAATAAAGCCATAATAGCACAGCTGTAACAGCTGAATAAAGAAGAAAGTTTGTCGTAAACAATGTGGGCAGATGCGTGTTTACACACTACCTTACAGTTACATGTTTGACCTTATCTTATGTTATATATGAAGATGAACCAATACTTTAGCCACATTAGTAGGCGGAGAGCGGGACACGCACATCCATGAAAGTAACTAACGTTAGCCAAACACGTGAACGCTGAACCAGGCCAGCAAAGTCTCTAGACTACTAAATGTGTCAAACAGTTAACCACGTTAACTCTTTACATGATTTGAGAGTTAAACTGACCAGTTTTAATGTCTTGTTCAGGAGCTAATTGGCTACTCAGAGAGGGAGCGAGCGTTTACAGCGTTTACCCTGCCGTCCGTTTTGTTCAGACGGCTTGCGTATTCAGCGTATGCTTTAAGCACTTTTTAAAGCAATATCATATTTTCAAGTGCAGAAAAATATCGATATCGTTTTTTTATTATTTTAACAAGTCTCTGTCCTGGTAAATAAGCTAACCAGCAAGCAGCGGGTCTTCTCAGTTTCACCGCTAGCCGTTAGCATCCGTGTAGCTAGCAAATGTGGGTAGGTGCGAGATGTACAGCGTTAGCAACAGCCAGCTAACGTTAACGTAGGGACATTATCAAACATTTACTGGCGGGATGCCTATTGTTTATTTGGCATGCAGTGGCGCAAGTGACATGAAAAATCAACGCACCTCGAAGGTCTTGCCATTGCGCCGATGAGAATCCGTAACTTTTACTTTTCCTCCAGTGCCCAATAATGTTCGCAGAATATTGGCGGCAGCTTTGGTTACACAAGACGGCTCCTAGCTGGGTAGCTGGGTAGCTCCGTACAGGCAGCGTGCGCTGTGCCCTTCGCAGCTCAACCAGGTGTCTTTCTCGCCGAACCTCTCGGCAATGATGTACTGTTGTCGTAGCAGGAGGCTAAGCTAACTTACTTAGCTAACGGTAGCTGGCTAAGTTAGACAGAGAAATGTCAAACGTAGGCTTTTCTCGCCGTCCTAACTGCATTTAAACAGGGGACGGGGGGAAACAAACTGGCTCGACTAAGTAGAGACGGAATTGACCCGCCTGCGCCTATCGACGAATGGTAGCTAACTAGCTAGCTAGCTGCTACTGAAAGCATAGCGCCTGGCCTGTAGCAGCCAGGAGGAGCTGAGTGTGTGTAAAGTGGGATGGGACTGAGAGGCTGAAGACTGCAAGATGCCCGCAAATCAGGAACGCATGGCAAGTCTGGGAAGTATTGGGAAATACTCAACCCTTAGCCCGAACGTCCCGGCGCTAACTGGCTCTCAAACTGGGATCATGAAGTCTTCCCATCTAATTTTTAGTAAACACTGCTCTGCTAGAATGCAGGGATCAGAGAAGAGGCACGAAGAACCAACAAAATCTGTTTTATGAGCTTTATTAAACAAGCCTGAGCACCAAGGATGTGAACATTGTTGCTTGAGAGACATAAGGGCTCTGTAGTCTGCCTTTGGGGGGCCGACTGGAGTTTCTTTACTGGTAAGAACTAAACACTTTAAACACTTTACTGAAAATCAACAGGACTTCATTTTCCTTTTAATAGGATGGTATGTTTTTAGAAAGAAGGTGAAACAAAGTAACAGTGTTTAAGGCAGTAAGTGGCTTAATATGGAAAGATTGAGGCTTTAACTCCAGTTGCAGCATGAGCAGCTGGTGTCAAACACCAGGCCAGTTGCACACTGCTGGAAATAGGTTTTCCCTCCATTGCACTCATAGAACTTGTTGCGGTTGGAGGAGTCTGGGTACAGTCCATTGGCTTTGCCGACGCAGAATGAGCTGTTCATGCCACTGGTGCCACTGGAGCTTCCCCCACTGGAGCTTCCCCCACTAGAGCTTCCCCCACTGGAGCTTCCTCCACTGGCACTGGGGGTGGTGCTGGTCACACCTGGTATTGGGGGGAGTGGGGTTGCAGGAGGTGTGCAGGCTTTAAAGAAAACGAAACAAAAATAATTGTTAGCACAGAGGAAGCATGCCAACGTTAATAACTTTGAGCAGCTTTGTGAAAAAAAGTCTATCACAGTCAGCTATCATTGCTTATCAGTATGGTGTCGTATTTACCTTGCTGGTCCAGATTAAAGGCCTTGTGAAGCACATTAATCAGGGGATATTTGCCCTGGTTGCAGAAAGTGCCCAAAAAGTCATCCATGTCAATGGTCCACACCATAGCTCCAGCAAAGTTATTCTTCATCAGCCACTGAGCCTGTAGAAACATGTTGACTTGCTTAATTCTTTTCTGCACCCTTTTATAATTGATTGTTTGCCAATGTTTCTTCATGTGCAGTTGAGTTTGAACATCACTACTTAACAGTAGCGGTGTAAGGTTCAGTATGATTTTCCAGCTCCATTTAATTTTGGGTGCTTTATGTACATAAAAATGTCTGTTTTTTAGAGTTCTAATTATCTACTAAACAGATTGATTTGCATCAGATAAACACTGTATGTTCTCCAGTAGAACGTTTTTCAATGCCTCTCACTTTCTAACAAACTAAACTGCTCTAGCCCCTAGAATTTAGAAGCATCTACAAAAAATGTCCAGTTATTTTGGTCACGGGGCATAGACAACAAAAGCCTCTCCCCTTCCTGTCCACTTTATTTTGATAGGATGCACCCAGATATCTAATTTTGATCATTGGCGGTGTTTCCCACAAAAGATGACAAATGAAAGACCCTCTGGAAAACCCAAGGGGTTTAACAGCATTAAAGTTCTGTACTCTGTTTTAAACACCTTTACTACCCAAGACATTATGCTTACCTTGATCCCAAAGCTCTTCATGTTGTCATAGCCAACCCACTGGTTTCCATTATAGGCGTATGGCACATCTTGCTGGGAATTCCACACCTCTGTCGCTCCATCTTTCAGGAAGGTACAGATCTACCATGCATAGGCACAAAGATCAGAAAAATGTAATATCACAAATATTTATATATATATATATATATATCATATTTACAACTTTGGGACTACACATAAACAAACAGACATAATACAGTAATTAGGGTACCTCAAAATAAGCAAGTTCTCCTGCTTCTTGAGTGTATTTTCCTGCTGTCCCAGCTCCAGAGCTGGGCGCTCCAATTCCGTGGTCAGCAGGGTTTTTAAGAGTGAAGGTGTTTCCATAGGTGGGGAACCCAACTAGTAACTTCTCTGCAGGAGCCCCATTGTTCCTCCAGTAGTTCATGGCATAATCCTAAAGAAAACCACTAGATCAGCTTTCAGATCTCAAACCAACCTTTAACACTACAAAACTAGGGCTGGGAAACGTAGGCAAAGAGTATTGATTGACCTACTTTACATACATTTATTTATTTATTTATTTATTTATTTATTTTACATATCTTAATGGAAACAACTGCAGACTTACCACATTGAAGTAGATGTAGCTTCCACTGTCAAAAGAATCCCTGTACAGGGGGCTGCACTCTCCTGTGAAAGGGTCCCAAGAGCCATGCATGTCATAGGTCATCACATTAATCATATCCAGTGATCTGGTTGAGGAGAGAATCAGAAATAATATCAGCGGTGTCACCTACGTGCAGCTAGTGTAGTTTGTAAACTCCATGGTCCCAGATTGAAACCACATAGATTTTTTATGCAATTTAGTGCATTAGGCTTAATACACCTCCAAGATTTTCAAAGGGAAAAGGGACTGGGTTTGACTCACTGTCCTAGCTGAGGAATCTGATAGGCAGTCTCGATGGTGCCTCTGCCTGACGAGACGGCGGCAGACATCAGGAGTCGAGCTCTGTTGGTCTGCTTAGCCTCTGCCTCGAATGCGGCCCTCATCTCCTGTTCATCACCACAAAAAGGAATACAAAGTTGTTGCAGTGATGTTTTACCCCCTTGAAGGGGAATTTTAAAAAAATTCATGCATAATTCAATAATTGAGTTGTTTTTTTTTTTTTACAGTGGTGGTGAAAGGAACCAGAGGTTACAGTGTCTGCATTGCAAATGTAGCCATTTTATTTACTGTCCAAAATGATAAGTGAACCTACATGCATCTTCTTTATTTGTAATGTTGATGATGGTAAAATAGTGTTAAATCTGAAAAAGTTGGTCTTTTTTGGGACTATTCTGCCTTTAACACTCTGCATGTATCTCCACACCACCAAAAATGACATTTTAGACTAAAACGTTATTTCAAAACTATCGTGAATCAATGTCTCAGGCATCGGGTAATGCATTCATAACCATTTGATGTAATAGCTTTCTGTCAGGTAGCGATATTTAGAGATATTAAACACTTTCCTGTCACCACCACTGTGAACAGTTCTGAGTCTAGAACAGAGCATTCCACATCAAACCACTCTGAATGACCTTGTTTACATCTTAATAATTTATATATAACCCCAATTTTCCATAGCGCACATTTCAGTTCCTCAAACTTATGACTACATTACTTACATTTTAGTTTCATAGTAGTAAATACTTCATAGTAGAAACAGAATAATGAGCCCTATGATTAATAACTGGAGTCTGGGGTTCTAAGGGGGATCTAACGTTTGCTTTGCGCATTCTTTCAACAGAATTTTGTATATTTGGATTTGGATTGTCCAGTTTTTAGCGCTGTGGTTGATTTCCAATAATTAATCTTGATGAAAGGTGAAATATGTCACCGTCGTTACAAGACTCCATTTTTATTTATGTTTTCTCCTGTAAAATTTGTTTTGTAGACATACAAAGTTTGTTGCAACAGATTGTTTTAAAGTTAATGGAGGCTTACAGTAATATTTATATGCTTCAACGTTGAAAAAAGAAAAGTTAGCAAACCCACTTCCAGCAGAACGGAGAACAGCTGCTGATCTTGAGGTGGGCTTCCTCTGTTTGCTGGATACTCCCAGTCGATGTCCAACCCATCAAACTCATACTTCCTCAGAAACGCAATGACAGAAGTGATGAAGGTCTGGCGGTTGGCAGCAGAGGCCACCATGGCAGAGAATCTGGCAAGAGTGATGGGGAGAACATGCAATTGATCTTCATATTTTAAGTGCTTTAAACATTAGAAAACATTTGGAGCTAAAATGGTTTTAGAAGTTCTTACCCTGACGAACCAAAGTTCCACCCACCAACTGACAACAGAGTTTTCAGGTTGCCATTCCTGCAATGATGAAAGAGAGAGAATTGGTCACAATGGTAGTTAAAGGAAACATGTCTGAAGTTAATTCCTCTAAAAGCTAAATCACAGAAATTTATGACACAAAATAGTTATGAATATGCTGCCCGATGCCTGGGACATTGTTTTCCAATAGTTTTGAGATAAACTTTTGGAATAAAGTGTATTATTAAAGGCAATTCATAGCAGGATGTTACTTGCAGGAAAAATAGTATGCAAAGAAAATGTAATTTTTTCAGATTTACCTCTAATTTACTGTTATGAACATCACATATAAGACACGTGTAGATTCACTAGTCATTTTGGATGGTAAATAAAATGGCTATATTTGCATTGTAAGCATTGCAAGCCCTGGTTCCTATCACCACCACTGTAAGGAGGTCTGTAAGTTTCTCTACAATGAACCATTTCATATCAAACCAATCTGAATGAGTTCATTTACATCTTAATGACTGAATTATATGGAAATTGTGAAAAATTGGAAATCGAATTCATACACAAAAGCAGAAATGAAGCTTACTGAACATAGTATTATTTTGTAAAATAGAAACCAGATTTAATTGACACAACCTGGGGTGTTGTTTGAGTATTATTTTTTTAGACCTCTATTTAACATCTGTGAAGATGTCTAACATCTGTAAACACTTGTATAACGTTGCATCAAATCTATGCAACACCATCAGTTCACTTGTTCAACGCACTCACTTGTCCTTCAGGGCATTGAACTGGCTGTAGAGCTCCACATCATTCCATTCATAAGTGGCAATTTGGTAGCTGCTGGTCATGGTGGCGAAAGCGTAGAGGAGATGGGTACAAAGGCAGGGGTCGATGTCATTGGGCATGTAGATGGTGGGAGGTGGACGGTACTGTGCCCAGTTGGTGAAGTAGCATGATAAAATGTAGGCTGAGCCTGTCCAAAGCAACAGTGTATTTAGACCTGTGTTCAGGCATTAGTTCCTGAGTAAAGAAGTGATTCAGTCATTGAACCACACTAACATACTTACCAAGCTGCATATGGAGCAGCAGGGCCAAAGCTGGTTCAAAAACAAGAGAAAGAAAGAGAAATGAGACTTTGTGATCTTCTTTTCCTTAAATAAATCATCTTGTGAGGGCTTCAAACGCATTTTCTTTAAGGCTTAAAGACAAAAACGCACCCTCCCTTCATCAGAACTATCATTAGTATCAAAGCCACTTACCCGAGACCAAGACTACCTTGCCCATTATTGCCTTGCACAAAGAGCATAGCATGAGTCCTGCTCTTTTATACACCCATTAGTTGGCTCTTATCCTCTCAAATCATGTTCCTGGCAGAGGGGAGGTGTTTACAGTAGATTGTGATTCTGCACTTAAGATTATCACACATTGTAAGGCTCATAGATTAGAGCATGATTTCCTGTTTATCGGTATTTCTACTGTATGTGCTTTCCATTGAATAGCGCTAGTACTGTTAGTTCTTTTTGCTGTTCATATTAAACATGATTCACCTCATACTATTCAGAATAAATTTCATGTTTTTTTGTAATCTTTAAATGAAATGTAGTGCCAGCCTATAAAACATCTTCTAAGATTTGATTACACCACCATGCACCATTGGGTGGGGGGAAAAATATCAGTTAAATATAATTATAGCCAGGTTACAGTTTCTGATAAATGTTGATGTTGAAGCTGCACTATGTGAGATTGTTTTCTTTTGGTTACATTGAAATTGACAAAAGTAGAACTGTAGAGTCAGAAGAAAGAACGTGGTGTGTCACCCTATAAAGACCATGTGTCAAACACAAGGCCCGCGGGCCAAGTCAGGCCCGTGACACAGTCCTATTCGGCCCGCAAAATTATTTTAATTTTCTATTCCTATTAGCCTGTTTCAACCTAAGATGCACTACAGTCCCCAGCATGCACTGCAACATAGTGTGCGTTCTGACCCCCAACAACAATCTATAGGCCAGCGCCAGTTGCACAAAAAGAAATGATGCCTGGTGTCTAGTGCAAGCAAATAGGCAGTTTAAAAAAAGGTACCTAAAACAATTTATTTTTATTTACAATTATTTTTGTAGTATTCAGTGCCTTTTATTGCTGTTACAGTTTGGGCATATCTAGAATAAACAATGACCTGTTTGGGTCGTGGCAAAATGTTCAGTAAAATGAAATAAAAACACAGCTGGCCCACAGATTTGCTGCGATTTTTTAATATGGCCCTTTTAGTGGATGAGTTTGACACTCCTGCTGTAAAGCCTGAAATTGTCATTTAAAAGTTGGCAGCATTGAATGGAGCTGGAGTTTTTCAGACCACATCATACTTCTTTCTGTATTAATGTCACAAGCACAGACTCAAATGAAGGTCCGGCTTGATGTTTAGGCCTCAAATGCAGTGTATGTGTATTTTTATTTGCATGACATTCTGTAATATTCTGTATATAATAGTTGATGTATGTGTCCCATCAGACCTGCCTATGTATAGATATTCACATATCTCTTCAGCTCCTTTCACATTGGCTCTTTACTATTCTTTCTTATTTATTTATTGTCTTTTTATGTTATTTGTCCCTTAGTTAAGTATTTGTATGTGTAACATACAAAATTAAGTGATTCTGATTCTGAACTTCAAAATCAACATTATGCTAATGAAGATATGATGACAATAATAGTTCATTCACTTACATCCTCGGAAGACACGTCCCTTACCGAGTGCTGACTGGCACGTTGCATGCAATGATACATTTCCACCAGAGGGGTCTCCAATTCCCCAAAACGTACATAGTGGAGCTTTAACATATGTAAAAGGTAATCTTCATGATTTGTCCATCATTTGTCAAAGATTTTTAAAAAGCTTTTACCATGACATCCACAAGCGGAAAAATATACTATACGACACTATACAGTGAATGCAGGATCAATTCCTTTTCACAGTAGCCAAGCAGGTCAACATTTATAAAAGAGTTTTATTGTGCTTAAATGGTGTTTTTTGTAGCAGTTATGCATGATTTTCGTGATATAAAGGAAACCAAGTCTTTGTTGAGAAGTGCGAATTGCTTTCGACCCAGGGGGTTCTCATTTCGAACCCCTCCACTTTCATCCCTCGTTGCTCATTAGCAGCTCAACACAGATTCACAACATTTCACACACCGAGACCTATGAGCATTCTGGTTCATCTGTTAAGAAAGTTATGGAAAATGTTTTATTTTATAATATTAACTGTAAATATCTGGCAGGGAGAAGGATCACCAGAGGCCTACACAAAAAGGCTGTAATCACGGGTGTCTACAGTTATTGTCACCAGATAACTGTTATTGACTTGCTGAGTCAGCCCTGCATCAGTAAACCATGTCTTCAGTATATATTACTGAAAACCTACTACTTTGCTTATCGATGTGCCAAAAACATGTGAGAGCACCTTCTGTAGTTTTGACATGATGCTTATTTGTTTGAAATGATCCACATAAAGTTCCGTAATTACATATGTCTGTGTGTGTTTCTTTTTATTCCTTTTCAGAAGAATCACAGGGCTAATCTACAACCCAGTAACCCTTACTTTGTTTCATCTTTGTAAAACTGAAAGGATAAGTTTGGGGTCAACTTTACTGGGCAGTCATAGAAACTAAACTTTTGCACACAGATAATGAAAAACAGCATCTATTTTTGCATAAAACAGCTCATTCAGCTACGTACAGCTTCCAGAAAAGTAGCCAAGAAAAACACGTAAAGAGCCAAGTGGAATTATTTATCTGTTATCAGAGAGTTAGAATTAGGGCACTAGTCCTGCAATTACTAAACAGCACTGATATGATGATACTGTTATCTCAGGTAAACAGAGTCAGTAGGACATTCCTGACTCATAATTAACACATTCACATGAGTCAGCACAAATGCGTAACACCTTTACTGAAGCAGCTGTTTGTGTTAACAGTAGATTTGTAGTTAAATCCATGTTTTCTGCTTCAGTATGGCATCTAATCTCACCTGAACTTCATGCATAGTGCAGCTACTTTTTTACCTTAAGAACATCATTTCTGTAATGTTACAAGATGTGTTTCTAGGGAACACTTATAATGTATAAAGACATCAATTTATTCATGCTCAATGCAAAATGTCTATAATATTGGAACAGAAAGGCTGTTGAAAAGGTAGAAGGGACACAGTGATGCTGACACATTTGAAACATTTCTTCAGGCTACAAAGGGATTTTATTTTTACAAACCTTGAGCCTAGAAGAATTAGGACTGTGTGCGAAATGCTAGTAAAATAGAAAGCAGTGAATTGTTTGAATTTTATTAGCTAATGTACAATAATTCACACAATATAATAATATTTTTTTGTAAATAAACACTCATTCAAAATTTGATGCTTGAAACATGTTCTAAAATGTTGGGACAGGAGCATGTTTAGCACCGTGTTAAGTTAGTTTTTGAAAACATAAAGCCAAAGAAATTCAACCCCCTACTTTCAGCCTTTCTTCCAAAGCCACTCCCTCAAAACGCCTGAATACGCAGAGCCTACGGACATATACACACTCAGATTATATACAAGCATAAACATCACCAGCTAGCGTACATCTACAGCCTAGTTAACATTACAAAGCTGAACTTGGATTCCTCTTCGCCAGCTTCTTGTCTAAATTTTCCTGTTCCACCTTGAATGGTGCAGCAGTCACTTCAGGCAAGAACAAAAAGCTGATTTCAGCTTTGTGTTAACATTAGCGTTAATGTAGCTACATAAGTAGCTAGCTATGTTGGCTACATAAGTCAGGAAATTAGCAAATTCCCCCACAGACAAAACAAAGCAGGGATAATTACCTGTCCAACAGAAAAATAGCAAGCTTTGCGTCGCTTTCCAGGCCTTACAACTCCCTCACACTGATGTTCTTTAGCAGTGTGAGCTGTTGTAGGTAGCTATGTAACTTTCCCTGTCATTCTTGTGAACCGTGCTTATTACCTTTCGTGTGTGTGTGTGTGTGTAGAGATGTATGATGAACTCCGCACATAAGCAATTGAGTACATGTGCAGAGGGCACATATGGGCAAGACGTGAGGTAGGTAGGTAGGCAGACAGGCAGGTGGGCCATCCAATCATTTCATTCAGTCCAAATGAAATGACTGGACAGGGTTTTTTATAGTCCTGTGGCCTCTGCAGATAATTTTTTTTTCATTGTCACAGCATTTAATTTATTGATTACTATCGGGCTGTAAAGAGTATTTAAAAAATAACAATATTTCTTAAATAAATCACCTGTTCCACCTTTAATAATCATTTGCAGACTGAAGACAGCAATTGATCTAGTTTTGAACTTTACACTGTTAACAATCTGTGGGCCTTTTCTTAATCGACCCAGAGATGTTTTCTTGTCAGACTACAGCTCATATTTTGTTTTCTTGTCAGACTACAGTACATATTTGACTCATACTGCAATACACGTTTCCACTCAGACCAAAAGTTTACCCATCTAACCACAATATGTTTCCACTCAGACCACCAGTTACCTCGTCAGACCACAATACCTGTTTCCACCGTACATCAGTCCATTTAAGCTGAGCTTGAGCCCAGAAAGTCGGCAGCGTTTCTGGATGTTATTGACATACAGATGCTTCTGCTTTGCATAGTATAACTTGCAATTGTGACGCAGTGACGAACGGTGTTTACTGACATTGGCAGTAAACTGGAGCATGCCAGTTTTTTAATGAAGTACTATCTGATGGGCATTCAGATGTATTTTTTTGGCCTTGCCCTCGATGGACAGGCATTTCTCCTGATTTTTCTGATATTATGCATTGTAGAAGGTAAAATGCCTAAAATTCTTTCGCCCACTTGTTGAGTAATGCTGTTCTTCAGCTAATTTGTTGATACATGTTTTGGCAAAGTGACAAGCCTTGACCCACCCTTGCTCATAGAAGCCTAGGCCTTTCCTACATGCTCTCTTTAACCAAGCATAATTGCATCCCCTGTTTAAAATGTTTTTTGATAATTTCACTACTTTTCTGGAGCATGTTACATGCATCAATTTCAGAATGAGTGTATATTTACAAAAAGCACTGTAGTTGATAAGGTAAAACATCACATGCCTTGTCTTTGTGAAGTCTGTGTTTAAGTGCAGGTCAGTGTGGATTTTTTTTTTGTAATAGAGGTTAACATACAGCACAATATCTCAACTCAAACTCAATAGAGGACAACTGCATTTCCTTAGATGAAGGTTTGTTGAATTATTCATGTTGTTTTTGAAGTGGTTAGCACCAAAGTCTTTAGGCAGAAGGTGACCTCTGGTTTGAATGGCTCTGTAAAGTCTGAGTGAGCAGTCTCAGTTATTTTAAACAAAAGCAGCGATAAGATGTGAGTTGATAGACCACGCTGTGAATTTTCCCTTCTTTCTTTGGTCGTATTTCCTTGGTTTTAGTTTCACAAAAAAATGTTTGAAATAGTTCTTAATGTATCAAATAAATACATTGACAATATTCAAAAATCACTTTATTAAATGAGAAGAGCAAATTTAATAGCATAAATAGCCACATGTACGGCTTTAAAGGGTTAATATATACTAAACTTCTGAATTTGCTCTGATGAGAAGCTGGTGCTGTGAGACTCGGGTAGCTTGCAGTTTCTTTAGTAACTCTGCCCTCTC
Organism: Colossoma macropomum; assembly: GCF_904425465.1. Taxonomy (NCBI): domain Eukaryota; kingdom Metazoa; phylum Chordata; class Actinopteri; order Characiformes; family Serrasalmidae; genus Colossoma; species Colossoma macropomum. Next base: position 15,076,515 of record NW_023494802.1, on the reverse strand, counting down.
CTGAGTATTTACTGTAACGTCCATGATTTGTTTCATGTCTACTGATATTAAATTCATTATAATCTTTTGCAGTGGCATTACTAGAGGGGGTGCAGAGTGGGCAGTCGCAGCGGGGCCCGCGGACCCTCTTGCACTGGAGTAAGCTGATTATGGTGCTGTCATACTTCATGGATGGGTGTCATACTAAATAGACTATTTAGTATAACACATTTCAAGTCTGGAATCACTTCTTATTGTAAACAATAACAAGCAACTCAAAAATGACATGTAAAGTTCCTTATCTAAGAGTTTATTTGTTCCAGAAACACTAACATTAGAAACATAAACACAAATAAAAAATGCATTGGGACTATGTATGCCTTGAGAGCATCAGCTCGCTTGAGACGTAATACCGAATAAACGTACGAATTCCGCTGTCATTTTTTATTAATTGAAAGTAATTTTTTATGGTGTAGGGGCCCATTAATTGTTTTTGCACTGGCACCTTAAGATCCCAGTTACGCCACTGGTCTTTTGACATATACATCTGCTGTGGCTCTTAATGAAAAAGTATTCAAATTTCCATCTTGTCAAAATCACCGGTTCTCAATGTCAAGTTTGCGCTTTATGGCTGTAGTCTTGACTAAACCAAATGAAACCATCAGGTGAAACGAAACACTGCAACATATTGGCTACCAGGCCACTTATAACACATTCTAAAATAGAAGCCATGGGCCACTTGAAATCTGTCTGCATGCCACATTTGGCCGTGGGGCGGATCTCTGGACACCCCTGGTCGAGGTAATCAAAGTCTTTGAATTTGGATTCTCAAATATCATTGCAAGAAAGAGAAGTATCTCCAAAATAGTAACTTTAGTTAAGTGATTTTAGAGCATTTCTATTGGTCCATTCATCATGAACTTTTCACACAACGTAAAAGCTAGAGTGTTAAAATGATGTAAAAAAAAAAATAAATAAAAAACAACAAAAATGGAGATGCATGATTTGGACTGTGACAGTATATTAATTAAGTGAATTCAAACACAATATTTGTGTAGGAAATTTTGTGCAGCAAATACTGTGAATAAAATGGATCATTGTCACTGTAGTGAGTGTTTAATTCATTCCTCTATTTCAGGCACTGTCAGGTTTTCGTCGTAGACATGAAGACCACTGATGTGTCCGATTTGAACAGACAGTTTCTTTCCAGGCAAGACTGCAGTTTATGCAAAGCGACACAGCTTGGCTTTGAGTTAATATCTCTCTTATTTGTAGCAGTTTTCATGTAGATTTTGTGGCCTTTCATTTTTTGCACGTGTTCATCTTTCAAGCCCTGTTATAGTGTTAAAAATTTTAATGCTGATATGCAGGAATGTGGAGAGTTCAAGGCTTCATACAGCACACTCCCAACTGCTCGTCTGATTTGGAACAATAAGGACAAGGGATGATAGTGTAATTCTGCTGGTTAGTCAACTGCTTAAAATTAGGGATTTATTACTTAGATATGCAGAATTCATTAAAACCTAAACATTCCCTCTCACTCTAAGAGGTTCGCTGTTTTCTTTGATGCGATACCAACAGGTGCTAGAAAGACTGTGATATACCTTCTATACAGTCTCTAAACTGTACATTGGTGTTGACTGCCCTCTAGTAAGCCTGAAATCTACGAAGGAATAACAAATACTCAAGCCACTGTAACCACTCCCCCTGCTGTTTATATTTGGAATAACATGTCTTGTAAAATTCAATGGAAAGCAATTTGGCCACTTCCAAAAAAATCCTTCTAACCCACAAAGTGGATGCTATCCTGTGAAATTAATTTTGAAATATATTATATATATTATATAATGTATACACCAAACAGGCATTATGACCATTACGGGTACTATTTGGGTGGTGGATCATTCTCAGCACTGCAGTAACACTGACGTGGTGGTGGTGTGTTAGTGTGTGTTGTGCTGGTCTGAGTGGATCCGACACAGCAGTGCTGCTGGAGTTTTTAAACACTGTGTCCACTCTATTAGACACTCCTACCTTGTCTGTCCACCTTGTAGATGTAAAGTCAGAGACGATAGCTCATCTGCTGCTGCACAGTCTGTGTTGGTCATCCTCTAGTCCTTCATCAGTGGTCACAGGATGCTGCTCACAGGACGGTGTTAGCTGGATATGTTTGGTTGGTGGACTATTCTCAGCCCAGCAGTGACACTGAGGTGTTTAAAAACCTCCAGCAGCACTGCTGTGCCTGATCCACTCAGACCAGCACAACACACACTAACACACCACCACCACGTCATTGTTACTGCAGTGCTGAGAATGATCCACCACCCAAACAGTACCTGCTCTGTGAGGGTCCTTGTGGGTCCTGACCACTGAAGAACAGGGTAAAAGGGGGCTAACAAAGTATGCAGAGAAACAGATGGACTACAGTCTGTAATTGTAGAACTACAAAGTGCACCTATATAGTAAGTGGAGCTGATAAAATGGACAATGAGTGTAGAAACAAGGAGGTGGTCATAATGTTATGCGGTGTATATATAATCACACACACACACACATATATACATATATATGTATATGTATACTGATCAGGCATAACATTATGACCACCTCCTTGTTTCTACGCTCATTGTCCATTTTATCAGCTCCACTTACTACAACCACCATCACGTCAGTGTTACTGCAGTACTGCGAATGATCCACCACCCAAATAGTACCTGCTCTGTGAGGGTCCATAAGGGTCCATACACCTATATATTAAGTGGAGCTAATAAAATGGACAATGAGCGTAGAAACAATGGTCATAATGTTATGCGGTGTATAAATAATCACACACACACACACACCTACACATATATATATATATATATATATATATATACACGTATGTATATACACATAATTTTGATTATAATATTATTACTTATATTAAATTTGTTTCTATTATTATTGTAAATAAAAAGGTAGGTTAAAAAGTGAAAGCCAGTCATTGGCTAAAGCTAGAGGATAGCTATATTTTCAAATAAAAGTGTCTACGACCTTATAAAAGATAACGAGCTCCCATGTTTAGAAATATAATAACATAAAGAAGCCTCTGTTCTATCAGTTCGACAGATTAAACAGTATTAGTGGTAATAAAGTGACCCTGTCCGAGTTAAAGCGAGCGAATGAGGGACGCGCTAAACTCACCAAACTTCACTGGACACGCTTAAAGTCGGAGCCGGCGGCAGTGCATTGTGGGAAGGCATGGCACGGTGAAAGCATAAAGTATGGCGGATGGGGAAGAGCCGTAAGTAGCGTTGAATGAACCAAATATTTAGGGAACAGATTATGATAATGTGTGGATAACCACCTGGTGCTATACGAGTGTGCTTGAACCTTCTTTTATTCTCTCTTTTTAGGGAGAAGAAAAGAAGGAGAATAGAGGAGCTGACTGAGAAGTTAGTGATGAAATGCTAAGCGCTGGCTGCAGGTTTGAGTATTCACAGCATAGGGAGTGTGAAAATTCATCCTTTCTCATCCGAACCGAGACTATCCACTTGATAAAAAGTACAGAACACAGATTGGAGCGGCTCAAAACGCGAGGAAGAAAGAAACAGAGGAAGGATTTTTCTATTTGGACTTCATTGTAAGATATTAGCTAGCTAAGTTAGCTGGCTAGCGGCTAACTAGCCTCTGTGCTTGTCAGCACAAATAAACAAGGCCGTTGTAGAGAGGAGTAACGTTCATTAGGAGAAATGAAGTGGTGATGAATTTTCACATGTTGTACTGTAGCCAACGTTACGTAGCACATTTGCACCAAATCCTTTTTGGAAGTGTCTCTTTGTTAAATCAATGTCAGGTCCTGATTTTGACGCCTGGTTCCATAACAGACAGACAGGCTGGTAGTGAGAGCCGGCACTGCTTACACAGTGACACCCTAGTTTGACAGTAGGATGTGACGGTTAATTTACACCTGTTTTCAGGTTCCGTGTTATTTTTCGATTTAGTTTTGTGTTTTAATAGTTTATTTAACTTTAGTTCCATCTGTTAATGTCTTCATTCTGCAGAGCTCTAATTATACAACTTTTATTTTTAAAACATTGCAGAGTAGTATAAAACGGCACCCCTGTGAACAATAAAAACCCTGAACTGCCTTGTATAAACTTTTATATCACTGTTATCGGAAGAAAACCTCCTATCTCCAAAATGGTAACTTTACAGGAGAAGGAAAAAACATACTTTACTTTTAATGTAAGTCAGTGGAACCAGAATTTTTTCCAAGTCATTTTGGGTCATTGCCTTTAGTCCATTCATATTGAAATTTACACACAATCTAATAGGCAATAGGTACTTTCAAATTATGTCAAAAACTGAAAAACATGGAAAATGGAGATATGAGGTTTTCTTCTGACAACAGTGATGTGTTGTAGGGGTGGGTGATATGGCACAAATATAATATTGTAATGCTTAAAGTCACTTTGACAAATGCTCACTGTCATCACAGTATGTAGTTTTTCTGAGCTTTGATGAGGCAAAAAAGAAATAGTATGGCCACATTTTAAAAAAGATGCTATCAAAAAGTATGAATTCAGTGATTTTTTATTACACATAATCAAGGACCACCTAATTAACCTCTTGGACCCCCTGAATGTCTCAAAATCAAAATTCTGAGTGACCCCTGAAAACTGTGTCATGCCATCTGTTAGTGGAAAAAAAATGCAAATTCAGGGAAAGGTGAAGCCTGGAAATGGCGAGTAGCAACTAATGATGCTGCACACGTCTGTCTCAGGGTTGCGCTGTTGCAGATAGTTGGTCCTTCATAGCCTAGCAACTGTAACTATGCCCAGGATACCACGGAAAAACTTTACAGTATGCCGTAGCATATTTGCAAAGCTGAAAACTCGCCCAAGAGACTGGTAGAAAGAGTGAATTGTTACTCATTTCTAAAACCGAAGATAAAAAAGATGTGTAAGATCTTTAATTAATGTGGGGAACCTCATTGCCATTGAAGCTAGCATCAGGGCCGTTATGGCGAGTGAGTTAATAGCCAGCGAACATGGAACCCCTGAAGTACCAGGGACTATTTCCCACACAAGGCATAATGTAGTACATCCAGTTAAACAGAACTAATTTGGCTGCTTTTATGCTGGAATATACAGTTTGTCAGTGGTTTCCAAGTACTGACAATATCCATGATATGCTCAGAAATAAATACTGTGATATTATGTGATGTAAATTATCACAACAATAAATATCATGTTGCCCACTCCTAGTATAGCATGTCTACATTTTACACAAAGCACAATTACATATTCGCAAAATCTTTGCAAAGTCTGGGTCGAGGCATCGACTATAAACAAATTACTGTTTAAATTTTTTCCACATTTTGACGTTTACATTAAAAAATGCTGTGAGATGCTCAAAAGAGAGCAATGGGTGTGTCAGTGATACAGATTTAAATTTTGAACATTCATAGTGGTAATATATTAAAATCGTTACACCCTTCTATAAAACGAATTACATTTTTTCCTCTAATTTAGGATAGTTCAAATCATTAGATAAGAATCATAGTATAAATAAAGTTAGTTTATTTCAGAAAGAAAGAACAGTCAGAGCCTGTTATGCAGGCTATATTATGACTTTTGTTTTTATTATGATCCTGTTTCAGCTCCCCTGCAACATAAAATTCAGTATGAATGAATTCCAGATCTGTTGTGTGGTTAATCTACTAACCTTGTGCACATTGTGTGAGATGTGTGTATATTTTTCTTGCTGTCTGGTGTTTGGACTGTCATTGGACATTATGACTGGTCCACAGGCCAGTTTATAGTGCTTGTTTAATCTGTTTATGATTTTATTGGTCTATTTATTGAGCGTAATTCTATATGCAGTGATTAGGTTTTTCTCTCCAGAATGGCAGTGGATGTCGGCAGCAGTGGTGATTGGGATGGGCGATGGAGTCACGTGCAGAAGTTTCTGGAGAGATCTGGCCCCTTTACGCATCCTGATTTTGAAGCAAGTGATGAGGTGAGCCACTAAAAGGTTTTGAACAAATATCTATTTGACCAAATATTTATCTTTAGTGTTGCAGTTGATCACTTCCTTTCATTTCCCTTTTTTGTTAAAGACTCTCCAGTTTTTATTGGAAACATGCAAGATTCTAGTGATCGGAGCAGGAGGTCTTGGCTGTGAGCTGCTAAAGAACCTGGTAAAGTTCTAATGTTGTCTGATGGAACTGTAAACATGCTTTTTTATTATTGTACCTTTGTCTGTGCAATTTAGAATCCTGCTTGCTTGAGTTTGGAGATTCAGAATGAGGCTGTCACTGTTACTATTAAATCCCCCTAAAATTTACCTTCTCAAGTAGTGAGTTAGCAATATGCAAGATGCATGTTTTAAATGTTGGGTTGGGCAATATAATGGTAATAAGGTATAATATGGTGTTTTAAAAGTAATTCCAAGATTTAAAAATGATGGTAGTGTTTCAAAATGATGATTTGTCCAATTTTTATTGCCTATCTGAAAGGCAAAATAAACACATTCCACCCATTTATATTTTTAAAGAAGCTTACTGATTGGTAGCACTGGTAGAAAGAGGAGAAAAATTAAGCTACGTTCACATTACAAGCCTCATGGCTCAAATCCGATTTTTTGCTCAAATCTGATCTCTCTGACAGTATGGTTCACACTTGTTTAGGTAAGTGACTCAAATCTGTCATTATTGTGAACGAACCGGCGTCCTGAAATGCCCTGCATGCGCACATCCTGCTCAGTAACGTCACATGAACGAATCACGTACATCAACAAACACACTACCCAGCTTCATTATTAGAGCGAAACGAAGGTGAAAAAGGTGAGATGTGCTGCTTTTCTACTGTTTACAGGATTTAACTTCTGTTCGGCGCTGCTGCCATGGTAACGCTGAATGATAGCGCATGCGCAGTGGGAAAAAAAGCACATGAATTTCGATCTGAGCGGCACATTAAGGTCGCATGGCCATGAATCAGATACGTATCCGATCTAGGACCACATCTGAAAGTGGCTCAGGTCGGATTTGAAAAGATCAGATTTGCGTGTCCACACAGCCCTGAAAACATCAGATCTGTCACATTAGGGCAAAAAATCGGATTTGTGCCACTTCAACCTGGTAGTGTGAACGTAGCTTTAGAGCCAGAAAAAAAACTCTGAAACTGAGCACAGTACTGGCACCACACACCTCAGAACACACTTGATTTTAGCTTTCACTCTAACGCCAGTCACTCCACTTTGCGCACTCTAATGTACTCAAAACAGGTGTCATTTTAGCTTCAGTTTGCTGGAACCAAGCCTGTGCTGTGATGTGTGGCACCTTTGGCCTGTGATGAATTTCACTTACCTGAGGAAAATTAGCCAAATCAACATCTATCTTAAAGTCCTTCGGGGCTCTAAGTTGTCTCCAACTTTCAAATGCATCAGCAATATTTCCTTGCATTTAACTCTGTGTGGTCGTAGAGCTTTTAGAAGGATGCCTAGGTTTTTTTAGGGCATTATCTTACTAATGTTTTTGCTAACGTTACCTCTATTGATCCACCTTGTTTGCTTGCTTCCATGGCTGCAGCACGCTGTGTTTGCCTGCCAATTTGTTTAATATCTGGCGGTCCGGAGTGTTGGAATGGTACTCGGAAATCGGCAGCGGGTGGGATCACAGGCCAAAACACAAATGGACTTTCCGTTTCGGATTTGGAAATTTTAAAGGAGGACAAATTGGCTATAGCATTGTTGTCAGAGAAGCCAGTATTTCAGCATAGCATGTTTCCTTAACCGTTTCCATTCCTCTGATGACATTATGATCATTTTATGGTTTAGTACAGTAAATATATTTCATATTGTTCCTTTAGTGAAGTTATTTTTTAAGATTTATTTGATTATCCTTTTCCAGTGAAGTATTTTTGAGTCTTTGAAAGGCAGTGCATGGTTTAAGTTAAATGTTTATGTTGTTTAATTGTCCAAATTAGTCAGAGATTGTAAAAAAAATTTTTTTGATGAAGATTTTGATGAATCCTTTTACAGACGTAAGTTTGATTAGTGATGAACCTCTTTTCTGGGTGGAAATGTTAAATATCAGTAAATTGCTCAATTACTGATATATAACCAGTGGTGACAGCCCCATTAGTACAAGAAAATGTATATATCAAATACAGCGGATACAGTGGGTTATTGTCACTTCATTGCAGTGAGCGTTTGACACATCCCTCTGTTTCAGGCACTGTCAGGTTTTCGCCAGATCCACGTCGTAGACATGGACACCATTGATGTGTCCAATCTGAACAGACAGTTCCTTTTCAGGCAAGACTGCAGTTTATGCACCCACTCACCTCTGAACACTGTGGCTTTGAGTTGAAATCTTTCTTATTTGTAGCAGTCACAGTTTTCACGTTGACCGTGTTGGCTTTCTTTTTTTGCACATCTCCTTCAAAGGTCTAAAGACGTAGGTCGGCCCAAGGCTGAGGTGGCAGCTGACTTTGTGAACAGTCGAGTTCCTGGATGTCACGTTGTACCGTATCCTTCACAGCATGCACACAGTGAATATTTAGTTGTAACGCAGTGATGGTGTAGTTTCTCTTTCCTTAACAAGCACTTAAGTCACTTCAAAAAAATTCAAGATTTTGATGAATCCTTTTACAGACGTAAGTTTGATTAGTGATGAACCTCTTTTCTGGGTAGAAATGTTAAAGCTGCATAATGTTTATATATATTTTTATTGACAAATATATTACATATTATATTATTTATATATATATTTATTTACAGTAAAATGTTTTGCAATTTTTAAAAAAAACTGCATGCTTTGTTAGTGTTTATTGGCATTTCTTAAAGTTGATTTCTCAATTAGTTGTCAAAATAATATGTAATAACTGATTACTTGATTAAAAATGTAATCAGTAATGGCAGCTATAATATGACATACAGAAACTCCTGCTTCATCTTGTTTTGCTCTGGCTCTTATACAGAATTCCACATTATCGTGTGTGGGTTGGACTCCATCATTGCTCGCCGCTGGATGAATGGGATGCTGGTTAGTACATGTTTTGTTTTTTCCATTTCAGACATTAGATCTATTGTTTAAATATCCCCATTTATTTAGAATGCATCAGGTTGATCCACAGTTCTGTCTTAGAGCTGAATTGCTTGTATCTATTCAAAATCCAGAGCTGTGATTTCAGTAAGATCAAAACAATCCTGCATCAAAGGATGGTGATGTGCATTTATGCCTGTCAGTAGTGTATAGAGCTTCTCATGCCACATCACCACCACAGTATTCATATGGCCCTTTCTCCTGTTACAAGTTGGAATCAGCATGTAAGCAGGCTATTCTTGCCTGACTGTGGCTGTGTGGGCTCTCCTCAGTTGTCCCTGCTCGTGTATGAAGATGGGGTTTTGGATCCTAGCTCCATCATCCCCCTGATAGATGGAGGTACAGAAGGTTTTAAGGGGAACGCAAGGGTCATCCTGCCTGGAATGACGGCGTGTATAGACTGCACACTGGAGCTGTACCCTCCTCAGGTACTAATGTTTGCTTAATGTAGTTCACCCTTAATTCAGCACAGGTTGTTATAGTGCTACATTTATGTATGAGTACATTATCACAACACCTTGTAAACGTGTTGTCATTTCAGTTTTTGCAGTGTCTTCTTCCAGCTATTGAGACCTCAGTGCATTTCTGATTCTGTCATTGGTCTGTCTTTATTTTTTATTTTTTTTTTTTCTTCCTTAAAGATTAATTTCCCTATGTGCACTATTGCATCAATGCCACGGCTGCCTGAACACTGCATCGAGTATGTGAGGATACTGCAGTGGCCCAAAGAAAAGCCATTTGGAGGTACTTGTATGCTTGTTCTGGCAGTGCCTACATTTTATAAGCACTGTTGTAATTGTCACTTTGCACTGAAAAGGATTAAATGATTTTTGCCCTGTCAATGAAAGCATTACTTTTGACACTCTCTGGGTTTTGATAATTCACAGTGTTCCCATACGTCCTGTATGAAAATGTATAGACTTGTTTTCCAGCCATGAAAAACACCTGGAAGATAAGAACACTGAAAAAATGTCCTGCACATATAAGTAAAATAGTTAAGTCATGGATATGGCATATATTCTTATATGTATAATATAACGTGAAAGTTTGACCATTCATACCTATAGTGTATAGCTGCAAGATAAAAATCTATTTTGTTGTTCTCATGTAGTGAGTTTTCATAATAAATGCATCTTTAAGATGCTGCCAGAGAGACATCATTACAAGCCCAGTGAGTGCTTCTTTGTGCTGGGATTGAATCCTGTTCACCCAGATGGAGAATGAATGACTTAACCATTAGGCTGAATGGCCAACTGCAGTATACATGTGCACAACTCAAACTACTCCATCCTGAACTGCAGGCCTGAGTGTTCACACATCTATTATTGTGTTTTAAGCGTGCCAGGCAATAATAGATACTGTCAAAACAAACATATTTAATCATATGTTAATTATTTAACATATTTAAACAAATAAATAAACAAAAATATTTTTGTTCTTGTTTGTCTACATAAAAATAAATATTTGTTTTTGTAGCTTTTATAGAAAAAGCCTCTGAGGTAATGCTGACTTTCTCACCTTTTAGTGCACAAAAAATGTTCTTAAAGTTTTGATGTAAATAGTTGTTAGTATTGCATTTCTTTTTATTTTGCCCAATAGTGAATGGTGCTTTTGTAATTTTGTATTTTGCTTTGTACGTAAAGGAGAGGTTGTTAGATTTCTGTTTACACATCCGAAAAAAAATCTCTTTACTTGCGTCACATCCAGTCAGGGGCACGCTTATTTTTATAATATTTTATTGCTTCTCATATCGTCATTGTGATATTCAACAGCTTTACTGAACATCGCACTTTTATCAGTACCGCACAGTCCTAATACTGTGTCAGAACATCTGGTAGAGCTAGGCTGCATGAACATGTGCCAGCGTCTTGCAGCATGTAATGTATACTTCTGAAATTTAAGTAGAACTGATCAAATGATTGGTTGAGTTTGTGATTTGTGAGGGTCAGTATGTTGTGGGTCATTAGAGACCTGTCAAAATTATTACATAATTGGCTGATCGCCATTATTTGAGCTGACCACAGTTATTTTCCACAGTTGGTTTCTTTTTTTATAATCATATGCTTCACAACAAACACATCCATTTGGTTGAGGCAAATACATGTATGTGAAAGAAGGAGAAAACACATTTATTGAGACACTCCAGAGTTCTAACTTCCGACACTGTAAGTCTTTTAGAGGGCAGCGGTGAATAATGTTTGTTTGTTTGTTTTTGTTTGTTTGTTTGATCTCAAGCTGTTTTTGTCACATCAGCAGCTCAGTAGTAGGATAGCTAATCAGCCAGCTTGGCCACTTTATGATTATATGCTAACGGTTGCATGCAACAAACAAAACAGGATAATTAAACGGTTAATCACAATTATTTGTATAGCAATTAATCATCTGCTAAAATTTTATGATTGTGACAGGCATCGTTATGTTATTGTCTTTAATGTTACAGATGCTGACAGTTGTTCATGATTTTAAATCCAAACCAAAGCTCATGTCATCTTGGCAATGAAATTGTGATGAAATTAACAGCAGTAAGAAACCTAATATACTTAAACATTAATATTCTGACGTCTGCATTATTTTAAATGTTTGCATGCTCTGTGCAGATGATGTGGCTCTGGATGGTGATAACCCTGAACACATTCAGTGGGTGTTTCAGAAGTCTCTGGAAAGAGCAGCTGAGTTCAGCATCACTGGAGTTACCTATAGACTCACTCAAGGTAAAGCCATAAAGACCCTGCATTTTGAGTTTCTAGCTGTAAGCATGTTGTCCTGTGATGCTGTGTAAGTACTCTGCTTCAGCATTCTACTGTGATTGATTCCTTTTCATGTTCTGGGTTTCTAGGAGTGGTTAAAAGAATCATCCCTGCTGTTGCCTCCACCAATGCAGTCATCGCTGGTACGGCTCAAAGCAGACACAACACATTTCCTCTCTACTCGGCTCATTACACTTAGTTTTATTTTCAGAACTGAAGAAAATTGGTGTACTTAACATGCTAAGGTCTTCTAAGCTCTTCTTCTATTTCTTCTTATTCCTTAAATGAGCACAGAGTAGACAAAAGATGTCTTGTCGTATATAAAAGCTGAATATGTAATGTAATACAAATAATAAAACACCTTTAACTTTGCACATATTTTACTTACTGTGTATATTTTTGCAGCTGCTTGTGCTACAGAAGTTTTTAAGATTGCTACAAGGTGAATTTTCCTTCTGCTTTTTCTCTTCTGTCATGTGAACTTCTGAACTTCATGTAATTTTCTAAATGTATTCAATTATTTTGACTCCTCACTCTGAATTTTAAACATTAGTTACTTTTGGTGTGTTCATGGTCAAACCAATAATACGTTATTATCTAAATATCTTGTTAATTTTGTCCGCATAAATATTTGTTTGTTTTTCAGTGCTTATATTCCTTTGAATAATTATCTGGTGTTCAATGATGTGGATGGGTTGTATACTTATACCTTTGAGGCAGAGCGAAAGGTAACCCTGCTTTTTTTATGTATTATCAATTAATTACACAATTCATTGATTACAATTTAAGCTCTTGTCACAGTGTACTTTGTTTTAAATAGTGAAAAATGCTTTGTATTTGTGTTCTTGCTATCTGTCAAACAGGAAAATTGCTCAGCATGTAGTCAAGTTCCTCAGAAACTACAGTTTCCACCCTCTGCTAAACTACAGGAAGTACTGGAGTATTTGACAGAGAACTCCTCTCTGTGAGTACTGCTAAATAACTCCTATGAAATTTATGATTGAGAAATATTCTTTTCATTCCCTTTGAGCTCTGAGAGGTCATGCATTGATGAGTAGGTTATGTTTCATATTTTCAGACAAATGAAATCTCCAGCTATCACTGCAACACTTGAAGGCAAAAATAAAACGCTGTACTTACAGGTAAGACTCTGTCTATAAAGGTAATTTAGAAGTGCTGTGTTCGAGATGTTACTCAGATATGTGTATGTTTTATGTTTGTCTAGACTGTCGCCTCAATTGAAGAAAGAACAAGGCCAAATCTCTGCAAAACATTGAAAGGTAAGAGGAACCATACATTTCAGTCAAACTTAATCACATTTTCACATAGACAGAAAGATATACAACCTGTTTCCAAATATTTGTAACAAGTACTATAGTACAAAGCCAGAACATAACTTGGAACTAAGACTGTGCCTTTAATCATATATTAATTGTGATCACAATTTTTGGCTTCTTCAGTCGATTAAACATAATTGACCAAGGTAACCTGAAAGTTAAATAATGTTGTTTTAAGGCACCAGTGGCAAAAAAAATTATACGCTAATGAACTGTCTGGTGAAAAGTATAATGGGCTTACTTTTCTATGTAGACGTGCCGTATCAATTTTGTTACATATTGTAGTGGTAGAAATGCATTTTTTTTTTAAATATCGAATTGTTTTGACAATAATATTATTATTATTATTATTATTATTATTATTATTATTATTATTTTTATGTATATAGTTGAAAAACTATTGTAAAATACTTGATATATACACATTCAAGCACGCACATCAGTCAGTTACATCAAAATGTAAGTATCGGTGTTCACTGAAGTAAGTATCAATGCACTGATAATGAATAATGAGATATTAAAATATGTTCCTTGTATGCACCGTGAAATGTAGTACTGATATGTCAGGCTCAAATAAACGGTTCAAAACTGTATTTAACATACCTTATGAAAGAAAGCTATACTATGTCAATTTTAAGGATTTGGAGACCTGTTGTTAAGTTGTATTTTATTGTGGTGGAAATGTGTAATTGCACGCAATGTGCAGGAAAAACATAACGTCGGTTGTGCTTTGGACCCTTTCTCTGAGCAGTGAATGTAAGTGAATTATCTGCTACTGTTATAATATCTTCATCAGTATTTTGTTGATTTTGCATTTGAGACCTGAACAATACGAGTTCAATGTGTAAAGAAACATATTTCGGTCTGAAAAACACCCGCCACACTCAAAAGCCGTCGCCTCCACCACATCCTTCTTTATAATTTTGCACACTCGTGTGACACCACTGTGCATCACACTTGGAGCACATGGATGAAATAGTTGTCTTTCTTAGTGCTTGCAGATGTTTGCTTTCAATATGGTACATCTTGTAGTTCGAGCTTCTGTCCTCTTGTAAAGTGCTCCCAAACGCCACTATTTTAGCTTCAGTTTTTGGAGGTCTGTCTAGTGGAATCATTTGCCTATTTTCTGCTCTCGTATAAAATTTGAAAACATTTAACGATAAACCTGTCTATTCAGATAGGAACTGTTGTTTATTGGTAGTGAAGTAAAACTAAATGCTCATTAAAAGAAAAGAGCATTGGCCAAACAGTTGTTTGTCAGTTAACTGCTTTATCATTTATATGTTGTAGGATATTTTGATACATGATTCTAATGTACAGTGTAACAAAGTTTGAAATAATGAACAAGAAAACTATTTTGGTTAAATTAGCTGACTAGTTAGGATTGCAATTCCAATATAATATTAAAGAAATGGTGATTATCCTTTTTCCCTTTGCTGTGCAGCCCTACCTGTAGCTATAGATGTTTCTTTGTTTCTTTGTTTCTTTGGATTGTTGCAGAGCTGGGATTGGCTGATGGACAGGAGTTAGCTGTGGCTGATGTGACCACCCCTCAAACAGTCCTCTTCAAGCTGAACTTCACGTCCTGAACACAGCCCCGTATATCAGACCCTTCCTGATAGAATACTGCAGTGAAGCCTGTCTCTCTCCACAGTTTATTGGCGTGACTGCCTCTCCTTCACAGAACTAACATATTAGCTGTAATTAATATTTAAGTATCTGTTTTATTGTGTAAATAAGGCTGATTCTGGGTACACCTGTAATGTTTATGTTGTGTGCTTATTCAGTCCCTCAGAAAATCTCCTTTTGAAGTCTCGTCACTTCAAAGTGTGTTTGTCATTTGAAGATAAACTTCTGTTGTCATTTCACCACCTACACAAGCCATGAGCGTCTGAAGAAGTTGCTGGCACAGACAGTATTCTGCACTGGTGGTACAGATTTCTTTGAAAACTCACAATGATGCTTGGTGTTTTTATCAGGAGCTGGTTTTGTTCATCTCGTCAAATGTACATATCACTGGTCAATCATATGTGTGACAGTAAACATGATCTGTAATTAAAAACACACAAAAACAGTACTTTGCAGAAGGTCTTGAATGCTGGCCAGCGCACTTCCACCACCGTACTGCTGCCTTTTCTGTGTCACTGCTATGCTTAGAATAGTATACCACCTAAATAATGCCGGTCAGCAGTGGCCCCGGGGGCAGAAACTGACTTAAAGAATGGGGTAAATGGCAGCTGACGCTGTGCTTTACAACAGACGGGCTGCAGTCTGTAAACATATATTATAAGATTTGCAAGGTCAGCAGAGCTCATTAAGTTGTCAGTAAGTGGACATGCAAGGTAGGTGTTTCTAATAAAGTGGACAGTGAATGTCTATGATCATTTTTGGTCATTTACTGGCATAGATATGGTCACAGCTGTACAAGCACAGTCGTATTCTAATCTGTATGTTCTACAACTGATGGTTAAGAGACAGGAGGTTGGGCATTTTGAGTTGGATAACTGTTATGTTACTGATAATTCTTCCACCTGTTCAAAAGGGATTCATTTGCTACTGGAATTTAAAAGTAATTTTTAAGATATTTCTGAAGGGTGTCAGTTGTGGTAAAGTCAAAAATCCATTTTAGAAAAGCAGTGTGCCTGCTTAAAAAAAAATAATATATTTTTTAGCTTTATGTTGTTATAACAGTTGAGTTGTGGAAAACATACAGCCTGAAGTTTAGCAGCAAATCTTCTGATCAGTCAGTGTAAACAGAGGTGGATACTTACTAGTTACAAGAGTACAAAAGTAAATTTATGATGGATTTATACTTTTCATATCAGCATTCATAACTTTTATATCTGTATTCGTCTTTTACTCAAGTGTATTTGTTAGGAATCACGTTTATAAGGTTAATGCAATTTTTATGAATACACTGATGCGAAAGACATCGATTTTAATTGATCTTATTTTTAAAATCCATTCATGACTGAGAGGGCCACAGTAGTCATCACTGACCAGCCACTTCATTAACCACCGTCCATTTTATCAGCTCCACTTACTATATAGGTGCACTTTGTAGTTCTACAGTTACAGACTGTAGTCCATCTGTTTCTCTGCATACTTTGTTAGCCCCCTTTTACCCTGTTCTTCAGTGGTGAGGACCCCCATGGACCCTCACATTACAGGTACTACACCTTGTAGATGTAAAGTCAGAGACGATAGCTCATCTGCTGCTGCACAGTCTGTGTTGGTCATCCTCTAGTCCTTCATCAGTGGTCACAGGATGCTGCCCACAGGACGCTGTTGGCTGGATATTTTTGGTTGGTGGATTATTCTCAGTCCAGCAGTGACACTGAGGTGTTTAAAAACTCCAGCAGCACTACTGTGTCTGATCCACTCACACAAGCACCACATCAGTGTTACTGCAGTGCTGAGAATGATACACCACCCAAATACCTGCTCTGTGGTGGTCCTGTGGGGGTCCTGACCACTGAAGAACAGGGTAAAAGAGGGCAAACAAAGCGTGTAGAGAAACAGATGTACAACAAAGTGCTGTATGGTCAGTGGAGCTGATGAAATGGACAATAAGGGTAGAAACAAGGAGGTGGTTTTAATGAAGTGACCCAGTAAAAACCACAGAAAGAGGCAGAAAGTAAAGCGTGGCCCACTGGATCGATGCTTTCATGGAGCACAGCTAACAAACTCGAGTAATCTGCTTTGGAGGAGTAATGGGGGAGGTCTGCTCCGGTCCGGCAGCAGATGGTGTCTTGATTAAGTTTGTGCTGATGGATAAAGCTCCATCCTGCCGTGTGGAGACAGGCTGGGATAATTGAACTTGACTTCTGACTCACCACAACTACAACAGTACACTGAGCCTTCTGTGTCAAAGCTGAGAAAAACGCAAACGCGCCGATGGTTTGCCCTCCTCTTGATGCTGGAGCCGGTTCCGCTCGCGCGTTCAGCACAGGGGAAACACAGAGAGATGAAGAGCCTCCCGCTGAACACGGGGCGTGACTGAGAGACCGAGAAGCGAACAGACTGCAACAAAGGTGAGGAGGAGGAGGAGGAGGAGGAGGACACAGGAGCTCCTCACAGCTCAGCTCATTATGGCTCATTTGTTTTGTTCTCCAGCTTAAAACAATACATACATCATCTGTAGTAATTCTTACTGCGTGGAAATGGCTTTTATTCTCGTGACTTGTCCTGCCAGCTGTCCACTGAGCTTCTCCAGCAGATCCGAGTTTAAAAGGTAAGATCCGTCTAAACCACGAAGCTGATCACGGCATCTCATTCAAACTTTCCGTTCCACCTTAAATTTTAATACATTTTATTACAGTTTAAGGTGGAACGGAAACTTCCAAAAAGAATGGTAGAAATCCAGTGGAGGGAAAGGCTGAGTATTAAGTGTGTTAACATTCTTATTAGTTCGTGATTAATAAACATACACTGCATTTCCAAAAGTTTGTAACTGTCCAGCTCTGAGTTGTGGAGCAGTGGACAGTGTTCTCTGAAATGATGGAGCTCCATTCAGCACTTTTAAGATGAGTCGGAGTGGAGTTTGGGATCCAGAACTGATCATCCAACATCAGCAAAGGGGGACAGACACACTATTAGAAGCTTGAGTTCAGAAGAAGCTCTGGACATTATAGTGCTGAATTCTGTCTTACAGCGTTGATTTCATTGTTACAGTGTTGAGCTCACTTATAGTATTGATTTTATTAGTGTTGAATTCACTTACAGTGTTGAATTCACTCTTAGTGTTGATTTCATTCTTAGTGTTGAATTCACTCTTAGTGTTGATTTCATTGTTAGTGTTGAATTCACTCTTAGTGTTTATTTCATTGTTACAGTGTTGAATTCACTCTTAGTGTTGATTTCATTGTTAGTGTTGAATTCACTCTTAGTGTTTATTTCATTGTTACAATGTTGAATTCACTTAGTGTTGATTTCATTGTTACAGTGTTGAATTCACTTAGTGTTTATTTCATTATTAGTGTTGAATTCACTCTTACAGTGTTTATTTCATTGTTACAGTGTTGAATTCACTCTTTGCGTTGATTTCTTTGTTAGTGTTGAGTTAATTTATAGTGTTGATTTCATTGTTACAGTGTTGAATTCTCACTTACATTGTGGATTTTGTTGTTACAGTGTTGAGTTTGCTCTGTGGAGCTCAGAGAGTTGTTCTCACTGGTTTCTCTTGTTTTGTCTTACATTACTGTTTTCTCTGGGAAGCCAAATCAAACCGGAAGTTATAGATAAAACAAACTGCTGATTTTAAAATCTTTATTTGTGTAGATTTAATTTGCATTGCTGCCAAATGACTGTTTGACTTTGCCAGCTGTCAGAAGCTGTTTCTGAGGCGACTGATTGACTGTAGAGGATATTAGAGAGAGTGAGGAGCGGAAGATGGAAGATCAGATTAGCACAGAGACCGTTATTCAGCAGTATTAGACAGACTTAATAGCACCAATTTCAATCTCTCTCTCTCTCTCTCTCTCTCTCTCTCTCTCTCTCTCTCTCGTTCTCTCTCTCTCTCTCTCTCTCTCTCTCTCTCTCTCTCTCATTCTCTATCTCTCTCTCTCTCTCTCTCTTGTTCTCTCTCTCTCTCTATCTCTCTCTTTCTCTCTCTCTCTCTCATTCTCTATCTCTCTTTCTCTCTCTCTCTCTCATTCTCTCTCTCTTTCTCTCTCTCTCTCAAAAATGTCTGCCCTATTTAAATCATTTTTGTTAAAAAATTTAAAGAAATTCTAAAGTTTTTTTTACTTGTTATTTACTAACTACAAAAAAACCTGTTGCTTTTGACTGAAGCTTCTTTAATGTTAAGTTGGACCAAGACACGTAATACACATAATAAACTTTATAAAAATCTAATATAGACATCAAAGTTCAGTCGTTTTCTGTTGCTTGTCTTCTGCTCTTGTAGATGAATGAGAAGCCGTTTCTATGTGGACCACTGCTGCTGCTGTACATCTGGCTCCTCTGTGCTCAGTCAGTGTCCAGCGGCAACCGAAGCTCGAGGGGCCAGCCAGGTGAGCGCTCTCTCTCTCTCTCTGTCTCTCTCTGTCTCTCTCTCTCTCTCTCTTTCTCTTTCTCTTTCTCTCTCTCTCTCTCTCTCTCTCTCTCTCTCTCTCTCTCTCACACTCTCTCTCTCTCTCACTCTCTCTCTCTCTCTGTCTCTCTCTGTCTCTCTCTCTCTCTCTCGCTCTCTCTCACACTCTCTCTCTCTCAGGACTCATTACACTTGCTGGACACCCTCCATCCACACTCCTCTGAGAGAACATTCAGGCCAGCTCTAATGACTTCTAAAGAGCTATTTGCAGCTCCGCTAGCTCTACAAACACACTGTACATATACCGGCTCACTCAGAAATCACGCTGTGTCACTTCTTTCATAAGTGCATGAACTAACAAAGTGATGCTTTGGATTAATTGGCTTAAATGTGTACAGATTTGAATCAATTCAGTTTTGAATCTCATTTGAATTATATAAATTCGGTGCATCACTTTTCAGTGCACCTTTACAGCTAAGGTTGGTCTAGTAACCATTCCTTTCCACTGACCTTATAAAGACCAAGGGTCATGGTGTTTCACTGGATCTGTAATCAGACTGGAGGCTTTCTCCTCAAAATATATTTTCATGGCATGAATCGTGGCTGATTTAAGGTTTTCCTGATCCGACTGGGTTCATTTACACATTGTGTGTGGATGGTTCTACTGAATTGGTTCAAAGTCAGAGCTGAAAATACAGTTTGTACTTTTAACTGATTTGGACTTTAGACTAAAATACTTTTGCTTTGAATGATGCCATACCTTAATATAAACTAATAGACTGTATTAATAAACTAATACTGTTTCGGTAGAGACTGTTTCGGTAGTGACAATTTTAGCTCATTTTGAGCAGAACTCAAAAACGCTAGCCAGTATACATTCAAACTCAGCTTTGAACAGTTGCACACACATAAAATCATACATTTTTTCATTAAAAACACAAAAAAGTTTACTTAATTGCAGAAAACAGTGTTTCGATAGTGACAAGTGTTAATGTTACACACTTTAGGACACATTTACTTCAAAACAGTGAGATCTAACTGCTCACCATGTGGCCATGAGGGTCAGGGATGCAGCCTCAATTATGCTCTAAAATGCAGGGGTGTGGCTAAAACAAGGCTCCACCTATGGACTAAAACTCTGTTTCAGTAATGAGATGAAAATGTAGGGCAGCATTTTTTGAATAAAGTTTTTTATTTAAAAATTGATCTCATGATCAGTTTAAATCTTTTAACTTCACTTTAAAAGCAATTAAAAATATCTTAAAAAAACCATTGAAATAAATACAAAAAAGGAGATTTTATTTTCAGTAGTTGAAATTTAGGAGTTCTGGTTTGGGACAGACACCTTCCACATGAAAGTGCTCTATACATGATAATTGTGTATAATAATTAATAAATAATGTATATTTAACTCATTACTATCTCTATTAATGCCTTGGGTTTTTTAACAGATCATAATATAATCATTGTAAATATCTAAGGTCTGAACACTTCATTGTTTTTAAATAGTTGTTTTTAGTGTTTGAACTAATTCAGTAAAATGATCCATGGTTTGTAGAACCTTTTCCTGTTTTTATTGTTGGTGACCTCTCTGTGTGTCTCTCCTGGAAGTAGATCACATCCCGTTCTGAAAGTCTCTGACTGACAGACTCTCTGAGATGAAGGGAAGCTTATATTTAGGAAAACTTCAAAGAGAAACTGTAGTTGAAACACTCCATACATCAAATATCCCATATATACACAAGTTTTATCATAATTTTATATAATTAATTTAAAGCCCATGATTCTTTATGTAGTGGCTAGTAGTGTGTATTTTTAGGGTTCATCTGATGTCTGTAAAATACCAGAACATATTATACCTCTATAAATACATTCTATTAATATATCAATAACAGGTTTCAGAGCAAATAACACATTAAACAACACATTGAAACTGCAAAAACAGACAGTTTTGGATTTGATTTTTTTATGGGGTCACATTTACATATATCCATATTCAGACCACAGCAGTTTAGCCCCACCCATTCTTGTTGAAGTTATAAGGTGTGTTTCAGGTAGAACTTTTTGAATGAGGCACAATGCAGGACAGCCAATAGGAACAGAGGAGGGCAAAAATGTTCTCTACTTTTAATGTAAGTTAATGTAAAGAGATTTTATTAGTATTAGAGATTTTATCAGTAATTTTGGAGCATTTCATTGGTCCAATTATCATGGATTTCACACAATGTAAAGGTTTATGCAGAAAACAGAAAAATACTTTTTTCTTTTTTTTTTTCATTTTGGATAGCGACAATATATCACTACCAGTCAATGCACTGCAAAAAAGTGTTTAATTGTAAGGGATAATAATGAGAGGTTGGAAAATGAGCTTGTAAAAATGAATTACAACCGTTATGGCACATAAAACCACACAAACCTCAAAGTCATAATAATCTAAATAAAATATGAGAATGAGAAAAATGTAGGTAGAGGTCCTTTAAAGCAAGAAAAGGAGAGAATAACATGGGAAAACATGTACACAGAATGTATTATAAGAATTCATTATCATTCATTCAATCATTATTGCTCATTATTAATGTAATTTAAATTCATAGTAAATAACAACATATAATTATTAGTGATATACACATATTATTATTGTAAATATGACTAATACATAACTGTTAGCATAATCTAAATTATCAAAATGCATTTGACTGAAACTCACCACATTGTTTAACACATAGTTGTATGCAATAGTTTGGGCGTCACTGGTCAATTTGTTAATTTTCTGAGTGAAAATAAGTGAATTCATTCTCCACAAACTTAAATATGGCATTTTTTTCCTGCAAAATTTAATTCACATTTTCTGTTTATTTGTTTAACATATTGTAGAAACATAAAAATAAATTACAAAATGTGCCATTAGTTTTGCACAGGCAACATTTTATGTTTTGTTTTATGTTAAATTCAACAAATAAACAATAATTGTGTATTAAAATGTTTTCTCTGTAGAGGATGTGAACCTTTTTTTTCCAGCATGTCATTTAACCAAGGGTGCCCAAACTTTTGCATACAACCGTGTAATGTACAGTGTTAAAAAATTCTAGAAGCACAACAGACACTACCATCCCATTGTGTCAGTGTCAGTGCTGGGCCCAAAAACCAACCAAACAATATCTAGTCAATGGTGGTCTTATGTAGGGGTACCTGATATACTGAAAAGTTAGTATAAGTTGATCAGCACTTTATATTGGAATAAAAATCTTTCTCTCTCTCTCTCTCTCTCTCTCTCTCTCAGGTCAGTCTGGAGTGACTCCGGGGACGTGTGAGGTGGTCGCTGCTCGTCGCTGCTGTAATAAGAACAAGATCGAGGAGAGGTCACAGACGGTGAAGTGCTCGTGCCTGTCTGGACAGGTGGCAGGGACGACCCATGCCCGGCCTTCCTGTGTGGATGGTAAGAGCACCACTCAGCTCCTCATAATCGGGCAGTAAGTGCAGGACAGGTGGACAAGTCACTGAACAAAACTCTGTAGTAAGTTTCCTCAAACAGCCTTGAAACGGTAGCTTGTCCAAAAAAAAAAAAATCTACACAGCCCCCAACCCCCCCAGCCCCACTCCATCAGCCAATACATGCTTACCCTCAAAAAAAAAACTTAAAGTTCAAGTATATTTTCCAAGTATACTTTATTTAGTAAGTATACTTACATCAGTGTACTTGTAGTACTTTTATAAGTGTACAATTTTAGTACTTTTAAGGACTAAATTCGCCCACTTTTTACTTTATAAAAGTATATTTTTAAGACTCCTTTGGTGTAAAAAGGGAAAACTTTCAGAACACAACTAGTTTACTTGTAAGTTTTATTTTGTACTTCAATTATACTGTGAAACACACTATAAGTTAGATAATATGTACTAGTTACATACTTCTAGCCCACATTTTAGTTTATGAAGGTATATTTTTTATATTCTATATTTTATATTTGTATTGCAGAAGTATAATTACAAGTACAGGCCACAAGTATATGCAAGTATATGAATAAGTACATACAAGTATGTGTGCAAACAAGTATATATATAAGTACAAGTACAGGCCAATACTTAAACATTTCTGCATACTTGTCATCATAAGCCAAGTTTACTTACGTATAATTTGGTCTAATATATTTTTGATAAGTACATAAAAGTAAACCGAGAGCACACTCACTTATATTAAGTTTAAAAGGATTATACTAATAGCACACTTGAATAAACCTCTTTTTTGTAAGGGTTGTGTCTGAAGTTTGTTTCTTTAGTTTTGCATTGGAGCTACAAAGCTGATGTTGATGTTAAT
Source organism: Colossoma macropomum (assembly GCF_904425465.1). Taxonomy (NCBI): domain Eukaryota; kingdom Metazoa; phylum Chordata; class Actinopteri; order Characiformes; family Serrasalmidae; genus Colossoma; species Colossoma macropomum. The sequence continues at coordinate 15,053,012 of NW_023494802.1, read as the reverse complement.
GAAAGCTTATAACCCAACAGTTATAATATACACTGCATGCCTCCATCATTAATCTTAGAGACGTGTGCGTGTGGTTTCTCACACTGTAAACCACATACAAACTTTATTTTTGATTGATCTATTGCCTCAAAGTGTCAGTGTCTGTCTGGAAACAAGGACTTTCATGCTGTGATACTTTTGAAGAATACTTAGTCAAGCGGGACATCAGGAATTTATTATGTTCTTCTATGATTACTTTCCAGAAGAGGGCAGTATAAACCCAGCGATATTGAACTGGACACAGTTGAGCACTGCTTTTTCACTAAATACAGCTTTAAACTGCTGTTAAAATGTCGCAGATTTTGGACATGAAGACTTTCAGCTACACAACAAGCAATTAACATTCCACCTCAGTGAAATATACTGTGGCAGAATTGCATTCACATCACATATCTGATTGGCGTCAGATTAAATCCCCGTCCCTGTATCTCCGTTGTTTTAGCCTTTTAATTTTCACCTTATTTGAAAATGCCAGCTGCTTTTTACGCTGTGTTTAAATTTATATATGTATATATTTAAAGGGGTCTAAAAGTCTGAGACCATGTTGATTGATCTGTTGTTTACTGATCTGTTGAAATAAGCAACAGAAGATTTTGGAATTAAAATAAAAAAGTTATGATGTATAAAATGAAGAAATATTCGTATTTAGTATTATTAGTTCACAACTCAAATTTAACCATTTGACCATATTAAGGCCTTTGAACAAAAAGGTCAGTTCTTTTAGCCTTTTTTCTTCCATTAAAACACACGTTCAGACGACTGTCAGGTGAAATTCATCTACCAATCAGGATCTTTTGTACAAGCTGCCAAATACTAAAAAATTCCATGTTAAAATCTCTAAAATTCTACTTTTCATTCAAATCGTCATGCTGATAATGTCATTTGGAATGAAAAAACAGTAACACTTTACTGTAGGGTGCTGTTCATAAGGCTACATGACAGCTACATAACCTTTTCCTAACAACTGACATAACCCTACATAAATGTTTATATGTGTTTATTCCAGCAGACATCATCCACTATGAAGGTTACATTTGCCAATTTTGATCAAAGTCAGCTAAAGTAGCCTTTATGACAAATGACGCCTGTTGGAATGAGCATTTATAAATAGTTATGCAGGGTTATGTCAGTTGTCATGACAAGCTTATGTAGCTGTCATGTAGCCTTATGAACAGCACCCTACAGTAAAGTGTTACCGAAAAAACTCTGTAGTTGATTAGAAAATAGTGCAAAGTTGAAGCACGCCCAACAGGCCAAGCTGACCTTAGTTTTGGATCATTTGAGAGTTCAGAGGTGTAAAGGATTATAGTCACTGGTCTACAGAGATGTGATACAGTCAGATGAGTCGACCTTTACCACATCCTCCACAAGTGAGTGAGCGCATGTGCGGCGTACACCAAGAGCACAGCATAGACCTACACACTTGACCCCAACAGCGAGATGTCTCTGTCATGCTGTGGGGCAGTGGTCTGCTGATAGGAGTGGTCTCAATGCCCCATCCCCAGGACACGAAGAGTCACTGAATGGTTTAATGAGAACGTAAATGACGTAGATCATGTGCTACAGCCGTCGTCAGATCTCAACACCTGACTGGAGACCTATGGGAGATTTTGGACTGATGTATTAGACTCCATCGCCATCATCACAACATCAGCTGAAGGAGAATTTTTTAGAAGAATGTTGTTCCATCCCTCCAGTACAGTGGCTGCCCAACACCCATCTGTCTATATATGTTCATAATAGATTCATCAGGCTTCATTCAGGCAAGTCGTGATGCTCACCCGTCTCAGACTAGCAGAATTTCGAGCTCCTGAGCGGCTCTACAAGTGCTGGCCTTGTACTTTCTCTGCTCCCTCTGTTCACAGCATGGGCTACATAACAGCCACTGTCTGTGTGATCATACCACAGACTCCTGCTCCATCCAGAGAGAGTGTGTGTGTGTGTGTGTGTGTGTGTGTGCAGTGATACAGGCTACAGTGCTCTGTGTTGTGGTAGTTGTGTCTTCTTCAGTCTCTGAGAGTCTGTGGAGATGTGTGTAGCTAAGAACACTGAGCCTCTGAAGGCTGTTTGAGAGTAGAAGTGTTTACTACTCACTGTTTGTTTTCCACTGTAGTCATTCTCTGCAGATCCGCCCTTCTCAGTCCACTGATTTAACACAAAGCAGCGTTTCAGAGCTCTTCTCTTAGTCAGCACGAGCAGACAAAGTAGAACTGTAGTCCTTGCTATGGTCTCTCTCTCTCTCTCTCTCTCTCTCTCTCTCTCTCTCACTGTCTCTTATTCTCACTCTGTCTCTTTTATTCTATCTCTTCTTCTCTGTCTCTCATGTCCTCTCTTACTCTCTCTCTCAGCCTCTATAGTGCGGCTGAAGTGGTGGTGTCAGATGGAGCCGTGTTTGGAGGGTGAGGAGTGTAAAGTTCTTCCTGACCTCACTGGCTGGTCCTGCAGCTCGGGCAACAAAGTCAAAACCACTAAGGTGAGTGGGTCACCGAGACCCAGTCTAATGCTCCAAATAGAGTTCATTTCCCATGATTCACAGCAAGGATGCACTGACACACACTGACCCCTTCAGACAGCATGTTCTGACCTCCAGCACAGCTACACTTACGCATCCTGACTGACTAGCATGATCATGTTCAGCAGCGTAGACCTAGAAATCCACTCCAGGCTGTGACGGCCACCGTCGCGGATTCCTGACTTCGCTCTGCTGCAGCAGTTAAATGTTCAGTGGTGGCTCAAGGCCACGTTTCACACTGTTCCAAAGGCCCAGTTGATTAATGGAAAAATATGAAGAAAAGTTGATTCTAACATCATTTACTAAAATGCTTTTCAGGCTAATCTGCCACATCTGTAGAATACGGTCAGTACAGACACGGGCTGTAATTATGATTTGTGGACTTCAAAAAGTACAGAAAACCTGTTCACTTAAAACACATGACTTATAATAAAAGTCCAGCTTTTACCCGAGCGAAAGTGTAAGATTAGACCTTTAGGGCAAGAACGACTGTTAGCAGGAATTAGGCCTCATTTTTTTAGCCGTCTTGCTGGAGAGTTTATATGTAACTTTTGCAGCTTGGAAAAGATTTACATCCACGCCTGATCTCTTTCATGTTTAATAATCATTTGCAATTACCAATTAAACAATGAAGTGCTGATAATAATGTCATTAATGAATTTACATAAGATCATTCACAAAATTTACATTTCAAGTGCTTCTGTTTTTGTCCTCTTATTAAAGTGCACTCTTTAAGACAAACTGACAGAGGCCTCAGTTTCATTTTAAACTACAATATTTTTTGTGTTGTACTTTGATTAATAACACAAGCTGTAAACAAACCTAAAGACTAGAAATGATTTGACATATAAATGATACATTCAGTAAAACTGAAGGGGGGCTTCTTACCTTTGTTGATGGAAAGATGCCTCTTTTTAGGATTTTCTTTTTTTGTGCTATAAAAACAAAACTCACTGCTGTTCCACTGTATTTCTCCAACACTGTGTAGGTTTATGCATCATCATCCTCAACATGTTAAACTCATGCACAGCTATACAGTAAATGAGCCCTGTTCATAAGGAGGAATTCTATATTTCATCACTGTGATTTTAGAGCATTTCCATTGGTCCATTCTTCATAAAATTTTCAAACAATGTAAAAGACAGCTGGCGTGTTAAAATGATGTAGAAAAATAAAAATTGACAAAAATGGAGATACATGGTTTTCTTTGGGCAGCGACGATTTACGTGTAAGACTACAGTTCTCACTAAATTTAAAATCCATGGATTTTTCCAATTTGCTTTAATGGGAGGCACAATTTTCACTAGTATGAGTTAAATTTGAAAGTAAAAATAAAACGTTGAAATTCTAATTGTTACGTTTGCATGACTCACGTTAATGCTGACAGACTTCAGTACACTACAGGAAATGCTGGGGGCAATATAGCTTACATTATCTCACTGCAGCACAAAAGACGTTTGTCATACAGACTGCACTCTGAATGATGTTTTTGTGAATGGGTTATTATTAATTGATTACAGTACTTAAATACTACTCAATGTATAATTAGTTATAGGAATAAGTGTTACTTGTTGTCTTAGTTGCTATTTATTGACGTGTTACTACAATCATTCTAAAGCTCTGATTCTTTCCTCCCTCTTTTCTTGCCCAGGTGGCACGGTAGCAAGATGAAGACCACAGATGTTGAAAAGTGATAATAACTCATCATAAACACGTACAACTGTACGTACTGCAGCTGGTCTGAACTCTGCAAGTGTTGAACAAATGCACAGACACGTACTGGCGAATGCGCGATGGATGTGTGAAGTATTTGCATTAAAGGGCAATTAAAATGATTTTTGCAAAATGTTAGCATAATTACTTGGTTTAAATGTAAACAGTCATACAGAGTGGTTTAATGTGACGTTTTTCTAGATTCTAGAGAGCTCACCAAGCCAGAATTGTTCACAGTGGTTTTAAACCTGAAGTGTTTAATACCTCTGAAAGCTACCTCACATAAAAGTTATTACATTAAATCATTACGCATGTTGCCTGATGCCTGAAACATTTTTTGACATATTCATGGTGGAGAGGTACACGTGGGGTGTTGTAGAGCAAAACAGTGCCCAAGGAAAACCACCATCGTGTAGGTCGTGTAGGTTCACTGGTTATTTTGAATAGTATATATAATGGCTATATTTGCATTGTAGTCATTGTGACTCCTGGTTCCTATCACCACTGTAAGCAAGTTTCAGCAGGTTTCTCTACAGTGAAACATTTCACATCAGACCACTCTGAATGACTGTTTACATCTCAATAACTGAACTATGCAGAAAGTTTGAAAAATCCATAAAAATTCACCTTCAAGATAAACTAAAATAGACATTTCACTCCAGCGACTTACTGTCATCGCCATGTTTGCAGCATTTATTGCTGCTTACTGTCTTTTGAAATATTGACTGAAATAAGAAATGTGCAAAAGCATTTTATATGATTTTATTGACTTTATACTTCTTGTGAAATCCAGTGAGTCTTATGTAACCATTGCACTAAATTTGATGTATTCTGGGAAGTTGGAAGTGGCTCTGTTAGCCCTCTCTCCCTCTGTGTCTGAAGAGCAGTTATACTAATCTGAGTTTACAGTAAGTTCAGCTGCTCTTCACAGGGCCCTGATGAGTTATGACATTAAAGTTGAAAGTAAAACAAACACACAAATGTTCAAATATCACCCTAACACCACCCCCCCCCCAACACACACACACACACACACACACACACACACACAAACACTCGTCATTGCTTTTAGATTTTCATCTGACTGGTTTGACACCCCACCTGCAATCCTGAGGTAGCAACTAAACATGGAACTGTAGTGCAAAAAAGGGCTGTTTGAGATGCAACAAAACAGGGGTGTTCAAACTTCAAACTGTGTCCACTCACTGTCCACTCTATTAGACACTCCTACCTTGTCAGTCCACCTTGTAGATGTAAAGTCAGAGACAATAGCTCATCTGCTGCTGCACAGCCTGTGTTGGTCATCCTCTAGTCCTTCATCAGTGGTCACTGGACACTGTCCACAGGACGCTGGTGGACTATTCTCAGTCCAGCAGTGACTCTGAGGTGTTTAAAAACTCCAGCAGCACTGCTGTGTCTGATCCACTCAGACCAGCACAACACACACCACCACCACATCAGTGTTACTGCAGTGCTGAGAACGATCCACCACCCAAATAATACCTGCTCTGTGGGGGTCCTGACCATTGAAGAACAGGGTAAAAGGGGGCTAAGAAAGTATGCAGAGAAACAGATGGACTACAGTCTGTAATATATGTATATACATGCACTTTCTAGTTTTACTGTAGTAGTAAAACTAGTCCACATGTTTCTCTGCATACATGCAAAAATATACTTACATAAACATCACATGAAATACTTGTAGTCATTGGCCATTTTATTGGAAACACCTACCATATAGGCGCACTTTGTAGCCTGCCAGTTTTATCAGCTGCCCTGGAAAGAAACCAAAGGACTCCCGCTGACCAGATATTATTTGGTGGTGGATCATTCACAGATCTGCAATGACACTGATATGGTGGAGCGTTTAAACACTGTGTCCACTCTATTGTTCATTTACCTCATTGGTTCACCTTATAGATGTAAGATTAGATACGACAGCTCTTTTTTTTTTCCCGCAGTTTATGTTAGCCGTCCTCTAGTCCTTCATCAGTGCTCAGAGTCTGATCACAGGACTATTCTCAACCCAGCAGTGACCCTGAAATTAATGAAAACTCCAGCCCCACCGCCGAGCCTCACACCAGCACGACACTCCCTAACATGCCACCACCGTTTTGGTCTCACTGCTATGCTGAAAATGATCCACCAGCCAAATAATATTTGGTCAGCAGTGGTCATGAGATGGTCTTTCACTGATGGAAGTGGTACAGGGGGCCTGATGTACTGTGCAGTAACAGATGGGCTGCTGTCAGTAATTCTAAACCTACAGTTCACCTATATGGTGTTTATGATGAAGTAGCTCATATTCACAATCATAAATGGACAAACTGAGAGTGAAAAATCAAAATGATCATTTCACATCATATTATAGTTTTATTTAACTTTATACGTTGTTATTTTGTGCATGTTTGTAACCTGTAAAAAGTCACTGTAAAATGCCATAGCTGTGCTGTGTTTTCGGCCTCCTCTGAGACATCATTCAGTCAGTTTAACTGCCTGGTCTCTCGAGTGGATTACTTCTTATTATATTAGTCTGGGATATTGTACTTTTTCCTCTGGTTGTAAATGCAACATATCACACACATTCTCAGCGGTAGAGATTCTTTCCACTGTTTTGGAATAAAGTTATTTTCACATTATTAACTGCCTCCCTGAGCTCCCTGTTCCACCATATGGGGAAAAAAAATGTAAAATTCAAATCACATATTTCATGAAATATTTCACATAAACTCTGTAATCTTCTTCAAATAATATCTGACAGGCTAAGTGGCGGCTGAGGCAAGATAAATTTGGAAATATTCAAATCAATACATATCAGTGTTAATGATATACAGTAGAACTCTGCTGAGAAACTGATTGTCGGAATTAGATCAGCATGAATTTAAATACTGTTGACATTCATAATGATGCTAATGGCTGCCTGTTAGATCTCTGATAGCTTGCAGTGTGAACTGAATTGAAATACTTCTTCGTTCTAGAGCGCCATAGGTGTCACTCCTGTTTGTCAATTAATTGATTTAAGTGGCCTTTATCTGATTCTCCAGTGAAATTCATTTACTCAAAATTATGTTAATTCCTTCGTCTCTGCTCTTCTAGTCTCACAAGTCAGGAATCTGATCGTTATAAAGTCCGGGGAGCTTCGTCGTTCAATGTGGCGCCTACTTTGACAGGAAAGGGCCGTTTGAAACACACAATAACAAACTGCAGACTAGGGGTTGCACCGACTCGACGACTAGTTGACTCGATGTTACTGCTCCGTGATGACGTTTTAAGCTTGATGTTGACCAGTCACTGATCGTGTGATTATGACGCAACAACATGGATGCCTCAGACGAGACAACATGGGAGGAGCCTGGTGATTTTGGGGTCCATATCTCTGGTTCCCTGAAGACAAGCAGGGCTCATCGGAAATGGTACGTCTACTGACCTGTGGAGTTTGCTTCATTCTAACGTTTCTCTGCGGATCTACAGTTCTTCAAAGATCAGATATTGAACGTTGTCATCTCCGATTTTCCGGAGTGTCATTGGTGAGATGCATGACGCCCTATAATCCTGTAAAGTTTGAATTTGGGTTTTTATGATGCTCTAAATTTCTCTGGCTCTCCAGACGTCCGCAGGGGGTGAACATCTCGGCAAGGCCACAAAGGGTGTGTGTGCCCATGTGTGATACAAATTTGTGCGATTCCAGGGTATTTTCCCTGGTATCTATGGTTCCCTGAAATCTAGCAATGCGATCCATGGCTCTTTGGAAAGGGCACGTCACAGTCTACTGACCCGTGGCTTCGTCTCAGGTTTTTAATGTAGCTTGTTGCAAAGCATTCACTTCTCCTACGGTTTTGTTCATAATGTCATTAGTGATTAGTTGATGGCAACTCGACTTTCATCACATAACTGTCAACTTTAATTTCCTTTTTTTTCCCCTCCCAGGCCAGTATTCCTTGGCCACACCACTACCACGCCCTTTTATGTGGACATTGAAGTTTTCTTTTTCATGTCACTATTAATGTCACAACTCATTGTTTATTAATAATCATACAGATATAAGAGCCCTGCGATGGACTGGCGACCTGTCCAGGGTGTATCCTGCCTTCCGCCCAATGACAGCTGGGATAGGCTCCAGCACCCCACAGCGACCCAGAAGGATAAGCGGTTTAGATGATGTATGTATGTATGTATGTATGTATGTACAGATATAAGATGATGTGGTACCACAATCACCCAACCCCCTACCAAACACCACCCCCCACCCATCCCCCCACTTAACTGTTGACTTTAAAATCATGCATCCCCGACCACTAACCGTAGCAGAGTGGTATACACCAGGAAACATGCAAGGAATTCTTGCTTATTAGCTTCTAAATGCTTTAAGGAAAAAGTTTGAATAACTTATTGGAATAACTTATGATTTGGTGCTGTGAGCTTCACTAACATTTTTAAATCCAATGACCATATTTTGCTCCAAAAGACTCATCATGGCATGCAGTGCGAATAACTCTAAACCATGTTTTCCATCAGGTAGATTAAAACTAGCGCACAGAAGTGCAGAATGCATCTCACAAAACCCCAATAGTTGTGGACAGCTTCACTGCAACAGATGCAATAATAGTGTGATTATTATTATGTTTTTGCATTTTTTGTGCTATTTGGAGACTGGGGAGCAGTATAATTGCTGTGGTTAAAAGGAAATCCCCTGTGTGCTTCAAAGGAAAACTCTTTAAAGCAAAATTTCATATTTAAAGCTGCAGCTTTAAGGGTTTCAAACAAACGAGGCAGCCAGAGTGCTAAAGCATGCTCTTTCAACATTTACAGATAAGAGAGTCAGCAGTCAGTGACATATAGATGCAGATTTTGGGACCCTAAATTGTTTGTGTTCACATTTGGAAAACAAATTAAAAGGCATTACCCTCAGTATTTAGTTTATATAGACATCCCTCCAACAAAATTATTGGCATTTATATATATATATACGTTGTCACTGAAGTTGCATCTCGAGTTGTTTTACCATCAAGACTTTGCCAGGCTCAGATGCCAGGCTGAGTTTTAAAAACATTGATTTCAAAGTCAACATGAATCAGAAATCAGCATATTTTTTCCATATTGTGACATATTTCTGAGTGAAACAGTATCAGTTTAGGATTTCAAAGCAAGCTGAGGGTTTTACTCAGTGATGGGTGCGGGTGGTGGGGGAGTTAAAACATTATATTATTGGTTAATCTTATTTTTCCCCACCCACCGGTGCACAGTGATGTAATCAGAACTAATAGGATGTTTTTGAGTGTGGTTTAAAAGGCATTACACTTCAATTAAAATGTTTTTTTTTTCATGATTTGTGTTCAGTCTGACCAGCGGCATGCACTAACACGCTAAATAGGTCAATTTTGATTTCAGGTTGACTTAAGAAAAACTATATCTGTGTCTTCCTTCACCCCACCAACCCCCATCCCCATGCCTCACACACACTTCTCAGTTATTTGACAAATGAAATGGTGCCAAGGTGGTAAAAACCTGTTTGTTTTTGGTAAAGAATAAAAACGCCCTATGTAAATTAGCATGACCACTTGGCACTGATGTTGCGGAATGACTCAGGTTTGATGCCTTGTTTTACTGCTGAATGTAATTGCTATGACATTTCAAAAGAACCTCAATAGAGAGGCAGTAGATCACTGGAGGGGAAAGCTGGTGATGACCTAAGGTATGTTTGATCCAGCGCCTGGCGGACGCCACCGTGCCCTTAACAATTTGTTTAACCCTGAGTCGTCCTTTTCGTTGGCGGACGGAAACTGCTTTGGACAAAAAGTGACAGTGAAACTGTAATCTAATCCACCTGAGTCCAAAGATCAGATGCTCCTGCAGACCTTCTACAAAGAATCATTCAGTTTCTATGAAGCTCTTTCCAATTTACATGTGAATAACAGTAAAGAGAAAAGACATGTTATTTTTTATTCTATATGAAGTTGCTGTATGCCTCCTGATGGAGCAGTGACTCTCAGCTTTGCTTATTAATAATTCTGATTGAAAGCCGTGGTGTGCGCCGGGTCATGGCGCCAGATTTAATTAGAGTCAGTGCACGCAGCTTTACCTTGACTGAGAGACGAAGCTCAGTGTAGTTACCACTGAAAAGGGTTCACTCAACGGCAAAGCAAAGGAGAAGCTAAAATCGAGGGAGAGTGGAGTCATATATACTACAACTATATATATATATATATATATATATATATATATATATATATATATATACTACATCTATATATATATATATATATATATATATATATATATATATATATATATATATATATATATAGATGTAGTATATACATACATATATTTCCAAAATGGTAAATTTACAGGAGAAGGAAAAAAACATACTTTACTTTTAATGTAAGTCAATGGAACCCGACATATTTCTAAGTAGCTGGGCTGTTTCTTTTGGTCCATTCATCATGAAATTTACACACAATGTAAAGGGTAACATGTATTTTTAAATTATGTCAAAAACTGAAAAACAACAAAAATGGAGATACGAGGTTTTCTTCCAACAGCAGTGATATATATATTGTTAGATATATAGATATTGTACAGTTTTAAACTGACTAATATTTCCCAACTCACTTCAACATTGAAATGGCTCTACTGTAAAATACACTCTGAAAAATAAAGACGACAAAAAGAGTTGGTCAGACGCCACATACGGATTCTGTTCTAATTAAAGATTTTCATAGAACGGTACATCTAGGCCAGGAACCATTTAATGACCTTTTAAAGGGTTTAAACAGAGATCAAATTCAATCATCAAATAATAAAATGAAATACCAACCCTCCTGTGTGTTTGCACTTTGACCCAAACAGATGAAAATACAATAATCCTATCATTATTTATTGATTTTGTGAATTATACATTATATATTATTATATTTCAGTGTCATTGCAAATATAGACTTTTGTAATGACACTGAAATATTACAACACTGACACCACCGTTTCCAAACTGTATTGTCACGGTTTTGTGATTCTGTGGCTCCTTCCTTTACTGTATTGTATTACTGTGTCTTGTTATAATATTAGCCTTCAGAGCATATATACAGTCAGGTCATATTTGAACAGTGACACAATTTTTGTAATTTTACCTCTGTACACCACCACAATGTATTTGAAATGAAGCAGTCAAGATATGACTGAAACGTAGACTTTCAGCTTTTTTTCGATAGTTGTTCAATAGTTTTCAATAGCTGAAATAAATGCAATGCTTATTTTTATTATTTGGATGAAATTCCTTTTAAGTCGATGACTGCCTGAAGTCTGAAAACCATGGACATCACCAAATGCTGTTTCTTCCCTTGAGATGCTTTGCCAGGCTTTTGCTGCAGCCGCCTTCAGCTGCTGCTCGTTTGCGCGTCTTTCTGCCTTCAGTTTCGTCTTCAGTAAATGAAAACCATGTTCAATTGGACTGAGGTCAGGTCACTGACTTGGGTTGTTTTCACTGTATATTTTTCATTATCCATCTGTACTGTGAAGCCCTGTCCTCTCGGTTTTGCAGCATTTGACAATCTGAGCAGAAAGTATAGCTCTACACACTTTAGAATTCATCCTGCTACTTCGTTTAGCAGTCACATCATCAATAAACACCAGTGACCCAGTTCCATCGGCAGACATACAGGTCCATGCTATAACACTGCCCCCACCATGTTTCACAGATGACGTGGTATGCTTCGGATCATGAGCTCTTCCTTTTCTTCTCCACACTCTGCCCATTCTGGTACAAGTTAATCTTGGCTTAATCTATCCAAAGAATCTTGTTCCAGAACTGAGTAGGCTTTTTACATGTTTTCTAGTCTAATCTGGTCTTTCTGTTTTTTAGTGTTACCAGTGGTTTGCATCTGGATATAAACCCTCTGTATTTACATTCGTGAAGGCGTCTTCTGATTGTAGACTGTGACAATGATACGCCAAACTCCTCTAGAATGTCCTTGACTTGACGAGATGTTGTGAAGGGGTTTTTCTTCACCACAGAAAGAATTCTGCTATTATCCACTTTAGTTGTTTTCCGTGGTCTTCCAGGCCTTTTGGTGTTGCTGAGCTCACCAGTGCATTCCTTCTTCATAAAAATGTACCAAATTATTGATTTGGCCACTCCTGAAGTTTCTGCTAAAACCCTGATTGGTTTATTTTGTTTTTTTTAGCCTAATGATGGCCCCCTTTCACTTGCACTGACTGCTCTTTAAACTACATACTGAAAGTTCCCATGAACAGCTACCAAATGCATTCTGAACACTTGGAATCAACTCCAAACCTTTATGTTTCAATAGTATGTTATGTAATAATGAGGGAACTGGCCACACCTGGCCATGAAACTGCTTATCAGTCCAATTGCTTTAGTGGTCAAATAAATGGAGGGACTACATAAAAATGGCTGTAATTCTTAAACAGTTAATGTGGTATTTTTGTTAAACCCCTTGAATTATAGCTGAAAGTCTACACTTCAATCACATCTTGACTGCTTCATTTCAAACCCATTGTGGTGGTGTACAGAGGCAAAATTACAAACATTGTCATTGTGCAAATACTTATGGACCCAACTGTTTAGTCCTTAATGCTTCCTTTGTAAAACATCCAAACTCCTTTGCAAAATCTAGCTCAGATATTTCTCTGCAATTTTGATTTCTATTGTGTTTCCCAGTGTCTGATTTCCTATTTTTTTTTTTTTTCTTTTTCGTTTTGTAATTAGTTTGTATTTCCACACTCTTGTGTTTTCCTTGTAGTTTCTGGTTTTTTAACCACTTCAGGATCTCTTTTGTTTTCATATTTGAATATTCCACAGTGACCCTGACCACTACTATGGACTTTGACCACAATTGCTAGATTAAATCGAATAAAATGGTTCAGCGCTTCCATCTGACACTCTTGAAAATAAAAGGGTTTTTGAAGTGATGCCATAGAAGTATCCGTGCTTCCCTCAAGTACCCCTCAAAGGATGGTTCTGTAAAGAGCCATTTTAATAAAAGTGATGTGAGTGAAGAACTTTAAAAAAGTTTAAACCTTGACAGAATGCAAAGGATCTATAGCAATTAAAGTTTTTTCCTAGGAAGCTTCATTTTTGAAAGTATACTTGGGCTTTTCTTTAACACTTAACAACACTTTGCTGTCATACAAGTCCCTAATTGAGGCTTTAATGAACTAACCTCACCAAGCAATCATACCTATCGTCGCTTTCAAAACACAGAACAAAACAAAAAAGGAAGTATCTCCGAAATGGTAACTTTTTAGGAGAAAGCAAAAACATTATTTCTTTCAATGTCAGTCAATGCAAAGAGTTTTTGCTATGTCATTTTGTACCACTTCTCCTGGTCCAGACATCATCACATTTTGACAGAATGCTGTAGTCAAATGAGGCAAAATAAATAAATATATAAAAAATATATAAAAAAGATTTTTTTGTGGACAGTGATGATATATTCTTGTAAAGTCAATTTACAAGTAAAGCCTTAATAACTGAATCACTGAAATCATTTTCCTAAATGGATATGCTGACTGTAAGACTCTAATGCAGCACATGATTTTTGTACCATCACCTTACTCACATACAGCTATGATCTATGAACATTTTAGGAATACCCCACTTCTCAATCAGTGAGAGGGTTATAACTATTAATGCACTGCTGAGCAACTGCTGACTTTTATTTCCCACAATGTAAACCCAAAAGAGAGAATATTGACATTTTTGTTCCAGCTTTGTACACATGAACTCCTCTCCTGCTCTGATATTCAGGTGTTTGAAATTCCGCTAAAGATGTCCATGAAGGTAAAGTGTAAAAGTTCAGGCCAGTGTGGTACACTGTAAATGTGGTGATCTGTATTCACCCCGCCGCTGTTCCAGCATCCCCCTCCCCTCCGCCAACATAACTGTTTAAAATGCTCATGGCTCCACATGCAGACAGAAGCAGCTCCGGCTCCACACTGCCTTGCCTGGAAAGGACTTTTTCTGAATGTAAACGACAGGGGAAACGTCCCAGGAGGCGCTGGGGTGTTTTGCCGTGTCCTTCAGTGCAATCTGCATGCTTCTCTGCCTCACCATCCACTGAAGGACACACTCATGTGCTTGGCCCCCTGATTTGAACCAGTTTATTTTCCCAACACATAGGAGCCAAAGCTCTCAGTCAAAGTCCGACAGCTACTGACTGCAACTGAATACATTTCTCTGGGATTTGTACTTTTACTAGTTATAGCAGTTTACTACTATCTAGTTGATTTACAGTTTGAAAGACATGCACTTTTAAAAATAAAGGTGCCCAAAGGGGTTCTTTGGAGTGATGCCGTAGAGGAACCAGTTTTGGATCTTTCTTTGGATTTTCTGAATCTTTAACTGGATGGTTCTTTTGAGATGTGGGAGTCTGAAGAACACTTTTAAAGTTTAAAGAACCTCCACACCTCCACAAGAGTAATAAATCTAGACTGAAAGGTTGTGGCGCCAGCTCAATAAAATAAATATCTATAGATGTTTAAGGAGGACCTATTATGCTCATTTTTAATGTTAATAATTTTTTGGGGTCTACTAGACCAGATTTACATGCTTCAATGTTCCAAAAGCACATTATTTTTCTTTGTACTGTTCATCTCTATTCACCCTGTCTGAAACGCTCAGAACTCTCGTGTCTTTAAGCCCAGCTTCCCAATGAGCCCAGTGTGCTCTGACTGGTCAGATTGCCCACTCTGCCTTGATTGGTTAGTTGCATTCTGCTACAAGACCCTTCTCCCCTGAGCCGCTGTTAACACCACAGTGGCTATTCTTGAAATGGCATTGGTTCTGCCGTATCAGTTTGAGCCAGAGTCCAAACTTAACAAACTGACCTGAACAAAATCTTTCCGGCCTCTAGTAGTTGCTTGTCGTGTGAGGGCGTGCCAAGCTTGTTGGTAGGCAGGCAAAAAGGATTGCGCTATTGCGGTACAAGATTGCCAACTAGGCGTTTTAAGCAGCTGAGAAAAGTGGTTTCTGTGGGAGAGAGTTACTCCATCGGGCATGTGCTTTAAGCTTTGTAACTTTACAGGCCGATTACACACACAAAAAGCCACAAAACACACTAAAGGAAAGGGAAAAACCAGAAAAACATAACAGGTCCCTGTACCAGTCACCCGACCCACGGGCGCCGACGACGGGTGTGAGAGACAACGAGAGGAGGACATCAGCCGCGAGAGAGAGTAGAAAAACGACGTCAGCCACGAGAGGCGTAAAGGCAGCGCACGAGTCCCGAACTCCGCCGCCCAGGCCCCACCCGCCTCACGTTCGATCCCAGCGGCCAAGCTGGGGAACGGGGGCGGTGACGGGGAGGCGGAGCAACAAATTCTCTTTCCCTCTCCTTCAAAAAGAGGTTGGAGATTGGAGGCCAGGGTTAGAGTTAGAAAATTAAGGTGATCTGAACAGATATTTTGTTGAATAGAAGTTAAATGGAAGCATCTATAATGGCCTATTGCAATAAAATGTTACCAAGATTTTTCCTAGAATCAAGAAATCATTTCAGAACCTTAATTTTTATAAGTGTATGTTTAATTTGTACTATGTAAAAGTAGACATATGCCATGTGTCATATAAATGCTGACCGTTTCATACTCGTCATGAAAAGGACCCATCTTTTCAAAAGCGTCAAGGTTTCCCAAAGTCAGATGAAATTTGTTTTGTATGTGCTCAACTGAAACTGAAAACGTTAAATAAGCCACATAGCTGGTCAGGAAATAGTGACATTAAAGTACTTTAACATTATATATTGTTTTATACACCGATCAGGCATAACGTTATGAGCACCTCCTTGTTTCTACGCTCATTGTCCATTTTATCAGCTCCACTTACTATATAGGTGCACTTTGTAGTTCTACAGTTACAGACTGTAGTCCATCTGTTTCTCTGCATACTTTGTTAGCCCCCTTTTACCCTGTTCTTCAGTGGTCAGGACCCCCATGGACCCTCACAGAGCAGGTACTATTTGAGTGGTGGATCATTAGTAACACTGACGTGGTGGTGTGTTAGTGTGTGTTGTGCTGATCTGAGTGGATCAGACACAGCAGTGCTGCTGGAGTTTTTGAACACCTCAGTGTCACTGCTGGACTGAGAATAGTCCACCAACCAAAAATATCCAGCCAACAGCGTCCTGTGGGCAGCGTCCTGTGACCACTGATGAAGCACTAGAGGATGACCAATACAAACTGTGCAGCAGCAGATGAGCTATCGTCTCTGACTTTACATCTACAAGGTGGACTGACAAGGTAGGAGTGTCTAGTAGAGTGGACAGTGAGTGGACACAGTGTTTAAAAACTCCAGCAGCACTGCTGTGTCTGATCCACTCAGACCAGCACAACACACTAACACACCACCACCACGTCAGTGTTACTGCAGTGCTGAGAATGATCCACCACCCAAATAGTACCTGCTCTGTGAGGGTCCATGGGGGTCCTGACCACCACAACAGGGTAAAAGGGGGCTAACAAAGTATGCAGAGAAACAGATGGACTACAGTCTATAACTGTAGAACTACAAAGTGCACCTATATAGTAAGTGGAGCTGATAAAATGGACAATGAGCATAGAAACAAGGAGGTGGTCATAATGTCATGCCTGATCGGTGTACAATGTATGGCAAAAAGTTTGCAGACACTTGCTCAGCCAACATTTCTTCTGAAATCAGAAGAAATCAGGGTACTAATACATTTACACTACATGCTGGAACATTGCTGTAAGGATCTGATTGCATCAGTCAGATCAACTGATGTTGGGTGATTACTTCTAGATCACAAATCTCTACTACAACTCATCCCAAAGGTACTGGATGGTGCTCCATCACTGCAGAGAACGCAGCTCCTCTGCTCCACAGCCCAATGCTGGGAGGGGGGGATTTATAACCCTGTTGCCGATGCTTGCCACTGGTCACAGTGACCTCCAGAGCATCTGATTCTACTGGTAATGTCTTTCTATAGAGATCATACAAGCAGTGTATCTCAATTTCTCTAAAGACCATTTTTAACTCCTCCCAAGTAGATTTTGTCCCCCTGAAATAGCTGCAGTCTCATTGTGTCCACTTTCAGTACATCATCATTGAGCAAAATGAAGACTTTTTAACATTTCACATTTCAACAGCTGTTTAATGAGGGCAAAGTTGTAGACAGCTGAGTGTAAATTTGATTCAGAGTATTTAAATGTCATGATATTTTATATCTGCATGCAGCAGCAGATTTCTATCAGGCTTCATCGCCTTTGATAATAATTCCCAAGGCTTTCACGGGTGTGGTCTGAATGATGCTCTATCAATTTATCATTAGTTTAATGAACCCCAGAAACCGTCAAATCGTCTACATACTACAATTTCAGCAGTGGTGAATGGACAGTGGGCATGGAAAAGCAAGCACTCATCCTTTTAAAACACTTTTACTTCACTGTCCTTAAAGCTGTGTTTAACTGCGTTTTCAGAGAGAAATACAATTTAACGAACCACAAATGTAATATCATCAATTTCAAACTGCCTTGATTTTTGTCTTTTACACATTTTTCTCAGCATCTTCTCACTAACAACACAACGTTTCCAGATATCTGATGTTAAACAACTATGAAAGGTCCAGTTACAGGTTACCTCCGTTCTTAACGATCCATTATGGTCACAGCAGCTATCTGCAGGGTGTTCCTCAACGATGCCTGAAGAGCGATCATCCACTCATTCCTCTTCCTTCCCGTAAATACTCTAAACCACTGTAAAGGAGTGTCACAGGCCAGCCACATCTGGGAACAGAGACCATCCAGGAAAGTCATGGACGAATTGGGCAATTTAGAGCTGCTTTGCAGGAACTCAACAACACAGGGTCTCAGATCGCCAAGGATTTACAGCACAAACTGAAATGTTCAAATGAGCAGAAACAAGGAAAGAATCACAAAAGAAAAAGTGTCCATAGACCGAATAGAGTTCCTTAGGCTGTCAAATGGCCATGTAAGTCAGTCGATGGTCGATTACTGAAATAGCAGACTCTACTGTAACGCCAGGTTAAAGTTCGTCAGCTCTCGTACGTCCAAGTAAGTTATTTCACCTTTTCATCTTCTTGTGTCCTTGAGACAAAAAATAAAGAAACCAACATGAAATATAATGTTACTGAAATATGAATTCCACTAAACAAAAATGTTTGTTGGAACAAAACCTTGTATCTCCAAAATGGTAACTTTTCAGGACAAGGAAAAAACATGCTTCACTTTCAGTGTAAGTCAATGGAACCAGACTTTTTCCAAGTAATTCTGGGCCATTTCTTTTGGTCTGTTCGTCACGAAATGTACACACAATGTAAAGAACAACAGGCATTTTTAAATTATGTCACAAACTGAAAAACAACAAAAATGGAGATGTTTATATATATATATATATATATATATATATATATATATATATATATATATATATACATACATACAGTACTGTGCAAGTCTTTGGCATTTCAAATTGTTTATCTGGACATCACATATCATTTGAATAATTGAATAATATCTTAAAATATATTTGAATATATTAGAATAATATCTGATCTCTTCTTAACTGGTTAGAAGAACACAGGTTTGCTTAGGGTTCAAATTGAGGGTGAGCTTTGGAGTTTCCAGACATACCATAACAGAGACAAAATTAAACACCAGGGGTCCTGCATTCAACAATAAGTTCCTCCCCCTGGATAAACTGTAAACTCACCCAGACCGAATTCCCAATGTAACCGTACAATCTAGTGCACTGAGACACACTAAAAAGAAAAAAGCTCAAGCACCTGTGAAGCTGCTGAGAAACTTCAGATACTTTTGACTTTAATTCAGCAACAGTTATGAAGACACAGAAAAAAAATTGTTGGTGTTAAAAGCCATGCAGTACCATGCAGCAACAAATACGCTGTTATTTTATGCTATTCGAGACCATGCAATGGGTATTTCATTACAAGCTTACATGCGTTTTTGCATGTACAGGACCCACTAAACCTGTCTGCTGATGACTAAATCTATATTTCTAATCTATTTTTACTGTCAAAGTAATATAAATTTCAGTTAATTAACTGGGAAATAGGTAGGCTATTAGACCCGCTTGCCATGTCTTCTTATCTGCTTGTCAAAACTGCACGTTTTTGAGTTGACACATATAAGATAAAACATACTGGACTGTAAGACTGGCTGAGGTATCAGAGCACTGATGTTTAACTGTACTTCTAGAAGATTTTGCCTTTCTCTGTGTAAATTTGTCATCACTCTGGCTTTCATTTAATGCACTAATGGCAAAAATACTGCACGGCATACAGAGAAATTGAACAGTGCTAAGAGTTGGCAAGTGCTGCCGCACATTAATGCTGGTGGGTGCACCTTCATTAAAAACTATGGTTTAAAATTCTTTGGATGCTGTGTGGCCCAGCATGTGCTGTGCGCGGCCTTAAGTGTATTATATTGATATAGATATTAAGTGAAAAGACTCAGGTGTAGTAATACAACTGGAAAAACTATGGGAGTAAATCTCACATAAATATATTGTAAAAATTGTACACATCAATAGACAGATCACATCATTGTCAGACCCCGAGGCCTGTGCCACAGTTCTAACCCTGGAACCCTGGTTCCAGATTTCTCTGTGATGCTCCCAGTCATCGAATGGATTTGGTAAATTCCGTTAGCAGCACACCTGATTTAACTGAATGAAGTACTGACTAAGCAAACCAGGTGCTGGATGATATCTACAAATAATACCGGGCTTCGTTGAGAAGAGATTTTAAAAAATGGTTAAACAAACACATTACTTTACTTTTGCACAGTACTGAATATTTGCATATAAATAAATAAAAATATAGAAATAGTCCAAAACGACTTGGAATATAGTTATATTAATGTACATTCCTAATTTGGACAAACAAGGTTTTGTTATGACAGCATTATGTAGTATTACAATATAACTACAGACATATGCAAAAATATTATGACACACAATCTTAAAGTCAATATGCTTCAATGTCAGGGTTTTATGTTTATGGTTTAGATATAATGGTTTGGTTAGTTTAATCAGCAAACTAATCATCATTTGAGATAAGCGTACTTTATAAATAACAGCAATAACTGCCTTCATATTCATCAAAGTTGCCTAGTAACTGGGCATGAATTAATAGAGTGCAGAAGGCAAGAATAAACAAACCTTTATTATTAAGTTTTGCACTGGACTGAACCCATTGCTACAAGGATGTGTACGGATGAGTGTTCTGAAAAACACACACAAAAATAGTACACAAATGTTAGGACATAACGTGTAAAGTATGGCATGTTATATATTTATAAATCGCTGCTGTCGGAAGAAAACCTTGTATATCCGTTTTTCGGTATTTTACATAATTTGAAAAAACCCTGTCGTCCTTTACATTGTGTGTAAATTTCATGATGAATGGAGTAAAAGAAACGGCCCAAAATGACTTGGAAAAAAGTCTGGTTCCATTGACTTTCATTAAAAGTAAAGCGTGTTTTTTCCTTCTCCTGTAAAGCTACCATTTTGGAGATACAAGTTTTTTTTTTTTTCCGACAACAGTGATATGATTTATATTCTATATATACACAAGCTAAGGGTATATATATATATACTGTTCAGTTGAATATATTGTTGTAGAAGCAGTATAATAATGACCTGCCAATGGTTTGGTGCGCTCCAATAAGCATATCATACGATTATATGTTTGGAATCACCTCTCTTGGTTAATGTATGCAGGTGAACCAGCACTCACCCTGGTGGTTTTGATCTTGTTCCCAGAGTAGCACATCCAGCCGGAGTTGTCTGGCAGAGTCTTGCATTCCTCTCCCTCCAGACATGGCTCCATCTCACACCACCACTTCCCAATTACTATAGAGGCTGAGAGAGAGAGCTGATAAACACAGAGCCAGGACTTCAGCGCCCCAATATAGAGCATGCTCTTCAGAATTAAAGGAATAGGTAAAGCAAGAATATCATAATAATACTGAACGGAGAGCTACTAGGAGCCAGCTCATATTTCAGTGCACTTAAAAAAAAGAAAATTCCATTGAATCGAACAATCATAATAGAAGCCATCGGCCACCTGCTGCATTCTGAGAATAAATGCTTTAAATATGAGACTATAGCTATATGCAAAAGATAGAACACCCTTGATCAAACAATGTTTTGATCATTTTCTAAGTGAAAATAAGTTAACACATCTTAACAAACTTAAATATGCACAATTTCTATTTATTTTCTGAGCTTAACATCTTGAATAAAACATAAAATATAAGTAAGTAAATATAAAAATAATAAAATATAAGTAAATCAACAGTAATTGTGCATTAGAATGTGCAGAGGTGTTCTCTGCAGATGATGTGTTTTACTTAACATATCATCAGACCAGGGGTGCCTAAACTTTTGCATACAACTGTATATCATGCAAATGCAACAGTACAGCCGTGTCATGCCTCCCTCCAACTTCGCTGCTATTTCTCAGACTCTTATACTCCCAGAATTCAGAGGAGGATCACATGACTCAGAACTCTCAGGCATCAGCCAATCCCAGATCAGCTTTGCCTGATTACTGATTCTCCTCACCTGCGTTTTCCCCCGATATATACTGTTTCTTTGTCCTCACCTCTTGAGTGATGTACTGAGTGATGTTTAACTGCCTGTCCTGTTGTAGTTTTGACCTGATTTGTTCTTTTGACTCTGCTTTGTCTTGTCTGGTTTTTGACTCTGCTTGTGTTTTTTGACCTTTTGCTGGATGTCCCTTCAGGCTTTTGTCCACTCTCTCTTCACCTGTTTAATCAGTGCGAGTTTGACTCTCCCTTTTTCCATTAAAACCTCAAAACTGTTTTTTATCCGTGAGCGTCTGATTTGTTCTGACTCGTTAGGCACTATAAAAATACAGGTCTGAGGATGAGACAGAAATGAGAGAATGTGTTACCAAAGCTGTCCTTATAAAGTTTTGATTGACGAAAAGGGTAAAAGGGGGCTAACAAAGTATGCAGAGAAACAGATGGACTACAGTCTATAACTGTAGAACTACAAAGTGCACCTATATAGTAAGTGGAGCTGATAAGATGGACAATGAGTGTAGAAACAAGGAGGTGTACTTTAGAAGTGGCCAGTCGATGTGTACATATTCATTTACATATTGTTGCTGTTGAAACAAACCTTCATATCGTCAAAAAAGTATCTTTACGAGAAAAAACATTCTTAACTTTTAATGTATGTTAATCTAACAAGATTTTTTCATAATTTTGGACCATTTCTGTTGGTCCATGTCATGAAATTTTCACCCAGTGAAAATGGCAACTGTCACTGGAGATACAAAGTTTTTAGACGCAGGGTCTGGGCGCAAGTTTCCATAACAGATTTCTTGAGTGCAAAGAAGCCACTAACAATAAAGAACCCAGGGAACATGTAATATGGAACAAACTGACATAGAGTACTTAACATCAAGACTCAAGACCAGACAAGGAACACAGCAACTTATACACAAACCGGGAACAAGACACAGTTGGGAAGGATTAGAAAACAAACAAACAAAAACAAAAAACACATGGCAAGAGAAATGAAGGAAAGTACACAAAAAGAGAAACCGTGACAAGGACAAAGCAATACAGGGGACACATTACAGATACACAGTTGTATGCAAAAGTTTGAACACCCCTGGTCAAATAATGTTTTGTTAAATTTTAACCCCTTAACATTCCAGGTTTATTTCATACAAAGGCTTATTATTCAGTAACTACAGAGACTTCAGTGCTAACTAAAGAAGCTATTTAGGTTATAGAAGTGTAATAAAACTTTGGGCCCGCTGGCTTGTTAAAGGGTTAAGTGAAAATAATCTAACACAACCTCAACAAACAAATATAAGATTTTTTCTGCAAATTTTAGTGCACAATTTCTATTGATCTGCTCATAGTTTAAGAATATATACAATATAAAATGTGCCATAACTTTTGTTCAGGTCACATGTTTTGCTTTTGTTTACTGTGTTAAGTTCAGCAAGTAAACGGTAATTGTGCATTTAAATGTGCAGAACCCTGTAAAGGACGTGTAAAATTATTTTCACTTCCAAACCGTAATCTGAACAGGGGCTCCTATTTGTATATGACCATATAAACACATAGACATACACAGTACTGTGTAAAGTCTTAGGCACCTTAGCAAATTATTAAAAACCATTCATCTGGGAAAGTAAGTGAGCTTTTGCCAGTAAAAAATACAATATAATTTTGGAATAAATGCAAACAAACATAAAAAGTGAGCTATTTTTGGAGAGCAAAGTTTTGTTCCAGATTTCTCCTCAATGCCTCCACCCATCACCTGGATTTGTTCAAATCCACCACAAGCACACCTGACTAAACTTCACAAAGCGCTGATTAGGCAAATCAGGTACTAGATGACCCCTACAAATAATACTGGCCTTTCTCAAGGAGACGTTTGAACACACACTGACATACATAACATTACAAGTGATTGTATTAATATTATTTGTATTTATAGTAACATTAGAGTTGTTCTACTTTCTGCTATTAACAGCTTTTTAAATATAATTTTCTCAGGTGCCTAAAACTTTGGCACAGCACTGTACATAACTAACAACATTCGTCTTAGTGAGTTACAGAAAAAGACCAATATTGGCTGCATTTATCTGGTGGTTAGTCTTCTGAAAAGTTGTGTTGCTCTATGGAATGCATGCTGCATTGTGAAAAGGCCTGTATTCAAGCGAAATGCTCCATTTGTTCATTTGAATTCATTTCATCCTGCACCATCAAGAAGTCTAATACCGCTTGCTTATAATTCAGGCCGATTTGCTGCCAATAATAGAGGGAAATTGACATAAATACAGTTTAAGCACATGGTTCATTTCAGGGGCTTGTCAAAAGAGCAGACATTGTAAACCTTGTAAAAAGCTATCAATTTCACTCACTTTGCTCTGTGAAAGTGTGATCGTTTTCAGATGGCGTGGACCGAGGCCATTATATGTAGGGAAAGAGCGCGATCTCGCACAGTGAGAGATGATTTATAAATGATGTGCTCCGAATGCTGAAAGCATTTTTAGCTCTTAACATGCAGACGGTGGGATCGTAACAACAGGATAATAAGGATTTTAACTAAGGTTACAGGCCAACTGCTGTTGTGCTCGAGTCTAAAGTGAGGAATAGTTTTGTCTAGTTTGTAGTTTCACAGCAGTAGTTGTATTATATGTGGTGGAGTCTGGAGGTCTGAGATCACACTGAAAATCGCTATTTATTTCATTTAAACCTGAAAGGTTTTAGAACCTTGACAAACATTGAACAAAGAAAAGTTATGATGATGAAAAAAAGAAGAAATGTTCTAAATTCTGCACTGTTCCTGGATCACAATTCAAATCGAAATAAGTAAAATTAACCATGTTAGGGCCTTTTTTTTGTCTGAAGCTCATATTCAGCTGACTCTCGGGTGGATTAGATCTACTGTTCAGAGGCGATTGCACAAACTTGTAGAGTCATTTTGCTGTCATTACAGCAAAAAGGGGGAATATATTAATTACTAAGAAATTCTAAAATTCATGGAAACATTCAAAGATTCTACTTCAACTCAAATCGTCATGCTGATAATGTCATTTGAAAAATTTTGTATGAAATTAAAACGTAATGCAAAGCAAAAACATTTTCGCCAGCGGTCTTAAACTTTTGGACCCCACTTTATATTTTATAGCAATTCATTATTGGTTTTTCTTTTTTTTTAGTAAAGTTGAACCTGGCCTTTCTAGTTAGACACGGAAACTATTCCTTGCCTTGGACATAGTGTTCTAGGAAAAGCTTTTATTTGGTATAGGACCTTTAAATTACGTGAAGGTTCTTTACTTGTACATCTTATTTCAAAAATAGTTCTTTCTATTGAACCTGGTTCTTCTATAAAAAACCTTTTTGACACCTTCAGCAAAAAAAAGAAAAGGCATTTTTATCCACTGCACATGAGCACTTGAGTCTCTGGCAACAGAAAACTGGA
Organism: Colossoma macropomum; assembly: GCF_904425465.1. Classification (NCBI taxonomy): domain Eukaryota; kingdom Metazoa; phylum Chordata; class Actinopteri; order Characiformes; family Serrasalmidae; genus Colossoma; species Colossoma macropomum. The sequence continues at coordinate 15,027,759 of NW_023494802.1, read as the reverse complement.
ACTGTACTTTCTCCATCAACCAACCTGAATGGTTTTCAAGGGTGAGGTTAGCCACACTGTCCACTGTTGACTGGTTACATACAGGACTGTTTTAAAAGCATTTTTAACAGAACTGTTGTTTAAAAGTCAGAGAAAACAAATCAGTAAAACAATGAAGAGATACAGGTATAATTGCGCTAGTATGTATGTTTGTCACAACAAACAGAATGTAAATTATTTTTTTCATCAGCTGAATTGAAGAAATAAGGGCAATATCATGTTTAGACAGAACAACTGTGTAGATTTTTTATTTGAGCTGGAGCTGCGTCTGTCGTCAGTAGGGGTGTCACAACACACTATCAAATAAAGTTTGATTTTATGCTATTTAATATGCAACACCGGGAATGGTTTCTATATTTATCTCTATTTAATACAAAAAGTGACAAATATAAACATGAAAAACATAAACATGACCTGCAAGTGGACAGGACAAGCTTCAGCTGGAACAAGAAAATCAACCTGGTATGTATTTCTTGTTTGGGACAACTTTGGTTACCCAGTCGAGTGCAATAATGATGGGCAAAGTGTGTAAGACTGGACCGTGACAGTATGCTGACATTGCTCAACGCGAGTATCAAATACCTGTGCTAATACCTCAAATATGCTAACTTTTTATGAAGTCACCACTCAAACGTATCACTTCTTACACAGGATTCGAGGATCCGACGAGCGAAGATTCTAAACGAGTGAAACAAATAACTCGCTCCACAGGGATGTTTAGAGATGGTGGTTTGTGCCACTACTTGGTTGCAGAGTCCTGGATTCTGAAGTTTGTTAGGAGAGACTAAGGCATGTTAGAAAAATCCCAACTCATTTCAGTCAGAAGGTAAGAGCCATACTCTCTAAAGAAACACAAGACCAGATAGTAAATGACCTTTTTGAGACGAAGCCTTATAGTCTGCCAACTGTTTTGAGTTCTTATTATGAGCCATAATGACACAGTGTTTCCCAAACACACATGCAAAATAGATCTTTTGTTTATTTTATTATCCTAAGAAATGACTTGTGTCAATTATTCCTACAGGAAGTGTGGTTGTGTACGGAGCCCCGCTGGTGACATCCTGTATAAATAAAAATAATGCGTGGCCACAACTTAGTAAGGCGTGGTAATGAGATGATTAAGTCGTGGCCACGACTTAGTAAAGCGTGGGAACGAGATCCTAATGCGTGGCCATGACTTAGTAAGCCTCATTCCCACGCCATACTAAGTCGTGGCCACGACTTAATCATCTCATTTCACACCTTACTAAGTCGTGGCCACGCATTAGGAACTCGTTCCCACACGTTAATAAGGCGTGGCCACGCATTATTTTTATTTATACAGGATGTCACCAGCGGGGATCCGTAGTTGTGCTTTTGGGACAACCGTAGAAATTACAAAATAAATGTTTTAGGAATTAGCAATAAATAAATAAATAAATAAATGTGAAAGTTATGTTAGCATGTCTTTTTTAATTCTGTATCAAAAATGTATCATAACGCAAAAACAACACGTATGGAACAATTTACGTATTGTTATGCCCCTTGTCATCAGCCCATAAAGAGCTCAGCAAATTCATCACCCTTAAGGCCTTTACACACTGAGCACAATTTATTTGTGCGATTTTATTCATGCTACTTATTTGGATGACAATTTTTTGAACATGTGTATAACATGATATCTTGCACAGCAAATGTATTTTTTCGTTTGGCGAAAATCCACTGAACCCTCTGACCAATCATGTCATCTACGGCGCTGGCAGGATGATGACCAAACGATGATTTCACTGGAACTGGAACATTTTTACAAACATCAAAAGGATCAGAGTCTCCAAAAACGGCTCAAAATGAGCTCAAACTGCTACAAACATTGAGTTATATATGGAAGCACTGAATGACGCTACAAAGCTCTTCATGCTGCTCTCACTTTTCCAAAATGGACAGTAGCCCAGTGTCAATGTTTGCCTGATCTCTTAGAAGCAAACAATTTCCATTTGCACTTGAAGACATTCTGCCTGTTTGTGTTACGCTGTGTGGAGCTCTCAAGTGGAGCTTCATCTCCAAAATCAGCTCAAACTGAGTTATGGAGATCTGAGCAGAGGTGTTTCCAGAGCGGAAAGCATGCTGCACAATGCTGCAGGTTGCCTGTTTGTGAGAAGCAAAGGACCTTTTGATTTATATTCACAGGGGTGGATTTAGTGATTCTGGGGCCCTGGGCAAAAGAGAGAAATGGGGGCCCCTGGATGCACATTTTTGAACTAGTCTTCTCCGGAGTTGCACAACCGTCTACACTGCAGAAAATACTATCTTACATTTAGTCAACTTATCTCATATTTCTCATTTTGAGATTGTTGTAAAAATATGATCACATTATTTAACTCATGTCAAGAATTTTTTACTGAATTTTGTTACATGAAATCACTATATTGGCAGATGATTTTGGCTGTTTTTAAGAAATATGCTTCAGCATATTGAGATAATTTGGTACAATTAATGCAGAAATAAAGTAATGAGAATTTTAAGAGATGAAACTTGTAATGGATTATTTTTTGAGGAATTACTGCAACACTGGAGTGATCAATACTAATGTTAACACTAGCATTATGTAGCTGAGCATATTCAGCTCTTTATTCTGACTAAAAAATGAAGCTTTTTTCAGCTTTCTAGCTTTCCTCTCTATCTTTGTACTTTTCTGCTGACTTTACTTTACTCCCTCAGAAAAACACACAAGAGAACCTGCTCTTCATAACGTAGATTGTCGCTTCATTGTCTTGACCATACCTGTCTGTCTTTCTGCAGTTGTATCATTACATAACAACATGGAATAGTGCATTATAACCATGATCAGGGCTGGGTTGGGAAAGGACTGAGGCTCCACTACAACATCACTACAGTCGCAAATAAGAGCTATTTTTAAAATGTATGTACATTTCAGAATAGGTTCCTTAACATGAACATATACAGTATATCTAATTTCTATTTCAATAGGGCCCTTGGCTCATGGGAGCCCTAGGTGGCTGCCTATCTATGCCTAGGGCAAAGACTGCCCATCTACATTCTGCCTGTTTTTTTTTTTGCAATGCGGACAACTTGGTGAAAAAAATCATGCTGCGTGTGTATAGAATTACTACATGACTAGTGAGTTCATCAAAATATGAAGAATGTTGATGTGACAATTGCTATATTTAAAATTACTGTCTTTGTAAAGAGTTGGCTAAAGTTTAATAATTATGTCACTACTGCTAATATTGTAAGCATCTAGCAGCCACTTTTAATGTTGTCACTGCGACTACAACACAATGAGAATAACACAACAGCAGTTGGAAGGTCTGCCATGATGTTCAGTCCAAATAATGCATTGGTTAATTAGCTGAGTGTGATTTGTTGCATGTGTGAACAAACATGTTTGGAAACACTGCAAAACATATAATTTAATCCTCATCGGCTTGAGGAATTGCTGTGGCCACACCTCACATTGAGCAAGCAGTATGAATATGAATGATCGAATGTGTTGCCTCCACTCTGCTTTTAACATCATGATAAATCTGGCTGTGCATTTTATGAATCTGGCCCAAAATCAAGTAGCTGAACTAGAACTAGCTTTATTTTTAATTGTACTGTTTATACTGATTCAAAGACTGTGGAGACTCTATAGTAGTTTCTGCGAATTTACTAATAAACTGCTTATATACTCAACTTTATTTGTGCTCTCTACAATAACACATTTGATCTGCACGCTGGCTTCTTCTCTGTGCTTAAAATTGTATAAATAAGTCTGAGGTTACTTCTTTTGAAATGAAAAACACTTATTTTCTGCTCATCCAGCGAGCCTTTGCTGGTTCAGCACGGCCAAGGTTACAAGGAAAAAAAAGAAAAATCAATTGCAGCATCACCTCAGGCAAGAGTTCCTTGTTTTGATAAAAATTCAGTTTATTGAGCACTCTCATCCTTCAGAAAGTAAACAAAACGCCTCATACATAACATATAGACCTGGATGTCATGTTCTTCTTTGACAGGCAGTGGAGGCGCTAGCCTAAGCATGCCAGACATTGCTGTGCATCAGCTGCATCTGGCCCTGCTCTGTCTTTGAGAAGAGATGGAGGACACCATCGCTGAGCTGCTTTAATGGGTACCAGTGAGACTTCAGTACATCCATCATTTCAGCTTAACTGGAAATTATAACCACCCACACTGCCCAGCAGCAGAAAAGCTGCACTAAAGCAGAGGTAAGAGTCCAAAACAGCCCATACAGGCCAAAGAAATCTCAGGAAGTGTTATTGCATTGCAGCAGTCGGTGCTGGGTTTTGAGTCTCGTCCAGCTTGTTAAGCGTGAGTAAAATGTAAGCAGCGTTTTTTTTCCTTCGGCTGGTATTTCTCGGAAGGGTCGAGGCTGAAGTTCTCCTTGCAGGAGCAGCTCAGAGCCACTCGTTTGTCATAAGGACAGAGCGGTAATAATGAGAGGCCCAGAGGATCTGTGGGTTTTCTGGGACAGGACACTCTAAGAGTGACCTGAACGCAGAGTCTGCTCAAACACTACACACTCAAACACTTGCTGTCCTTATTTCTGGATGCGACAGTGTCTGTTCTGGCACTACTCAAAGCCTGACCGCAGCAACACTGGACCACAGCTCACACTGTCACAACGTTTAGCGCATGTGGATAATATTTAATAAAATGAGCACTGCCAAAAGATTTTAAAGTATAATTTCACTACATAATAACGATAAGGTTACCAATTATAATGACATGCCAGGGCATAAAGCCCAATGATAATAATGCCATTTTAAATGTTAATAATTTTGATAGCTGTATACAATTAGCATGTGTTTAACAGTCAGTGGGAGTGAATAGCCTAATAATATAGTCTCCCTGAAAGTCTCATGCAATGCATGTTTACATAGTTACAACCTATACATGAAAGTAGTTCTACTGGTGGTGATAATTACATATTTATACAAAGTTTTGTTTGTGATGTGACAAAGAAATACAAGATAGTCAGGGAAAGTCTATCAATATATTACCTTTAGTGAAATAACTTCAATGTTTATTTGTGCTTTATTAACATTCCATGATATGGGTATTAACTGGGTTGAAGTACTATGCACTCAGTAGTCTACACCCCATGTGTCAAACACAAGGCCTGCGGGTCAAGTCAGGCCCGTGACACAGTCCTATTCAGCCCACGAAATTATTTTAATTTTCTATTTATAGCAGCCCGTTTCACCCTGAGATGCACTACAGTCCCCAGCATGCACTGCAACATGGTATGCGTTCTGACCCCAAACAACAATGGGCCAGCGGATACACATAAAGACTACCTAAAACAATTGATTTTTATTTAGAATTATTTTTGTATAAGTATTCAGTGCCTATTTTGCTGTTGTACGTGTGGCATGTTTTGAATAAACAATGGCCCGTTCAGGTCAAGGCAAAATGTTAAGTAACACTGAAATAAAAACACAACTGGCCCACAGATTTGCTGAGATTTTTTACTATGGCCCTTTTAGTGGTTGATTTGACACCCCTGGTCTGCACTGTGCATTAACGTGTTTTATGTCTGGATCATATCTGGATAAACTTTGGCCAGATTCCATTTATACTTTCCCAGTTCAATCAGATGGGATCTGATTGTCCTTTTCCCACATCAAAAAGCATGTCAACACATAGTTGTTTCTGTTTTACTTCTGTTGACACGTCTGTGATATATATTCCCATTGCGATACCAGTCGACAAGCTCAGCTCGGCCGCTTTCATCAGTCTGGAGAGCATAAAGGCTGTTGGTTCGAGGCTAACTTCAGCCTGGCGTATCCTTCAACTTTCTTTTCGTTGTTTTTCCTCTGACCTGTTAGTCAGCACTTGGTAGACGCATTTCCGCTCATGTAATTGTACAGATAACAGAAACACATTCTGTTCAGACTGGTGTTAAATGCGGTCAAGATCCGTCTTAAACACCTTTGAATGTGATGATTGTAATCTGCTCAAAATGCATCCTGGGGGTGTTTACGCTTGGCTTTTCATGCAGTTAAGTGAAATTTGTTCACAGTATTGGCTTTAGACCGAGTTTAGACCAATCATGTCAAATCTTATCTTTAAAAGCGTCAGTATGTGGCTGAAGAGGTTCATTCCAAACAAGCAGGATCACACCTGATTCCATTTGATTCACCAATTGGTCAGTCTTCAACAACTGATCATGTGTGCTCCAGTTTCATTTGGAATGAAAATCTGCAGCCACACTGACTGTCACGCATCCCTCGGGCTCACAGCTCTCTAAGGACTCCATTTCCCAGAATCTCCAGGGGGATCACGTGATCTTCAGCCCTCCATCACGCTCCAATCACCGCTCTCTGTTTCCAGAGTATTAACTTGTTACACCTGTTTTCTTATGATTAGTGTTAGTACAAAGACTGGGCTTGTAGATTAGTTTGTTGTTTTTGTGTCTTTTGTCATTTCTGGATTTGACCTTTGCCTGTTCTCTGACCACGTTTTTGGACTGCAATTCTAACGTTAAAGTCTCTTGTTATCCACGAGTGCCTGAGTTATTCTGCCTCATTATACTGACCCTTCACAGATAAGATTGGATTCCCCTGCTTTAGACAGTGTGGTCACTTCTTGGCTGGCAAATTATATCGTATATTGTTATACAACCTATAAGTTAAAGGGAGGGATGGATCATGGCCTTACAAGGCCCCTGGGCACCAGTGTCTTTGGAGGCCACCTTACACCATAATACAAAAAGTTCAGAAAAAAATACAGACCTGCAAAAAAACTTTAAAGGACCCATATCATGGAAAAAAGAGTTTCTTTGCACTAAAAGAGCTTGTCGTAGTTTGTAAACACTGTTAAAGTTTCAAAATGGTTCACTCCCAGTTCACTCAGTCCATGTAATGAAACTTCGGTTTAAAAAAAGCTTGTTTTGAAATCATCATTCAGTGACATCACGAAAACCTGTACATTAGCATATATCGTCCTCTTCAGTCTACAGCAGTTTAGTCCCACCCACTTTCACTGAAATTTTTCTGCATGTTAACCATTCAGCCTGGGGTGCTTTTCGAATGAGGCATAATCCAGGGTGGCCAATCAGAACAGAGGTCATTTGTTTATTTCCATCTGAAAGGCAGACTTACAAAAATAGCCTGTTTAATTCTAAGCGTTGAAGAGAGGTTTGAAAATGGCCACATAATAATGAATTTTGCTGTTTTTGGTACAAACAAACATCATAAGTGGACCTCAAGGAAAACATTAATTACAAGAAAAATGTTGAATATGGGCTCTTTAATAAACTGTTGATGTTTGTTTTTGCGTGCTGGAAAAAACGTAATGACCAAAATGATTAATTCTCTAATAATGTGCAGTAGCTTATTCTATCCTGCAGTAACATCTTTGCACATATTTGGATTTTAGGGGGCTTTTAATTTAATTATTCCAAAAACAGTAACAGGGTACAGGCATTTATTTGGTCATTACATATTATTCTATGTACCTATTCTAAGTTTTGCATCTGCACTGGACTTTTGCTAGTCTTTGAGCTGGTGGTCTGAGGCTACAGTAATATATAGTTATACTATAATTTTTTAACAAACAGGTCAATTAGGTGATTCAGAGTAGGGCTGCACGATTAATCATATTTTTACTGTTACTACGATACGAATTTCAGCAATAAACACATTGTAAAGTGCTACTATCAAATTACCTTATACACGCATGCCAGAGAAACGCCATTACATTGACAGTACAGACAGTAACAAGCCTAATGAGTGCTTCTCTGTGCTAGGATTGAACTCTGCTCTCCCATGCGGGGGACAAGAAACTTAACAATTTGGCTAAATGGCCAATTACAAAGCACATTCATGCACAGCTCAAACACTCCTCCACTCTGCCTAAACTACAAGCCTGTGAAACACATCAAACATTAGCATTCTTCTCACAGAGTACTGTGTTTTAGGTGTGCAAGGTATTGTCACAACAAACATATTTAATACCTTAACTAAATAAACAAACAAAAATAAATATATAGTTATTTGTTTTTGTAGCCTTCATAAAAAAGCTGTTGAAGTAATGCTGACTGTTTCTCAGCCTTTCAGAGCACAAAAAAACCTGCGCGCAGTTCTGATATAACTAGCTGTTAGTATTTCATTTATTTTCATTTTGCCCAATAGTAAATGGTGCTTTTGTTCTTTTATATTTTGCTATTTGCTTAAAGGAGAGGCTGGTTAGATTTCTGTTTACACATCTGAAAAAAACATCTGTACCTCCACTCAAAGGGCACTATTTTAATGATAATGTATCGCTTTTCATATCATCGTCATGATATCCAACAGCTTTATCAAACACTGCGCTTTATGCTCATATCATACAGCCCTAATTCAGAGAACACAAATCTGACTAGATGAACTGTTTGTACACAGTGGATCAGACAGGGCAGTGCTGCTGGGGGTTTTAAACACCTCAGTGTCACTGCTGGACTGAGAATAGTCCACCAACCAAACATATTCAGCCAACAGCGTCCTGTGGGCAGCGTCCTGTGACCACTGATGAAGGACTAGAGGATGACCAACACAAACTGTGCAGCAGCAGATGAGCTATCGTCTCTGACTTTACATCTACAAGGTGGACTGACAAGGTAGAAATGTCTAATAGAGTGGACAGTGAGTGGACAAAGTGTTTAAAAACACCAGCAGCACTGCTGTGTCTGATCCACTCAGACCAGCACAACACCACTAACACACCACCACCACGTCAGTGTTGCTGCAGTGCTGAGAATGATCCACCACCCAAATAATACCTGCTCTGTGAGGGTCCATGGGGGTCCTGACCACTGAAGAACAGGGTAAAAGGGGGCTAACAAAGTATGCAGAGAAACAGATGGACTACAGTCTGTAACTGTAGAACTACAAAGTGCACCTATATAGTAAGTGGAGCTGATAAAATGGACAATGAGCGCAGAAACAAGGAGGTGGTCATAATGTTATGCCTGATCGGTGTATAATTTCCTGTATAACTGTTTTTTCTCACCTGTCTGTAAAGAACTCTGAGCTGCCACCGGCATGAAAAGTGCTATATAAAAATAGTCCAAGAACTTTATTTGACAAACAATGAGTGTACACTTCACTGAAAAACATTATAAATACTTTAGGAATAGTCATTAATATTTCAAAACTGACGCAGCTAAATGACCACCTTCAGACGCACTGATGCGTTTTTAGACTTCTGTTGAAAGCTCATACTTCCTACTGATTCTCAGTAGACGCAATTAACTGTTTGTTCATTTTGAGGCTGAGAATTAGCCTTAAAATGGCCCTGAATGGTGTGGTGATGTTTAGCCAGCAGCTGGATTCACTCACCGTCCACACAGGAGGGCTTATTTCTTGTAGTTCCTGCCACTTTCCCTGGCAAACAGGAACACTTGACAGTCTGGGATCGCTCTTCGATCTTGTTTTTGTTACAGCATCTGTGCGCAGCGATCACTTCGCATGTCCCTCCTTCTGTCAAAAGAAAAAGCAATCAATAAAAGCATCAAATCTCAGACTTGAACTCTCTGTCTGGTTCGGTCTTCTATTGTTTTTTTCATGCAGGCTAGATCTTTGGCTAGTGTCCCATGCTAAAGTACATCATTGAGTATTCATCTCATTGTTTTGCAGGTCATAAATGAACCAATGAAGGCAGTAAAAAGTGTGAAGTCCTCAAAGTGCAGCGTTTCCAGTCTGGAAGCTTCAGTTATGTTGATTAGTGTTTGTCCCCTGCGGCTAGCACAGGGCCACGGCACTTAGAGAGAGAGACGCAGTGTGTGCACAGGCCTGCGAGGATGCTGTGTGTGTGTGTGTGTGTGTGTGTGTGTGTGTGTGTGTGTGTGTAGAGGCACATTAATGAGGAGGGAAGCAGAGTGAGAGGGAACACGTAAAAGACAGAGGCCCTGCAGTCAGGCACTGCGAGTGAGTGATTACCAAACATTCTGGTACGTCAGCCCTGGAGAACACACACTGAAAGAATCTGCCGTTCACCAACAGCTCTTAAACTGCACAGCAGACTCAATGCCAGAAACATGTGAACTCAATTTAGAGGTGCCAATATTGATTATATAATTGGGTAATCTACCAACTATTCTGACAAGTTCTCAAATAAAGGCCAAACAAAAGAACCTTTCAAACACCCCAGAGTACTTTTTGGGAAAAAAATACACATTTTCTTTATTTTCTTTATTAAGTGAAAATACACTACATGGACAAAAGTATGTGGACACCTAATTATTGAGTTTAGGTGTTTCTGCTACAGCCAGCACTAACAATGTATAAAATTAAGCATTGACACCATGCAGTCTCCATAGACTAACAGTGGCCGTGGAATGAGTCGTACTGAACAGCTAGACTTTAAATGAGGATGGTTATAGAGCCCTGCAGGTCAGAGTTTGAAATTTCCGCCCTGCTAGGTCTGCCCCAGTCAACTGTAAGTGCTATTATTGTGAAATGGGTCCATCTAGAAGCAACAAGAGCTCAGCCACAAAGCGGTAGACCATGTAAACTCAAAGAGAAGGGCGCTGAGTACTGAAGCACATAGCATCACCTATCCTCTGTTAAATGACGGAACAAAATATCAAAAAAATACAACTGTATATAACTGAAAATCAAATGTGATACAGGTTTTGCACAGCCTACGTTTTATGCTTTATTTTTTCAGTATACTAAAGGATATATTGATTTATTTTCACTTAGAAAATCAACAAAACCAGGGTGCTTAAACTTTTACATACAACTCTATATGTATAAAATGATTTTTGTACTCTTTTTATGTTTTACACAGTTGGAAGCTATAAAAAATGAAACTTTCCAGAATGACGAACAGAGCTGTAGGTCATTTCTTAATAGCTAAAAAACTGACAATAAAGTTGTAATAAAATTAATATCCGGAATGCTTTGTATTTGAAAAGTGCTGATCAAATCTCAGACAGGTAACTTGACATGAAATTACTCTAAATATATATCTACAGTATATTTATACTTAAATACATTTTGGTGTCCAGATTACTGTATGTCAGGCTACACTGTATAATTGTATTATTAATGTATTAATGTATTATTGAATAAAATAACCAATCATTAATGTGACAAGTGATTACAAACTTTTGAATAGTAGCCTAAAAGGGTGTGACCATCAGCCTTCACTCGTAATCAGTTGGGGAAATTAAAATATACATTATCATCATGCAAACTGCAAGCTGACCACTGATTATTTACCATTTAAAACTGATTTTAATCTAGTAATGAAAACTCATTTAGTGTCATGAAATTTATAAATACTCATGGATGTGGATACGAGATTGTGGATAACAAGTTTCTGGAACAAGCAGCAGGAGTGAAAAACACACCCTCAGGTTAGTCACGCTCGACACATGAATTCATAGTCTGACGGCAGTGTTGGCTTGAATCATCGGAAAGAAACAGAGTTTAGGGCTATTAGTCAGAGGAGAGTGAGAGAAGAGAGAGAAAACAGACGATAGTTGTGTTAAAAGCGATAGTTCACACAAAAATCTTTCCTCTTACTCCAAATAAAGTCAATCAGTCAAGACCTGTTTGGGAACTTAAGTTTGCTTCCTTAGTTTCGCACTGCAACAAACTTATGTACATCACTTAGCACTGTGCAACCGGCATGTCTAAGACTAGAAACTGGGACACACCTCTTAATCATTGAATTCAGGTGTTTCTTTCAGTTCCATCGCCACAGGTGTAAAAAATCAAGCACCAAGCCATGAAGTCTCAGTCTGTCTTTACAAACATTTGTGAAAGAATAGATCGTTCTGAAGAGCTCAGTGAATTTGAGCATGAAATAGAGGAGACCACCGTTGCAACAAGTCAGTTTGTGAAATTTCTTCTCTCCTAGATTTTCCACAATCAACTGTGTAACTCAGCCACAAAGCGTCAGACCACATAAAGTTACAGATCGGGTTGTCGAGAGCTGAGGCATATAGTGCACAAATGTCACCAACGCTCTGCTGACTCAGTAATTGCAGAGCTCCAAACCTCCTCTGGCTTTAACATCAGCATAAAAACTGTGCTGGGAGCTTCATGGCATGAGTTTCTGAGTATTCTGTGGAGTGAGGAATCAGACTTCTCTATCTGGCAGTCTGACGGACGAGTCAGGGTTTGGAGAATGCCAGGAGAACGTTACCTGCCTGACTGCTTTGCACCAACTGTAAAGTTTGGTGGAGGAGGGATGATGTTATGGGGTTGTTTTTCAGGGGCTGGCTGAGGCCCCTTTGTTCCAGTGAAGGGAAATCTTAATGCTTCAGCAGAACAAGACATTTTGGACAACTGTAGGCTTCCTACTTTATGGGAACAGTTTGAAGAACCTTTTCTGTTCCAGAATGACTGAGCCCCAGTACACAAAGCAAGGTCCATAAAGGCATGGCTGGGTGAGTCTGGTATGGAAGACCTTGACTGGCCTTTTGGGATGAACTAAAACAGAGATTGTGAGCGAGGCCCTCTTGTCCAACATCATTTACATTAACACTTACATTTACAGCATTCAGCAGATGCTCTTTTCCAGAGCGACTTCCAAAAAGTACATCAGTGTCTGACATCACAAATTCTGGATGAATGGCCAAAATTCTCAAAGACACACAATAAATCTTGTAGGAAGCTTCCCAGAAGAATGGAAGCTGTTACAGCTGCAAAGGGGTCCAACTCCATATTAATGCCTGTGGATTCAGAATGGGATGTCATAAAATCTCCTGTAGGTGAAACGTGTAGGTGTCCCAATACTTTATATTATATAGTGTACTTCACACTAGAGGTGAACAATATGACAATAGATTTGGCACCCATACTAAAAACAAAGCACTGAAAAATGACATGACTCATTACAAAGAGAGCATAATTAGGCCTGTTTAACTAGATTCAGTGCAGTACATGAATAACTCGCTGTTGTCGGAAGAAAACCTTGTATCATAAACGGTAACTTTACAGGAGAAGAAAAAAACATGCTTTACTTTTAATGTAAGTCAATGGATCCAGATTTTTCCCAAGTCATTTTGGGTCATTTCTTTTAGTCCATTCATCATGAAATTTACACACAAAAAGGCCAACAGGTATTTTCAAATTATGTCAAAAACTGAAAGATATGAGGTTTTCTTCTGACAACAGCAGAATATTATTGTATTCATAGTTTATGATGGTAGTTTTTCAATGCAGCACTATTGCTGCATGTTGTCTGTGTGACAGAATATTATCTATACATATGCAGGTCTGAGAAAACACATCATATATTATATGCAGTATAGTACAAAATGATATGAACATTTGTAAAAGTGAACTTTTGTGCAGTTGTTCAAATGGACATTATGTTACACAGGAGTTATGCTGTAATACAATGAGGGAGGTTCTTTGGTTTCAGTTTGAGTTTAAAGTGAAGGTGTCCACTGTGGTTACACCACGTTACAGCTCTGGGGAAAAAGCTGTTGGCATGTCTGGTTGTGCTGGCTTTGATGGCCCTGAACCTTCTACCAGAGGGAAATGGACTCGATGATCGGCTGTGTAGAACTGGATGATCAGACTCTGAAAGAGAAAGAACATCCTCTACCTCTACAAAGACCGTGTTCCAGCTCCCACTTCAGGCCCTTGGATATGGTTCTTGAGTGACCATAGGACCATAGTGCACAGTGGAATCTCCAGAGGTACTGATGCTGAGAGGGAGGTTGTGCCTGAGGTCCACCACCATCTCTACAGTCTTTTGCATGTTCAGCAGCAGGTGGTTGCTGCTGCACCAGGAGGCCAGCTGCTTGACTTCCTTTCTATAGGTAGACTCTTCACTGTTGGCCCTGTTTATTAGGGGTGTTTTGAACCGAATATCCATGGTTCAGTAACGATCAACCTACAGTATATATTATTACTGCAATAGCTTTTATGATTAAGAATAGCATTAAAATTATTTGAAAATATTTTATACTTTAAATTTGTGAGAGAACAGGCTACTCCATGCTCATCATCATGACCTGAATACTGGTGCATTAAAACATAATTCAGCTGATGTGTGCAGTCATATGTGTGCATATTAGAACTGAAACTACTGGTTTAATAATTCAAAGAATATCACATTTCATTACATTTGTGGTGTCCAAGGCATCTGAGCAAAAGATGCACTTTAAACTTGTGTTGTTATTTTTTTATTTTGCAACCAATTTTCTAAAAGAAGAACCTTAAAATAAAAGGAATGGAGTGTTCTTTGATTATCTTTTCACTAAGACGACTGAACGTTTTTCCAAACTGGCTCAAAAATCGACCCCTGAATGGGGTTTAACCATTACACCCCTAATGTTTATACCAGCCACATCTTGGCTGAACAAATACATTTCTGATAAGGGGGGAATTTGCATGTTTTTTTTTGTATCACGTCACAAGACATGCTTGAGGTAATGCAGGAATGGACAGTGAATATCAGATAAAGTCGAATGACTCATGATACAGAAGCTCAGAGCTTGCTCATCCGTCTGGAGATGTAATACTCCCTGTAAGGTTAATGGCAAGACAAACAATTAAGCGTAAAAGCTTGGATGGTGCATGCCGTAAAGACACAGGAGAGCCATTAGCTTGCTCTCGCCTGGATTTCCACCGCCCAGCTTTGGAATGGCCTCGGGTTTGTGAGTCTGGCAGCAGGTTTGGCTAACAACAGCGAGACACTGAATAATGCAGGCAGCAGGAGCGAGAGACGCTGGGAATCCGCTGAGGACCGCGCGCAGTGTTCAACAGCCTGTGTTTGCTCTCCATTAATTATGAACCACTCCGAGCTCCAGTGGGGCTTCAGACAGAATGCACAGGGGTTTATTTTCTTTAATGTGTAGTCTTAATTACATAAGACAGACCCAGTTTCCACTTTGATCTGAGAAGCAGGAAAAAAGAACCAAAAGAAAAAGCAACGTCTCGACAAAAATATCCGCACGCTTTGCTCAAAGTAAACAGAATAGAGGAAATTCTCGTCTGGGGCTTTAAAGAGAAGAAAAAGTTGAAAAAAAGTGAGGGAAATAATAAGCATTGTTAAATGTACTTTTAGAAATCAATAAAAATGTAAATAGCCTCCGCATCTCCAGCAGGCTTAAAGCTTTCATTAGCTCCAGAGTGAAGTCAGTCAAAACAGCGAGGGAGGGAGGGAGGGAGAGAGAGAGAGAGAGATAGAAGTAGGGGGATCAGAGCCTGCTGAGAGAGAGACATGCAGTTAGAGTGAGTGTGAGAGACAGCGCGTCGCCGACTGTTCTAACAGCATATCTGAAGGTTATGAATATTTAAAAAGGTGACAGTGGACATTTTAGAGCCATGTAGGGGAGTGATTGCTTTTCATATCCTTTCACTTTGCGTGACTGAGGGAGAGATGATTGCTGAACTCCAGGGGCCATCGCCGACACCTCGGTGGCCCGTGTGGGCCCGCTCTTAATCAGAGCATTACACATAGAGTCAAGTGTTTAAAACTGCCTCGCCATTTCCACTGGCCTCACTAGGTGTGAGAGAAAGAGTGACCTGTGAGGTCAGTCGCTGACTATTTCAGTTCTAACACTGCGTCAATCTTTAAGCGACAGTTCGGCCAAAAATCTAATTTACACAACTTCTCCTTTATGGAAAATGCAGTCAGTCAGCAAAGACGTGTTCCGTGTCTCAAGTAGGGCAGCAACAAATATGCAATAATATTCAAAAAATGAAACAGGAAAAGTCAAAAAATTGGTATGTGTACTACTTGTCTGAAACTACGCACTTGCTAGCATTTATTGCCTAGAATAAACAAGAGCACGCTGGCTAGCTAACCAGAGCTGCAGGAAAAATACACAGGTTTAGTACATGGTCCAGTATAAAGCTATATGGTCTATCTAAGTATATATGCTGTAAAACAGTTTTGAACATCTTAAAACCTTCACCCAAAAGTGCATTTTTAAGACAATGATTAACAAGTTTCCTCTACTCTCTTTGACTCTCGACTGCTTGCTGCTATTAAAACCTGCTCAGGGTTGCCAGATTTGGCAGGATCTCTGAATAAGCATTTTAGTGCAATTTGCAATTAATTATTTTTGTCAGCAATGTTGTTTTTACTACCTTGTAATACTTAAATTAGGCTTTATTAAAAGTTGAATAAAAATAATAACAGCAAAAGTAATAATCAAAAAGTTTACTACCCTATTTTTATTTAATCTATTTTCTTCCTGTCCATATACAATATTTGAATATTTAACCCTCTGTTGCATTAAGTATTACTTAAACATGATAAAAATATTTGTATATATATATATCTCAGGCATAACATGGTTGTGTGTTAGTGTGTGTTGCGCTGGTCTGAGTGGATCAGACACAACAGTGCTGCTGGAGTTTTTAAACACCTCAGTATCACTGCTGGACTGAGTATAATATCCAGCCAACAGCATCCTGTGACCGTGGATGAAGGTCTACAGGATGACCAACACAAACTATGCTGACACACATGAGCTATCGTCTCTGACTTTACATCTACGAGGTGGACTGACAAGGTAATAGAGTGGACAGTGAGTGGACACAGTGTTTAAAAACTCCAGCAGCACTGCTGTGTCTGATCCACTCACACCAGCACAACACACACTAACACACCACCACCATGTCAGTGTTACGGCAGTGCTGAGAATGATCCAACACCCAAATAATACCTGCTCTGTGAGGGTCCATGGGGGTCCTGACCACTGAAGGACAGGGTAAAAGGGGGCTAACAAAGTATGCAGAGAAACAGATGGACTACAGTCTGTAACTGTAGAACTACAAAGTGCACCTATATAGTAAGTGGAGCTGATAAAATGGACAATGAGCGTAGAAACAAGGAGGTGGTCATAATGTTAGGCCTGATTGGTATATATATATATATATATATAAAGTGGGGTATTTGGTAATTTGTTGCCATATGGCAACAATGCACAATCGTAGCACAGCACCATAATGCAAAATCTAAAAAAAGCACCATAAAATCTATTTTTCCTCTAAAAACATCCTTTTATTGAAAACAAGACCAAACAATCCAACTTATACTTAGTAAAATGTACAACCCAATATTTACTTGTGCATGTGGCTTTTAAAAATTGACAAAAAAATTGTTCATTATTATAGATAACACTATATCACACCGTGTCAGAAACCACAAGAGCAGGTCTCTTAGAAATTACCTAACAACTCAACATGGCTTGATGCAAATAACGTGAGGTTTCAGGCATGCAGTTCGAACTAATTGGTAACTGTAAACTGTAAGCGTTAGATTTTTGGCCGCACCATCGCCTTAAGAGTGGACAGGCATGTGAATGTGTTTGTCTGTGCGTGCGTGTGCATCTATTCCACGCTCTCTCAGTCTCGTGGAGACTGACAGGTTTCTCTGGGGCGGCTGAGCAGAGTCATGCTTTGTTCTTTGTCTCTGTTCCCTCTCTGTTCTTCCTCATTCAGGCTTTCTCTCCAAGCGAGACAGCCTCAACATCAGAGTGTGCAAACAACATGGCCTTGGATTACTATGCTTCTCCATTCTCTCTCCTCTGCCTCAAGTGTTCATACATGTAAGCCACACATCACATGAAACTCCCACGTCACAGTTGGAGGAAGGAGGCTGACATGTAGAGCGTTTCCTTCAGAATCCCAATTCTCGTTTGATCTGTTCTGTCTGTGGTCCTTTAGTTTGGGCTCCTTTGGCTCAGAGTAAGAGTTACGGCAAAAATATATCACAACACTTGAGATTTTCATGATACATGATGTATTTTGCTTTTCTGAGGTTTGCGACGGATGAAATACACCAGCAAAACAGATTTTAAAAAGCCTATTATAAATTATAATTTTTTTTATTGAACATTTAAGCTAATAAGTTATTTAAGAAGGAACAGAAGGAAAAATGAAATGAAAACTAAATTAAAAGAACATGGTGGCATAATTAGCACCAATCTAATCAGCTACAGCAGTTTATGCAGTTACTATACAATAGGTCTAATACCTTTTTCATAATACATGTTCAGTTGTTTAGTACTGTTGCTACCCAAGACATATTCAGAAAAGCATATTATGGCATAATTCATCACCGTAACAAAAACATTTCATCATATTTCCCACTCCTACTTCAGACCGCGTATCACAACCGACTGCCACATTTATATTTATGCATGAAGGGTGACTGAATTTTATTTTCACTTGAACTGTGGGGTCAGTGGCAATGAATTTGGCATTAGTTGTCTATACTGCTCCATCGTGAATGGACTCACAAGCATCCACCTTAATTATGCATACAAGAAGCTGGAGAGCCAAAGACATAGACACAGCATAGACATGTCTGCATACCATTTCCCAATAATGATGCATGGATAAAGTACAACGTGTGCTGTACGGTGACTGTAACGAATCCTCAAATGTAAAAATAATACAAAATAACCATGAATTCACCCCAAGGTCCTGCAGGCTATACTGTTTATAGATTCAGCTATTTGCATGCAGTGACGGCTCCTCGAGATTCAAGCGTGTAGAGGGCATTGTTAAGAAGACCTACTCAGTTCATGCCGTTCTCTTGGTTACAGGTAATGCGATGAAATATTAAAGGCAGAAATAACACCACAGGCTCAGGCTCAGTATAATAATATTACAAAAAAAAGACTGTGACCCAATACAATGCACTGACCAGCCACTTAATTTAAAACTCTGACCTTGTAGGTGCATCGTGGTGGTGTAGAGTTGGGCTACGTCCACACCCGGCATTGAGCTTGTGTCATGGGTGATTCAATAATAAGGGGGCTAACTTGTCTCGGGGATGCATCTTGATCGATCCGATCACTCAAACCACCTTCAGATGTGGTCAGAACCGCATATGACCACATCATATTTAGTGTCTTGATGCAGAAATGGCAAATGGCAGGTGTAAACGGCTATATGTCTAACTGTCCACTTGTGACCAGATCACTCAAGACAAATGTTAATACCAGGCAGGGCCTTAGAGATTCTCGCACATCTGTTGAGGCTCAGTCTGTGTTAGCCATCCTCTAGCCCTTGATCAGTGGTCAGTTTGTGATGAAATCTGTCCTTGGCTGGATATTTTGGGTTGGCGCTGAGACTCGAGCAACACCGCTGTGCCTGATACACTCGTACCAGCACTGCTCACACCACGCCACTACCATGTTGATACCACTGCTGTGATGAAAATGGACAACTATCCAAATCATTTCTGATGAACAGCAATCCTGTAGTCACAAACTGACCAGTGATGAATGAGCTAGAGGGTGAATGACAAACTGTGCATTGCAACCTATAAGGCAGGCAGACCTCATGAAGTACTGAGTCATAGGGAAGTACAAGGCAGGTGTTTCTAATGAAGTAGACAGTGAGTGTGCAATGCAAAGCTATACAGATCATCACATTATAGAGAACTAAAACTACTACTTAACATGGCACTATGTCATCCTAACATAACGATATGTATAGTTAAACAGCAACACTATGGATCTCACAGCAAGCACTGATGTATGGAAATGTGCATGTCAGTGCTGGTCTACTTACAGTTTACACAGAATTTCACAGCAAAGGCATTATCTCCTTCATTTTATTCACATTTTGCTGTGTAAAGTCACAGAAGTCTCAGGTTCATAAAAAAGCTCAGACCACATTTTAACGGAGCAGTCACGTTCTGCTCGTGGCAAAGTATTTTAATTAGGAAAACAACCTTAAAATGTTGAATCAGTGCAAGTATTCACCCGTGCGATTAGTTGGTTGAAACAGCTTTGCAAGCAATTGCGAACGCGAGTGTTTTCCATGTCATTTTTTCACTATTTGACTATTTTTCTTTACAAAACCAGCAAAGCCTTGCCAGGTTCCTTCAAAAACTATTGATGAATACAAATCTCTAAGCCATGTGTCAGACACGGTTTTATTTTTGGGTTTAAGAACAGGCATTGCAACCCATACAAAGACCTCAATCTCTGTATTTCTATTTGTGTACTGCTTAGTTTCTGTGCCTGGAGTTGTTGTGATGCTAAAGGTTTTGTCTTCCTGCAAAGATAGCTGCAGGATAGCAATAGCTATATCGTTGCTGTCGGGACAAAACCTTGTATCTCCATTTTTGTCACTTTTGCCAACTTACCGGCTGCTCACAAAGCATAATCACATGCGCATATAATGTCTATGTTGATGATAGTGTGTGATTCAATGGCAAATCATGTGAACAATGTCATGATATGATTTTCACTCGATAAAGTTTGTAAAATTATGTTCTAGAGGTCTAATCTGGGTGTGCAGCAGGAGGTTTACTGTCTGAGGGAGTTCAGGATCCAAGGACTTCAGCATGATTTAAAAACATATCTAATGTTTTGTGCTCACAGAAGAAACAAAACAAACAATCAAAAAAAACCTAGTTGTGTTTACTTTCCTGCCTCATTAGCCCTGATCAGTGTGGCCCTCCATCGAAGTGATGAGGATTTCTGTTTCATGGACATTTACTGTGGTTAATCAGCCCCATCAATTCAGTTTCAGCACCGAGGTTAATTAGCCCAGTATTGCAGGCTCATTGTCAGAATAGAGTTGTTTTGCTGCAGTCACTGGTGAACAGGGAGTTCTTGGCAGCAGCAGCTATGAAGCGTGTCTCAGGGCCGCCAGACGTTCTACATTTTTGCTCTAGCCCAGCTCTCAAACACTGGTCTGTCAAACCAGGAAGTGCACTGTACATTACAAGTTTGCAGACATGTTTGATTTTCACAGTTACTTTTTAATTAGGTGGGAAAAAAAATACCGTGAATAACATAAAGTGGCTAATTTGCTAATACTGTGTGTGTATTCTGCAGCACTCAGCTTCATGTTCATCGTCTGTCTTTGTTGGTATGAAGATGAAGGTACTGCCTGAATAATAATTTGATAGTTTCATTGTTCAAACTGATGTTAAAAGCACATATTGAAACTCATTTGGCTCAAAGTTGGTTTAAACACCTGAAAGGTTTTGATGAACGCTGACATCTCAACAAGGGACTACAATGCGTGGAGTTTGGCTAGGGCTGGGCGATAAAACGATCACACTGATCATCGCGATATAACTTTCCTTGATAGAAATATAAGAAATGTTTGATAAACCTTCAATATAATAGACCATTCTCACACTTCTTTGTTCTGGCGACAGCCCTGGTGGTTTCTACTGCAAGGAGAGCGACACTACTCTGCTGTCACCACTAGAGGGTGCAGTTTTTTTACATGAATTTTTACATTATTTTTAGCAAGGAGAGCGACACTACTCTGCTGTCACCACTAGAGGGTGCAGTTTTTTTACATGAATTTTTACATGAGAGGGAGGGGGGGGTCTAGGAGGAAAATGATTCGCCAAATATACTTTTGCAACGTCTGAAACGTGGAGTTATACGTTCCCTGTCATGCTGGTTTCAGCCCTGATTTAAACGAAAGTAAAGTAGGAGTGATGGCAGTAAGGCAGTGTGATCCATCACTGACGTACCGAGCCAGCTAATGTTTGCTGTTCGTACTAAGTTGACGTTGCTGAGAAACTAAACAGTCCAGCACTGTTGTTGGCCACATGTTTAGCATTTGTAACGGGACAGCCTAGCACTCGTCACCAGACAGCTAAAACCAATTCGTTTTCTTTCTTAAATTATGAATATTAATACAAAAATTGCGGCCATGCCTTTTCAGCTAGTAAAAACAAATGACCCAAAACTCTCTCACTGTCCTATGACAGATTAGTGAAGTGTTCCACTGTTTGGCGAGTGTTTGTCATGTTCTGGCCATAAAGGATAGTTTAAAACAGCAATTTTATTTATTTATTCATTCATTTTAGTATTTTATTTAATTGTTTTTTTATGATTTTATTTATTTATTTATTTATTTATTTTTAGTTAGTTTGCATGTTCTGCCAATTTTATTTTCTATTTTATCTATCTCCTATTTGTATTTGCACTTAAGTTTATTATCACTGTTTTATTAGATTGCTTTGAGTGGAATAGAGGGACAAGGATGGGTCTTTATGGGAAAGGGTGTAGGAAACCAAACCAGGAGTTGTCTTATATTAGTTTATACTGTACTGTGTTGTCATTGTTGAACATTACAAAATACAAAACAGAAAAAAAACAGCAATTAACCACTCAGGAGCAAAAATCGGCTTTAGACTTGAAAAAAATAACGATTTGACATGTATCGTGATACGCATCGATATCGACTGATATGAATTTTTGGTGTGATAAAATCAGACAAACCAGAGTTGTAATAGTTGCAGTCCAAACAAATGTGGGGGCAGAATAACTTGTTTTGCTTACACAAAAAGCTTATATAACAAAACACATTTCCTTTCTTGGTGTAGCGTCAAGCCATTTCATGTAGAATGAGGTGTACTCAGTGTGTGCACTTTTAGTTGTCAATGTGTATGATTACCGCGGCTGATCATAATCCAGACACTCTCTACGTTTTTCCTAAAAATCCGCTTCATTTTCTCCTGCAATCACTGCTTAGCACTATCCGCCATTACCTCGGTCAAGCTTTAAGGTTTTTTTTTACTAGTTTGCTGGTTCCTTTGAATGTGCTTTGAATTTCAACCTCCAGATATTCAAAAGATGTGCCTGAAGGATCTGTAAAAGCAAGACCTGATACCTTAGAGTAGAGGACGCCCATGTCTGGAGCCAAATATAAAATGTCACCCAAGTTAAGGAAAAAAAAAAGTTTCTTTAAAAAACGTTGACCTTTGCTCCTGTTAACGTGTGTAAAATCTTATTATTCTCAGTAACAAATGTGCTTAGCAGGGATGTGCTCAACACTGAGGTTAGTATGTGGCCACTGTGGCGCTGAATAGGCCTCAAGTAACCTGCTACAACATCATAAAACATTCACTGATCACCTAAAAAACGACACCAAATATTTGTGCCTAGGGGCCGATAAAATGATGATCTGGGCCTGGTTGCAATGCTTAAAAGAAAAATGATAACTTCATCATCGCTACTGCTCAAGAAATCCATTTCTGCTTTCTCCTCCCTGCTCTTGCTGGGTTCTCACAGTGTTTAAAAAACACATCAGACTTGATGTGAAATTACACTTCAGTAAAAATCTGCTTATTTATTCAGAAAAAAATGGACTTGGTGTGAAAAAGCCTTAAATTGGTAAGCATGGCAGATGAGGCTTCTTCAGTGGAGTTTGACAACACAGCATTAAACACTATCCAAGCCTGCTACTTCGCAGGTATTCACTTTAGTTAAAGTTCCATTGTTCTGTATATATCGTGCTCATGGGGCGAAGAAGCAGACGCTGTGAGTTCTCTTATATAGGACATAAGCTACAGAGCTACAGGCACTTATTCAGTGTAATGGATAGAAGAGCAGCCCATCAGGGACCGATGCAGGCTCATTTTCCTGTAATAGTCGGCGTGCACAGCCAAAGAAATGGTCGGTATATTATACGGGTATCACTGTAAGTTATGCTCCTATCACTGCCTAATTAGTCAACAGGAGTGTGTGTGCTGTCTTGGGGGAAGAACTCATGTGTTTGCCCTCTGTTAATACATTCCCCACACTGCCACCTGCATCTTTGACACGCAAATTATATCACACCCTCTCTCCAACAAACCCACTAAACCCCTCAAAACATAAACAAACAACAACAACAACAAATAAACACGCACAATATGGCTCAGTCTGTGAATACATAAAGCAAGGCTCATGAAAAAGTGACAGGGAAAAACAGAGAAAGGGAGAATGAAGCGGCGGCTGAATGAACTGTTCTAATAATAATAATAATAATAACAATAATAATAATAACAATAATAATAATAATAAGACAATGATGAAGAAGAAGGAACAGAAAATGAATCTGTACAGTGCCGTTCTCAAACCCACGGTCGCTTCACATCAGCAACATAATTAGGCCTGTGCCAATAACAGAATCCTCTTATTCAGGTAACCGCGCAGAAAACAAACATGATAAATATTTAAAACGGGGCTGTTTTTTTTCTGTTTTCTTCATTTTTCAAAGTGTTCACACAGATTTATAACCTAACACTGAAGCAGACACAGAAGCAAGCACAGTATCAGCATATCAGCCAAAGTTTAATCTTTGTAAAATAAAATAATATAAAAACAGTGCAGTGAGAGCTGTGGTCAGAGTGGTCAGAGTGAACTTTAATTTGGCAATGAAACTGTAATGTAAACCGAAATGTAAACACCACACAAACTTCACAGGCCGAGGCCGAGTTGTCCATGGCTGCTTGGCACCATTTTTTTTCCAATGCTGTTTCGCTGTTTAATTGTATGAGTGCTGAGATGTGACTTTTTTACCAAGACCGTATTACAGAAACTTCCTATCTTTATCTTAACTTAAGATCTGACAGGTCAAGATAAGATTTTTCACAAATTCATAATACAGAAGCAAATCTTAATTTAGGAATCTTATCTTACAGCATCTCATCTCTTAACTAACTCGATCGAGGTCGACATTCAACTGTCATGTCTGTTACCTAACAACCGACCATACGCGCACAACTGAAATGTAAACAGGTAATCATATAATCACGTTAGTTAGCCAGAAAGTTCACGTTAGCTACTGTTACTGATGTAAAAATGTCAAACAGAACTAAAGCGATATAAACTGAAAGTTAACAATATTGTGGCAGCGCTTTATGTTGTTTATCCGAGCATCGTCGCTGTCCAGTTTCAGTTTCCCAAACGCTTTAGCTGACCGCGCTAACATTAACTCCTAATGAACAGACACACGTTCAGCTCTGTCTACTCATTATTCACCACCATCACTGTAATATTTTATCTGACCAGTTTTCATTGACATTAACTCATGAAGGTAATAAGAGGGGCGGTGGAGATCGAGTCTGCAGTGTCTGGGCTTTAAAACACTACTAGAAAAAAAAACCTCACAAGTCAAAGCACCATTTTTGATGTAAATAAATGTAACATCCTTATGCCAGTTATAGTGAACTGTGCTGCCTGTCACTGCACAAAACAATAGAAACTGATGGTTAAAACAGAAGTGAAGACGCCTCTGGAGTTCATCTTAAAGTTAGGACAGAATTTAAGAAATTCTGTCTAGTTAGGATGTTTCTGTAATACTGTTTTCTTAACTGGAGTTAGGATAAGATTATGAACTTAAGAGCCGTTGTTCTGTAAGAGTTTCTGTCCTAAATTCAGTCCTACAAATGTTATACAATTACACAGATGCACAGTAGACAAAACATGTAATCCATGAGACACGTACCCAATACACACAAAAAAATAACAGAAAGCTTGAGAAAATTAAGACAGAATGGACAATCAAAAGGTATTAAAATGTAGGGCTCGTTGTCCAAGCTTGTAGAAACGTTGGAGGTCCTCCAGGATTCTAACACACACAAACTGAAGCGGAGCACACTGAGGCCCAAAACTCATATTAAATTCAAGCAGCTTCATTGGGGTAGAGGGAGACGTTTCCCTGATCCACCACCTGCTAAGCAGCACAGTGTAGAATGTCTCACCGAAAGGCACTATGCTTCCTCACCCAGCACTCACACGAACACTTACATACTCTTCTACTGCTGTCTAGAGTCTTTCCACTCTATGGAAATAAATCATTTTGGTCAATCTAATGCAGGGCTTTAATCATGCCACATCAAGGCTTCACCAATGAGTTTATATGTTGTAAGATGTAACGATCTTTACTGAAACCTTGTATCTCCGTTTTGGTCGTTTTTCAGCTTTTGACATAATTTCAAAATGCCTGTTTTCCTTTAAACTGTGTGTAAATTTCATGATGAATGGACAAAATGAAATTGCCCAAAATTATTGGAAAAAAAATCTGGTTCCATTGACTTACATTAAAAGTAAAGTATGTTTTTTGCTTCTCCTATATAGTTATAAGGTTCGGATAGCAGCGATACATTAGTGTAACTATGCATAAACCTAACCCTCACACACAAACTCACATCTGTCTTCTAAACTACATGCTATCTTCTTGAAGGTTTCCATTTATGTTCTATATGTACAGTACTGTTCTGTGTGTATCTACAGTACCATGCAGGCCTAAAAAAACATTTACAACTATTTGTTGGGAGTAAATTTGCTTTTGTCAATAAAAAAAATTAAATTGTTGATCAGTGACACATCACAATAAATTGTTTATTTATATTTCTTATAATGGTAGGGTTTTTTCTTCTTAAGAAACCAAGAGGAAATACCTTATTTTTCCAAAATCGGCATTATCTCTTCACTGCACAACTGACTTTCATGTTTTCTCTGACATATACTTCAGTATAAAAGTGCTTTTTTTTATGTTCCTTTTGGAAGCTGAATGCTTTCTAAATACCACTGTACACTTTTATCTGATTGCATGTCTGTCTATGGTCTTTTCACTCACACATGACACGGTGAGGCCAGGCCTCTGAAGCCCACCAACCGTGTGTGTAAATGAATTCATTAACAATAACTTCATAAATAAATACAATCTGTGGGAGGTTAAATTATTCATATATAAAACCAGTTTAGATTTCATGGGTTTTATACAAAATTATCAAATCTGTTTGTTGCCGTACGGCAACAGCATGTGACAACGGAACCGCAGTGCACACAACGGGAGTAAATGAATACACTTCCATTAGACAATGGACACTGCTAATTTCATCATTTTTGTATTCCATTCCAGTTTTATCAGCATAATTACCTATACATATACATTCCTCTACTCTCCAAACATTTATGCATATTTATAGCGTTTTTTTTTCTTTTTCCAAACAAACATGTGAACACAGCGTAAGTCCTAGAGCAGTAAATTGGTTTACTGCCATTGTGTGCTTTGCAGATTGCAGATCCACCACTGCACGTTGTTGCCATATGGCAACAAAATGCAAGGCAGCTGAAATATATATTTCTATTCATTCTGCCATTTTCAATTAGAATTTTTTTTTTATGTGTATTTAATAATTGTGCAGTAAAGGTATAAAAAAAGTTCCCACATTGCCTGAATTTTCACTTTTTACCCCTCAATGTGGAAGCAAATGAAAAGTACACCTACAGACATACACATGTAAAAGCACACGTCAAATACTGGAGCTTCATGGTCAAGCCCCTTCTCTACATTGTACGCTTCACCTGACTTTGCTTCGCTAATAAGCAGGTTTGGCTGAGTCAAGTGGAGGAAAGCAGCGCTGTTGCTGAGCTGTAAAGTGGAGCATGTGTGGCTCAGTGGAGCTGAAGGTTTTGTCAAGGTGACCGTGATCTGACTGAGAGCTCAATCCCTGTGCGTGCGGCGCTGGAGCCTGACAGTGCTGTCAACAGCTCTGTCAACAGTAGCTAATGAGACTGCAGACTGATCTCACACACACATGCACACACGTGTGCAGAACTGGAGCTCCAGTATCATCTCGCACTGGTCCACTCTGCTTTATTCTCCTGGGCTGCTAGTCAATGCAGCAGTGTTTCTTCTCAGGGGAAAAAAAAAAAAACGAAACGAGTGTACACTGGCTGATGAATTGCTGCTCTCTCGCAACCCTCACGACAAGGGTTTGTCTCTGATAGGGTTGGGGAGCGCAAAACGTGTGACTGATGTTTCTCACAATCAAACTGCTGCTGCTGGAGAGAAGGATGAACACGGAGGCGATGAGAACAGAGTCTCCATCCATCTAGGAACTTCCATCGTTGTCCATTACGCTTGACAGAATACAAAGCGACAGCGGCCTGCTGCGAGAAAACTTCCACCGACAGCAGAGCGCCAACACTATTACTGTTAATCTGGAGGGGAAAAAAGCCTGGCCATGACTCAGCTTTACTTTCAGGACGTGCAGTCGAGTACATTGTCAAAATGTGACATCACACAGTTGCCGTACTGTGGTGTGTCTGAGCATTCAAGGTCAACAGAGGAAAGGGTTCCTTTTAAACGTGACACACAAGACCCACTGATTTACCTCTGACTTGGAGAATACTGTGGGAGAAAGTTTTGATGTTTTTGGAATATTTCTCTCTCTCTCTCTCACACACTCTCTCTCTCTCCCTCTCCGCTGCTGGCGTGATGTCAGTCTGATGGAGCCTTGCTGTTCAGAGCGCTGAGATGAGCCTGATTCAGAATGAGGGATTTTGCATTGTGGGGGTGAATGGGAGGTGACAGACATGCGTATACTTCTAAAAGCCTGCTTGGTGGCCTAAAAACACGCATACACAAGGTCATCGGTGACTCTCAAACCCAAATGCTGTAGGCACGTAAAAGTTGTTGTCCTCCAAAGTTTTCATCCATTGAAGAAAGCAATGCAGGGAATTTACCTGATTCCGAAGGGTACATCATATCGTCAACCCTGGACGTTTGTCTAGACCAGCTCACTACGACCACAGTTACCTCCCACCACCCCATGACCTACAGAAACCGGGTCTTGTTTAAGTAACTTTCCGCCATTTTTTTTATCATGCACTCCCCCTTCCCTTTTACGCTTTTTGGAGTTTTTCTCCTCCTCTCTCTAGCTAACCTTCACAGTTTCACTATCCTGGATGTTTGTTCTAGGGATGGAGGCATTTGCATGATTGGCCAATGGCCACACACTGGGAATGCGGAGGGCCACTAACGTGTCTAGGTATGTGCACTACCAAATTCGACCAGGACATGCCGTTTGTCCCGGTTGGTCTCTATTCACTTTATTTTGGACTGCATTAGAAACAGCCATGCATTTCTCTCTTTCTCACTCTCTCAGCACCCCACACCTGTCCTGGTCCTCCTGATGGCCAGTCCATCCCAGTAGTCACTGTTGTAACAAACCTTCTGAAGTGCAGTGCTGAATCAGGC
This sequence comes from Colossoma macropomum, assembly GCF_904425465.1. Taxonomy (NCBI): domain Eukaryota; kingdom Metazoa; phylum Chordata; class Actinopteri; order Characiformes; family Serrasalmidae; genus Colossoma; species Colossoma macropomum. The sequence goes on along the minus strand of NW_023494802.1, from coordinate 14,999,014 downwards.
TCATTTTAGATTGAGTTATGAGGTTTTACATCAGGGCATGGCAGACAGACATACACATTCTGAGGTTTTACAATAAATAATAAATAAACACAATACAATAAATCAACACAATTTGTCTATCAGTTTATTTATTTTGACAACAACTGCTTTGATGTTAGGTCTGTCACAATCATGAAATTTAAACTGCCATAATTGCAAATAGTCTTTTTTGTTCTTTGTATGCAACTCAATTTTGCTTTCTGTCAATATTTAGTAGCTCCTGACAGATGATAGAAACAGCTTGAGCACAAATACACAATAATTACTCACCTCTGCCCTCTAAAGTGGAAGTGGGCAGTATGGCCAAAAATGTTTATCACTGATGGTTTTGGTGTATATCGTGGTATAGTGTATTTTTCTACATTTCTTTTTTTTCCAATAAAACCATTTTGGGTACTTAACCAAACCTATTTTTGTAGATTAACAATGGCGTATTATTCTGGGAGGCCACTTCACTTTAAATAAAATATGTATTTTATTTAAGAACTAAAGTGAATATAACATTTTTAAAATAATAAAATGTGAATTAACAACATTTAGGCAGATGATAACATTACTTTCTAACCCTAGTGAGATAAATGTGAGTGAATGTAAGCACATACGACTTCTCTGAGTTCAGCAGAAATGGTGCCAAGTACTGTTTTTGGGTCTGAATTTCTCAACTCATTTGTCTGATACACTCGTGTCTTTCACTCAAGCATTCAGTTGAGTATATTGCTGCTGGATTTTGGTAAATATAAGAGTCATTCATGCGTTCAGTATTTACCGAGAAGCTGCAGAGGCTTCTTGGCTTGTAGTGAGGACCAGGCCTGAGGCTGCAGCATCGCCTGAAGCAGCTGGCAGAGCAAGGGATGCTATAGGCGGTGCACATGGAAAGCCTCAAATCTAGGCTAATGGCTAACAGCTAACCCCAAGAGACCCCTTTTCCGACTTTAACTCTTATACAATCTGATCAGCTGGTGAGCAAAAACACTTCATTTCTCGTTTAGTCACTTCGGACACAGACATGAAATGGTGTGTAAAAAGTTTGCAGCTGCTGAAGCTGCTGCATTGTTTTTGGAAAATAGCGATGAGGAAAATGTTTATTTACTATTTTATTACTATTATAAAATATTGCATTCCACCTCTTTTGTGAGCTTAAGACTTAAACCCATTCCAAGCACCAAAACAATTCAACCACATGAGTAAAGCTTTTAATGTTTTAAAAACAGATTTCATTTTTTCAGCTTTCAGGCCCAACTGTCTCTTTACACAGTGCTTTAGGTCAAAGGGGCCTCATTATAAAGAGACCTGAGATTGTTCTGAACATTTTAATATATAAAATGTGGGTATCATGTCGTATGCAAGTGCTTTTAAAAGTGAGTTTAAGAATATATGCAAAAATAAAGAAAATGCTCTCAGACTTCAGAGTGTTAAGTGATGGTTGCCAAGCGCATGAAATAATCTTGATGCCTAACAGGAGAGAGTACCTGGCCTCAGCACAAGCGGAATATGTTCTATTGTCTTTAGCTAAAAATCATTTGATTCAGCAGTTGTGCTGAAAGGGGATCTTTAAGTTGAATCAACTTATTGCAATTTAATAATAATAACAATTAATGATAATAATAATATTTTTTTATTTATGTAGCACTTTTTATGCCGGTGGCAGCTCAAAGTGCTTTACAGACAAAAAACATAAAACATAGTTATACAAGAAATCATTAGTATTTATTTAGAATCAGAAGAAAATGAAAAAAATCAAATTTGAAAATAAACACCATGAGGCGTAGAGTTTAAATTAAATGCTGAGTTAAGGAGATTCGTTTTTAGACTCTTCCTAAAAGTGAGCTCTGAGCTTGACTGTCTAATAAAATGTGAACTGAGCTCCACAGTTTAGAAGCAGAATAACTGAACGAGTCTCTCCATGTTTTCTGTATTTTACAGAGGGTATGTGTAGAAGGTCCGTATCTGTAGATCTTAGATTACCTGCCGGAACATAAACAGACAGACACTCTGTGATGTAAGCAGGTGCTAGGTTGTTTTGATCTTTAAAGACTTGTAGCAGAACCTTGAAATCTATCCTGAATGATACAGGCAGCCAGTGCAGCTCTTTTAAAACAGGAGTGATGTGATCTCTCTGTTTTGTCTTTGTTAGGATGCGCGCTTCTGCATTTTGTATGAGCTGTAAGGGATGTATAGGTTTCTTAGGAAGTCCAGTAAGAAGATCATTACAGTGATCAACTCTGCTGTAACAAATGTATGAACAAGTTTCTCTGCGTCGCTCTGAGATAGAAAAGGCCGAACTTTAGCAACATTTCTCAAATGATAAAAAGCTACTTTAGTGACTGTGTTTACATGCGGGATAAAACTATTCGTTTTTAGACTTCTCAGCTGTACTTGACCAATCTTTGGTCAATGCAACCTTCTTGAGTAAAACTCACATCATTCCTATTGGCTTTGCTACCATATATTTACATATCGAGCATCTCTTTTCACCTTGTTTACCTTACCATCTGTGTGTTGTCATTCTCCCCAGCCTACCTTTCCTTGAGTGTCTACCTTTTTTCTAAATTTTTGTGACTCACCTAATCTCAATCAGTACTGATTGAAAATCAGTGTTGAGGGAGCCAAGTTTCCAAGTTCCCACCTGCTGCGTGTGGTTCTGTGGTGGCTAAACACTACAGAGACTAAACTGACAGCATTTGGCAAGATGTTCCAGAGTAACAAGGTAAAGTAATACGTTAAATTGGTCAAGACATTGTTATCAATGTATATTACTATCAAGCATCAGCAATGCAGCATACATTTGCTACAATTATACCCTAGTTTAGCCGAGCAGTAAATTTAAATAACAATTTCTAAATTGTACCAGATTAGTACAACTCTTAAACCCAAAATACTCAATCATTTTAAGAATGGAGTGTGATTTAATCAATATACTTAGGCTTATACAACAATAAACATATGTTTTGTTCATACTCAGTTCAGGGAATTATTTATGGTCAGTTGATTTACTTAAACAGTTTAAGGTTATCCATTTCCTCAAACCATTTGGGTTGACGTCACTCATCTTTTTCAAGGCAACCGGTTTCCTAGATTCCTTTAAGTATGATCAATTTATCAAATTCTACAGTGAATAATCAATTACCTAATAATTGCTAGAGGACTAGTTGGTGTAATATATTTTATTCATGGGGAAAAGATGTACACATTTCAATCAAGTGAATCCGATATGGTACTTTTTTAGTGTAGACTTCTCTCTTCTGTCTTCTCTTCCTCCACAACTGGGCTGTTTTTTTAAGCTTCTCTCAGAAATCAATAAAAAAGGGTCTCATGTTTCTCATATAATGTAAAGCAACTCACTCTGATAAGCAGCATGCCAGAGCACACTGCTATCGGCAGTTTTTGGTCACAATGCCTGATGCCATGGGATTCTGTCTCGTGCCCTAATCCACCCTGTAACTATGCAGGGTAGTGCCGCTTTGTTCATTCACATGCTTCATGTGTGGCTTATAGCAAATCTAACAATAATGAGTACATGGATTTCTTATCTAGAGATGAAAGTTCCGATTCAGAGAGCAAGCAGCGAAACCATCAGAGCATAGACTAACGTAATTACTCAAATAGGAGAATCGGGGCTTTTTCAGCACAGATTAAGGCCAGAGCCGAAGTAAAAATGTTTTTTAGTGGAGAATCGCACCTGGCAGTGTGCTCTAGACATGACAAGATCTCTGTCCCGAAAGCCATTCCTAATTCTCTTATCTCAGAAATGATATTAGTCCATGCTTCATGCTTCTGCAGCACACTGCCAGATGATCTTAACAATCAGAATGAGGATTTAGACTCTAATTCCTCACTCTCATACACTATATGCCTTACATCTTAGCTTCATAGTAAACTATAACATGAATTAGGCCTGTGCCCAGTGATGGTTAATTGAGCTGCTATTGTAACCCTGCATTCACGCCGACAGCAACGCGAAGCAACAAAGCGGCCAGAGGTCATTAATTTTCAATGAGAGCTGACAATTTCCGGCGACAGGAGGCGGTGCAAACATTGCCGACATGAAGGGGGCGGAGTCAGCGACGTGACAAAGTTGAGCGGAGTTTAACTTTATGCAAATAAAGTAAAGCAATGGGGCGACTACCAATTAAGCATTGAGCAGCGTAGTACGCGCTTTATCTCCACCACTGTGAAACGGTACGCTCCACTTTTGGTTCCTGTTCCTACTACAGGTGGAATAATGGCGGCGGTGCTTTCGTCACAAATAGACAGTATTTGGGCGGCAAGAGGGCGAAAAGTCGCTGCCGGTGTGAACGTAGGGTAACAGCCCAGCAGTGACAGTAGAAACTCAATTATTACCTGCTTAAAACCGGTTCATTTATTGATTGATAACTTTGTGCAAACCATATCAAGACAGCTGTATTCCCACATAAACATACCTGAAATTTTTAACATTGGGTGACATGATATCCTACATTAATACCATATTTATTGTACCTAACACTGATGACATTTTCTAGGAACATAACTGAGCTGGTTAAACATGTTCTGTGATGCAGGCAGATATCACGGATCATGGATCAGCGCTTATTATTTATTTGTTTGATCAGAGAAATGATAAAACGTGAATGAAGCGTGACGTACACTCCTATTCATGTTTTTTCTTGCTTAAAAAGATACCTTGTGACACAATAAACTAAAATCTATAAATAATCTACAAAATAAAATAAGCTTTGATGAAGCACGTTCTCTTTACATGCCAAACTCAGCAATAAGCAATCACCTGATTAACAGAGAGCAGCAGATTAAACAGCAGATATAGCTACCTGCTTCTGCAGGCCTTTAAGGTTTAAAGCACCTCCATATAATGGAAAGGTTCTTGTCACAAATCCCTTCAGCTCTGGAGCCTCCTTGGACTCTGGGGGATTACGTGACTCCTGCCGCTCTCTCGCGCTCCAATCAGCGCTCTTAATCACCTGAGTTATTGATCTGCTTCACTTTTTGTCTCTGGTTAGTTTAGTATGAAGCCCAGGCTTCTAGCTTTAGTTCTTTGCGAGGTATTGCTACTTTTACAAGAGCTACTTAGTGTTTTATTCATTGTTTGCATTTCTGGTTCTGACTTATTTTCCTATGCATTTGACTTATTATGCATTTGACCTGTGCATATTTCCTGACTACGACTGTGGATTGTGATTTCAACAGTAAAGCCTCTCATTCACGTTTTACCCGCGAACGCCCGCGTCATTCTGCCACATTAGAGTTCTACACAAATTAAAGCTTTGTTCTAGAACTGTACAAGCCAAGAACCACATAGGAGTGCCAAGTTCAAAGGGTTAAAAACACTGTAATGTTCCATAAAAATAAGAGGTATACTGCTGACAGTCCTCCCTCCGGTCCTGTTTGGCACCCACACTTCATCATTCAGCTCGTAATCACACTACATTAATCTATATCATGACTATCTTCATGCAGATACACTGTGTTGCAGCTCGCGAAGAGTAATTTATTTTGGAAGTGTCTCTCTACAACAGGAGAGATCTGAATTCAGAAACTCTGCCCTTTCAAATTAATTCAGCTATTGTTTTCGCAATATGCGCAGTTTACACATGGGTGAAGCAAATATCAATTGCAAGCCTGAGAAAGCCAGTCGCAGATGACAAAAGAAAGCAGGGAGGTTTATAAAAACCACACATGCCTCAGAGCGCTGCCATCCAAGCAAGCACGGCACGGAAAAACCAGTCTGCTGAGGGTGGCCCGTTTACAGCCAATGTTTTATTGAAATGCAGATCAACTACAAATTCTATGTGAGCCTGTGTTGATTTTAGATGAATGCGAATGGCATGAAAGGGGATAAAGAGAGAGGGGCTGGAAAAGCTGAGACAGACAAGGAGCAGAAGAGGACAGGGAGTGGAGGAAGAAAGAGATGGAAAGACAGAAAGAGAGAGAGAGACAGAGCGACAGAGAGAGAGAGAGAGAGAGAGAGAGAGAGGGACCAGAGAGCAGATCCAGAGAGCGGAGAGAATATTCGACCCCATCAGTATGTGCGGCCTCAAAGCCCGTCAGCAGCCTGTCACATTCAGAGGGGGGGATGAAGCAGGAGCTGCAGAAGTGTGGAACTGATCTGGGGCATGAAATCATATTCAGCCTCTGCTGAAGGGGCCTTAAGAAAAAGCTGCCCGCTGAGGAAATAATGCGCGGGCTCCGTTCAGGCTCCGAGATGCATCAGCAAGCCGACACTCATGCAATCAAACCACGACTCTCCCCCTCGCATCCTAGCAGGTGACCCATAGTTGGGAGGCAGGAGACGAATAGAGCGGAATGGAATATGATGGCTAGGAAAGAGTCGCACTCCGGCGTCCGGCTGAAAAGAAGCAAAAGCTTAACCCCCCAACCCTGAGGAGTGGGAGCGTTATCACTTTGTTTTGCTACAGAATTCCATGTATGTAACTGTATATTTAATTACAATTAAATAATTTTACATATGTTATAAGTCTCTGTACACAGCTGTGTAAATCGCAAGAACAGTAGACTAACAAAGCAGAACAAACGTTGAGCCTAACAGCTGTTCAAACATCTGTTATGATAACGTTAGCTTGATAGCTAGCTAGCGACTTAAGCTAACTGTTTACCAGCATGTTAATAATACGTTGAAATTGAATGTATGGCACTTTATTGACATCTGTAGTTGAATGAAATTTACATTCTAGTTGCATTTTTGCTTCTTTTTTTTAACACTGATATATGCAAATGATCTCTGTACTGATTGGTCTTATTCAAACATCAATCCAGGCTGATATGCTCCTTATATGTGAATGTGTGATTCCACGAGTGAGGAACTATTTAGGCCTCGTAACTACATATATATATATATATATATATATATATATATATATATATATATATATATATACACACATTTCTCTCTGCTGTGGAAGAAAACCTTGTATCTCTATTTTTGTCATTTTTTCAGTTTTTGACATAATTTGAAAATGCCTGAAATGGCCCAAAATGACTATACATATATACACACACACATACACACACACACACACACACACATATATATATATATATATATATATATATTCTAATTCTAATGAGTCTAATTGTGTTATTTCAATCTGTAATTCAGGTAACAAGGTTGTACTTTTAGAGTAAACTTGTCAAGTAGTATCACAATATCACTGAAAATAAAAAAAATCAGAAAATATACTTTCCTTCTTCCCATCATGCTAAGATAACTCAGGTTATGCAAATACCTGTTGAACATGTGATTTGCGTGTGTAATATTCCATTTGTTTCATAGGGGTCAATGTGTTCAGATAACTGTGTTGAATGAATATTTTGGGACATAACTAAAACGTACATTTTTTTTTAAAGTTTAAAGTTTAAAGCATGAATTGTTCAACAGATTTACACAGTAATATTACAATAATACTTATAAATAAGACTTTTAAAGTATTTCAATGCTTATTCCCAGGTAAAATGTAATTCCAGCCAAAAATACTGTTTTCTAAATGCTGTAAAATACAGATTTTACAAATGATTCAAGTTATTTATCTGAAATATTCACATTGGTTGTTGTTTAGGACTGTGTTTAAAATGTCTTTAAACTTTACTTTTCATACATGTTCGTGAATGTAATATGAGTGGAACACAAATGGCATCGTGGAATCGCTTAAATGGCCAGAGCTGCAGGCTGTACGTAAATGTGTTACACTGTGTGGCATTACAAAAATAATTTATTCAAAATGGGCTGTTTTTGCTGCGTAGTTTCCATATATGACCTATATGGACATGAGAGTGAATGAAAATGTTAATGCATTAGTGAGATTGTTTGGGTTTTCCATTAAATGGTCCCTTAAATTGATTCTACAGACTCACAATACACTCAGAAATGACCACTTCCAACATGTAATAAAATCTCTCCCTTCTCCTCCCCATCTCCACACTGAGGTCTCCTCGTCTCCGGAAGAACGCAGCGTGGACTAGGTGTTGTGGGCACTGAGACCTGGTTCACCCACCCATGCTGTGGTTTACAGCAGTAATTACTAGCGCTTCTGTACCTCACCGGGGTCATGGTGGGTCTGGTGGAGAGGCTTCATCATAAACTCAACAGCCTGAGTAATTTTCCCCTTAATGTTGCGGAAAAGCGTTTCAAACAAACACAATTACGCAGTGAGGGCTTCAGCCCACATACATGGGTAATTGAGACGTGAGAGCTAACCAAAAGGACTAACTCAATTTTCTCCGCCATGTACAGGCAGAATGAAGTAAGTACTGTACACCGCGTATTATTCAAGACTGAGGAGATCCGGATCCTCAGCTCGTTTACTGACACAGGCTCAGCTAGATGCAATGGAGTACTGGGAGTTGCACAATTTCAATGACGATTGGGCCAAATAAGTGGACTTGAGCATTGTACCCTCCCAGTCCACTGTTTCATCCATCATCTTCAGAAACACACCACAAACTAGGCTCTTTGCTCCTTCATGCTCTAGTTATCAAAGTAAACTTAAAGTTTTATCACTCGACAAGCCTTTACAGTGCACTGTACAGCGGGTTCAGTGCTGATGCAGAACCAATAGCTGAAAGTCAAGACTAAATGTAGGCCTTTCAAAACTATTTACAGAAATAATTAAGTATTCAGACATTAGATATTTACAGTGATAATGTCATGATGTATTTAAACCCAAGGCATTATTACAGATAGTAATAAGCTAAACATGTACAAAATCATCATTTAAAGTGTCTATCCCAAACCCTAATCAGTGAATTTTAACTTGCAAAAATACTTACAATTTGCTTTTTCTTTTAACTTTTTCTTCGTTTTTTTTTTAACAAACAACAGTTGGAAGATTTAGAATGTAAATTAATTTAACTTCAATAAAAAAATCTTTATTCGAAAGATAAAGCCCCACTTTTTAATGTCATTACTGAAACACAAAGAGGTTAGTCTATAGGTGGAGACTTAGTTTTTAGCCACACTCCTGTATTCCCAAAGTCTGAAAATCAGCGAGTAACATTAAGAATGGTCACTACTGAAACATATTTTCTGCAGTTCAGTGAACCTTTTTGTGTTTTAATGATACATTTATATATTTTTTTTGTTCAAAGCTATGTTTGCTAGCCATGCTAGTTTCTGCTCAAAAATAGCTAAAATTGTCACTACCGAAAAATTGGGTAACGCTTCTGAAGCCTCATCATGGTATTGGTAGAAACACAATAGAATGTTCAGACATCTATTAATTATTAACATATATAATTAAACTTTTGTGTCACTTAAAGCGAAATCAGTTAAAGGTCTAAAATGTGTTTTCAGTTCTGACTTTGAATCAATTCAGTAGAATGATTCATACAGAGGAAAGCAGAAAATGCATTTATTTATTACAAAAAACAAAGTTTTGGCCGATGCTAAAACACCTTTAGAGGGCAGCAGTGAGTAATCTTCGTATATTTGAGCTTGAGCTGTGTCTTTTTCCAATTATGAGCTGCCAAGTATCGACCAATAAGAAGCAAGATAGCTAATCTGCCAATTTTCCCACTTTAGGCTTGCACTTTAGTAGCTGTGCAATTTAAATTTTTATCATAATTATTTATGTAGCAATTAATCATTAGTTGTAATTTAATGACTGACAGCCCAAACTAATTCAACGCAGTCAAATATCAATTGAGTTTGAGTTGTTTTTCACTACTTTGCTAACTTCCTGTGTATTCCTATGTGTAATTATTAGGAATATGCATTCTTCTTTGTTGCTGACACACCAGATAAAGCAGAGTTCCTCATTATGAGCAAAATCTTGGACTGTACAGAATTCTTCATTATGGTGCTAATTTATGATATTGCCCTCCCTTTTGGACCCAATTAAAGCCTCTAAGTAGTCTTTGATATAATAAGGTCTAAGTAATGGTGATTAATTCTGCGATCTTTCCCTGAAGTATTCTAAACTGGAAGAAATGCAGAATCAGTTCGAAGCGATCCCATGATAAGAAGTTCTTTATGTCATTATATAACTATCTGGCATTAAGTCTGCACAGCCCCTCAGGCGACTGGACGAGAGGAACAGCATGATCAGACATTAGTCTCTTCTATCTCTAAACGGTAATTAGAAATTTAACCGCCTGCATCTACCAGTCAATAGCCCGCCTCGCTGCTGTAAATGAGCTGTATTATAAATTTAGGACTGAGTCATGTGTGGAATTTCACTGGCATTAAGGCTGTATGTACACAAATAGCAGACAGACACAAAAGTTTGGGCGACCCTGGTCAATTACGTGTTTCGCTTACTTTCTAAGTGGACATAAGTTACCACATCCTCTACAGAGAACACAATTCTGCACATTTTAATGCACAATTACTGTTTACTTGCTGAATTTCATTATTTGAGGATAAAAAAAACATAAATGTGGCCAGTATAAAACTTATGGCATGTTTTATATTGTTTTTCCTTTATTTTATCATGTGTTAAAATTGTGCAGTAGAGTTAGCAGAAAATTGCCATATTTATGTTTTTCCCTGTAGATTATGTCAGCTTATGTTCACTCTGACCACCAGTGTTCAAACTTTTGCACATGACTGTATACTTCATACACAGTACTGAATAGTGTGTACAATTGAGTATGATGGGGTTTCACTGCATTCAGGTGCTGCAAATACTATAAAGGCTGGTTTCTCAGACCAAGATTAAGCCTGATTCTAAACTGATGATTTTTAATAATGTATCACCTTTGGTATTTTAATTTAGCCCAATGTTAGGCTTAATAAAAGCCTAATAAATATTAGGCTTAAATATAAGACTCAATATGTAAGTGCACAGTGAGTTTCTCATTCTCATAACACCTACATATTAGTTTCATAGTAGTTAATGAGTAATAGTAAACTTATATATATATATATATATATATATATATATATATATATATATATATATATATATCTATTAAGTCTTATCATGAAAATGAGGACAAATCTGCGTAAGTGGGTTTTGAGAAGAAATGTCTTCGTATGTACGGTTGGTGAAAGAGGCTCACTGTAATTTTAAGTAAGAAGGCTGATTCAAAGACAGGCTAAAGCAGAGACTATACTGACAAAGGAACATTAAACATTACAAGCCTTACAAACTTTACATTATATATAAGCCCTACAGCACATAAGGATACTGTTCTGTTCTGAACAAAGAACAGAATACCAAATAAGACGCAGGGAAAAGCACACAACGTGTGAGGGTTTTACACAATCACTTTCCCTGTGTAAAACAGAAAAAATCAATGCCACAAATTTTAGGGCTTAAACGACTAAAATAATTCATTGTTATAAATCACATTATTTTATATAGTTAATCATGCTCAATCACATTATTCTGATTTGCTCAAACCCTAAAAAATGCTTCGTGTTTTCCCCTCATTTGAAAAGCAGTGCATACTGTCAAAGCTAAATGAGAGGAGAAAAAAAGCTTCATCTGAATGTATTAATTCAACAATTCTATAACATTTTCATCATGCAGGATTTAGTGCAGGATTTACATGAACTAAACATGAAAATCATGTGAATTCTGTGTGGTGAATGCAGCATCTAATATTAATCACCAACATTCAGCGAGAGCAACAGCGTCTACACGTGACAACTCCTTCCCGATTGCAGCCTCTCGCTCTCAAACTGCTATGTTACATCTTACGACTGCAGGTGAACTGCAGCCTCCCACTTTGCTGTTGCTTAATTAGTTCGCTGCTGGTTGATAGTTTGCTTAAGGCGTCCTTCAGTCCTAACATTACTGATATTGCTGACATCAGAACTGTTTCGCTTACTTAAGACTTGACATCCTTTAGTGATAAACAAATTCATGGCATGGCAGCAGTTAGAAATACCTTTGGTTTAATCAACATAGCCATAAATGGAACTTCTTGCCATTTAAAAGCTGCATTTGAACATGAGAGCTCTATAGTGTCAAGTGTGTTAGCAACAGCGTGGGTGCAGCTGGATTTCAGCGTGGAACTATACATGGTAATCAAAGCATAAAACCAGGAAAATGTGTTAACTTTGTTTAAAAACTGAGCAGCAGTAATGATTTATCACATTAATGCATTAATAATGCATCAACAACAGTCTTTCTTTCGGATTACTTTCTTTTCACAAAAACTGTGTTGATGTAATATATTTTATTCATGTGTAACTTATGTACACATTCAAATCTGGTCAATTACAAGCACTTTCATGTCTACCTATTCAGTCACCAGTATTAAGCTCGTAATTTTACAAGCATTTCAATTAGGGATGCTCAGTCTCAGGTCCTGGAAGCCTGTAGCTGAGGACAATTTGGTGATTTCCCTGCTCCAACACATCTTTTAAAACCTTCTCTAATTCTCTAAATAAACGAATGAGGTATTTCTGAGCACGGAAACCAACATGTGCTGGACTCAAGACCTCGAAGACCCAAGTTGCACAACTCTGATTAAAATAAAGGGGCGAGAAAGCCAACGAATTGGTCTGGATGATTCTGTTAGTGTTGTAGCTTCCCATGCTCTCTCAGCGGAGCATGCACAATGAGGCCTGAATCACACTGGGCCAATTTAACTCTCATTACAAAGATTAGTGTTCACGCAGCCTGGGGCAAGAAACCCGAATTAATATGTCTTAATTCAAGCCTAGCTATTTCATGCCTCTGCTTAGTTCCCATTATCTCAGATGTCTCTTAGCGCAATAAACAGTTTCAGCAGAACCTTGTAAAGCATCGTGTCCAGTTTAAAAAGCCTTGCATTAAATCTAAAGCGCATTCATGCTGTTTGTGTTTCGGTGTTATTCTGGCGGGACTTCCAGCACCAGTAATTTTATACTGCAGACTTGCAAACACAGTGTCAGCAATCTGTCTGCTTTCACTGTCTACCTTAGTAAATTCTGTCCTAAACAGAATTGTGTTATTTAGATGTAAACAGATGTCAGGGACTCTGGCACAGTTTGCTCCTCAGAGCTGTTTGCAAAATGAGGAAAGTTTTGTCCATAGTAAGGAGCTCCATTCTGTCTTTCTATCACTTTGAATGACTCAGAAGAGGAGAACTGTCTCACTCTCTCTCTTGCATCTCCCACCCTGCCTTTCTCTCTCTCTATTCGTTTGAAGTGGCTTTCGTATGGCAGGCGGCATGCTGAAGAGGGATCACTTCCACACTACACTGCATGACAGGAAATATAGGGTTATTAGCGGTGGTGGTCCGCCAGAAGAGCTCCACACTTGAACACTTTTGTCTTTGCTTTTTTTTTTCCCTGTTGCTGAAGAGAGATAAGAAAACAGCAGGCAGGAAAACGTGCTCTGATATAAAAGCACCCCCCATCTACACAAAGCCCCAAATCTCTCCACCTAAACAAACATGTAGGTCACATAACAAAACATAGCAGATGCATAGTAGTGTAGTTCTGACTCTTAAATGTCAGTGATAACAAAAGCATGGTGTACTTTGATATTAATGATTTCTCACTCATAGATCATTAAAACGGTGAGAAATTCTGTCAAAAAAGCAGATTCTACACTTTCAGTCAATACCACATTTATGTTTATGAGTAGAAGAGACAAGAGACTTATGTACAGTTAGAGCCGCACTTTCTGTTGTACATCTTGAAAATTCAAATAATATATCGCAATTAATTGCATCGTTTTGAGCCGTTAATAGAAATAAGCAAAATAAGCTTCATCAGAATGTATTTATTATTTTCAGTAATTCAGTAACAATATTTTCATCGTGAGAATGAGGATTCACATGAACCTGAACATGAAAATCATGTGATTTACATCACCAACATCCAGTGAGAGCAACAGTGGCTGCATGTTCGAACCAGTTAGTGTATATCATATTTAACATACACCGATTAGGCATAACATTATGAGCACCTCCTTGTTTTTACACTCATTGTCCATTTTATCAGCTCCACTTACTATATAGGTGCACTTTGTAGTTCTACAGTTACAGACTGTAGTCCATCTGTTTCTCTGCATACTTTCTTAGCTCCCTTTTACCCTGTTCTTCAGTGGTCAGGACCCCCATGGACCCTCACAGAGCAGGTACTATTTGGGTGGTGGATCATTCTCAGCACTGCAGTAACACTGATGTGATGGTGGTGTGTTAGTGTGTGGTCATAATGTTATGCCTGATTGGTGTATATACGGTTTATGTTTTTAATTCCTTCTCAATTGTAGCCGTTTACTCTCGTTCTTGCTCATACAGCCTGAGCACTCTTGTTACTGCTGAGGCTCTTGAGGGGAACTGGAGTTTTCACTTTGCTGTTGTTTTTGTCAGTTTGCTGCTTGTTAACTTATCCATAGGTCTCCCGTCAATACTGTCCAGCATATTCTGCTCAAGGTATCACTTTAATCGCTATTTATTTAATCGCTACAGTGCCGGATTCTATCATAGCAACAAACAGCAATCAGAGTCATACTAGGAAAATGCATTAACGATGCTAAAAAATACTTTTGACAGTTCTGATAATTACATTGAAACGGTACAGGAGAACAATAGCAATAACTCTTGACTAAAGGTTAGCAGAGTCTTTACACACTATAAAGAGACACTTTAACATGCAACATGTGCATGTAATAGGCATTGAATGATGAGCAAGCAGCAAATGCGCATTAAATTCATGAGCTGTGATTGATATTGTGTTATGTTACAGCTCACTTTTCATTGAGTAAGATTTCCTTCTCACCAGTGCTGGGTTCTGTTCCGTTAGCTGTAAAGCATGGCCCGTTGATTGATGCCCACTCTGTTCAGCTGATAGCTTTTAGCTTAAGCTTGCAAAACAATTACTCCGCCCTGCTACCTCTTCTGCTGCGGGGAGGTGCGGGGGGTGCGGAGTTGCCCCTGGAAACTCCTGCCTTACGCTGGCATGTTTATTAATGCATGGAGATTCTATTGGAAGTTGCGGGCTGAGAGCGCTTGGCAGTGTGAGGGAACTGAGTGGAGCGTAATCAATTAAGCTGTAGGCAACCAAAATCCATTTTTTCCGAACTGCGGCCTGTACGTTTTTCAATTATTCCTGCTGTTTAAACAATTACACACAAGCACGTTCGCGTTACACGCTGTGCATTATTCATCGAGTCCAGCGGGGAGGGAAGTTTGGCTTCACGAACGCAACAAAAAAAAAAAATCACATCCACAAATGCTGACAGAGTTGAAAACCCGGAGATGAAGAGAGAGTGGCCAGGCTGGCACTGACGCATGCTGGTAGATGTAAGTGTGTCTCCTACATCTGTGTAGTGGCTGAAGAAGCATGTTTAAAGCAACAGTCTGCAGAAAAATCAAATGTGCACAATTTTCCCTTTACCACAAATCAACCAAAAACATTTCGGGGTGCTTCTGTAGAAGTGCACTGGACATACATAGCTAATGAAGCTAATAAGTAATAAAGGTTTATACCCACCAATTAGCAAACTGCAGGAAAAAAAATCAAAAACTTGCTTCAAACCAGGTCAAGCTGTTAAGTAATCTGAAATAGACTCATGTAGTTACTGATACTTTCATCATCTGTTAGCTAAATTAGCCCAGTGCAAAACTAAAGAGCCAAACTTCAGACATCAAACATGCCTTGGCTGTTCATTTGAGGAAAGAAGAAAGTTTCATAAATGTCTTTCCCTGCATACCTAGAATTTTAAGACAACATCTGTCATGTTTTTTAAAACATTTCTGTGCTTTAGTGTTTTCCCTTCATACGCTTTTAAAGCAGTTTTCCTCTTCGAAACAGAAAAAAATCACATATAATCTTGGTCTCTTTAATACATCTCCACGCTAAATACAAGTCTGAAAAGTTTACACACAGACACAGTATTGGTATTCTTCTTGAAACTTGAGAGACCATTACTATTCTGCGTAAAGCCCATTGCTGGTAGAACTCCTGGCTGCTGCCCTGCGATGTGATTCTAGGAGCAGCCAGTGTGATTCATAAATCATAGAAGCACTATTTCCTCTCTCACAAATGATATGCTGTATTTCCATTCCGAGAGAGTTGGAGGATTTTAAAGCGTGACAACGCACGCTCTCTCCAAGCACACTGCTCTGACTACATTCATTCTAATTCTGGACCTGTCAACGTTTGTTTCTCCAAACGAACACATTTACAACTAGACGGGAAAAAAAAACATAAGAGGACTGCTTGGCTATGCATCACTAGTTTGTCTCTCTCCATGCTGTCGTTCCAACCACTTGTTTACTGAAACGGGGTTGTTACGCCACGACGATCCAAGCAAGCCTTCTCTGCTTCAGAAGCATGTAAGAAATGGAATCAATTAGCAAAGATTAATGAAAGGAATAAATTGGAGTTTCAATGCTGCTGCGAGGCTTCTGGATCCCCCAGTATACCTCCCCCGGCAAATTATGCACAGATAAATAAAAAAAGACGTGGCGTCGTATTAAATGTACGGTGGGCATGGTAACATTACAGTGTTTCATAACTGTGTTATTGCAATATTCAAGCACTCGAGAGAGTAATATGGAATAATGAACAAAAGAAGCGATATGAGAAATGATAGCAGTGAAATGTACGACTGCTGCGGAGGTCGGTAATGAGGGTACGTGCGCGCACACATATACTCACACACACTCACACACACCCAACTCTTATACATCTGTTTGTTGTTCTAGATCCATAGTTAATGATACTGGTATTGTGCTTTATCTGAGGTAAAAGTAAACAGTGTACTAGAGCTGAACGGTATTGACACAAAATTACGATATTTTACATTTTCATGACAAATCTTCAAGTACTTGAAAAAGCAAGGAGAAGTAAGGATGGGAAAATTTGGGCCAATATCCAATACTTCTCTTGTACCTATCTGCCGATACAGTTAGTGATGCCAATACAAACACCTGTAAATGTAGAAACTGGGACTAGATCCACCTGGATTAATATTTTGGAGAAACATTTACATCTAGAAGGTTACAAATGCAGTAAAATATTTTTTTTTATATTTTAGCACAATAACCCTGCATTACCTGAGCATTTTGCTCTCCTACAGTATAATAAAGCACGAAATACTGGTTTGAAATATCGGACAAATCTAAACATCTGTCCCATGCCAATATCATTTTGCAGCCCTAAAGAGAATTAAAAAAAAAAATTCCCATGGAAATTAATCCCAAGAGGAGCTAATTATCACTACAACGATGGAAAATGTGTATTTACAGGGAATCAAAACAGCAATTCAGGTGATAGTTGAATAATACAGACAAAATACTATATGACTATTCCAACTGTGGAGTTTGCATGTTCTCCCCGTGTCTGCGTGGGTTTCCTCTGGGTACTCCGGTTTCCTCCCACAGTCCAAAAACATGCAGTCAGGCCAATTGGATATGCTAAAATTGCCCCTAGGTGTGAGTGTGTGTGTGAATGTATACGTATGTCTGTCTGTCTGCCCTGCGATGGACTGGCGACCTGTCCAGGGTGTATCCTGCCTTCCACCCAATGACAGCTGGGATAGGCTCCAGCACCGCGACCCAGAAGGATAAGTGGTTTAGATGATGTATGTATGTATGTATTCCAACTGTAATATAAATTTACTGGTCACTTTGTTAGGTACCTCGTATCTACACCCATTGCAGTAGAAGACAATATACCGGTTCATCCAGCATACTGGTTGAAATTCTGCGTAGAAGCTGATATCAGAATGTAATGAGTTAATGAGTTTAAGGGTAAAAAGATGGTGGAACCTGGTCTCTTGGGGTTAGTCGTTAGCCATTAGCCTAGCATTGAAACTAGTCATACAACTATTCAACTATTTTGTTTATGTTACTTTATGTATTTATTTTAATAATTATTTTTGGTGTCCTACTTCCATAGTAATCCTAATTGCACATCAGTGCTGCTCTTTATTCTCACTACTGTAGGTTCTAGTTGCAATGTATTGCTACCAGTTGTGAATGCCTTTACTTCAAAATGTTTAACACAAAAAACACCACAAAACATTCACTTTCTATTTCATGGGAGCTGTTTGGGTCCAGGACATTTAATTTTCTTAGGAATGCATTCATTTTCCAGCCTGAAACTCTTAAATATTACTAAAACACTGTATGAGCATCAGATCTCTACCATTCTTAGATCTGACCTGTTTCCACATCAACAAAACATAAATCCATTCAAAATAAAACCATTACTTTTAAGTAAAACATAATATATATATATAAAATTATCATTGTTGCAAAATTTACTAAAAAAACAATGTTCTTTCACATTAAATGACTTTATGAGGAGTGACAACAGGTTAGCTTTCAGAGGAGCACACACTGAAAACTGGTAAGTTGTGCTTTTGTTTGGTATTGATCACTTGTTGTTATCTCTCCTATTCAGCCTGCTCTCATGAGGGCAGAACACAGTCCAATTACAGAGAATACAGAACATGCACCAGTTAAAAAGTGTCTGTTATTGGTAACCAGTGGTCTGATTCCTCACCTAGTTGCACTGGATAGGTATGGATTTCAAAGCTATCAGCTACACAGTGAAGATGGGTAAGAACAGCCTGCTTTTAGCTGACCTAGCTGTTTAGCTGAAACTGTTTAGCTTGTAAGCAAGACAGAAAGAACTACATTAATTTTACTGAATATTAAGTAGTTAATTAAGTGACCCTTATTAGTCCCACAACAGGGAAACTTCACCTCTGTATTTTGACCCATCCGTGCAATGAAACACCACATACACACTAGTGAATGCACACACACTAGAAGGCAGTGAGCACACATGCCAGTAGTGGTGGGCAGCCCTATCCATGGCACCCGGGGGAGCAGCTGGGGGTTAGGTGCCTCGCTCAAGGGCACTTCAGTCACGTACTGTCGGCTCAGGGGATCAGACCAGCGACCTTCGAGTCACAAGGCTGGTTCCCTAACCTCCAGCCCATGACTGCCCCTATAAGCATAAACTGTGCTGCTGTGTGTGGTCATGAACGCTGCTCTAGCTTTTATCAATTTATTTGAGACCATGTTTAGAGATGATGTTTAGTTTACTGACCGAGTCTTTTATTAATCTTTTCATTTTTCTTCAGTTCTCGTCTGTTTGCTGTGTGGTTAGAAAAGGTTTTCTCTGCTCTCTGACACTCCAGTGTCCTGCGGTCAGTTCACGGCTGAACTTGGTTTCCAGTTGCCATGGATACCGATTCCTCCACTGATCTAAAACACGCAGACCAGCAGTCACTGGCTAGCTAGCGTGCACTCCGTCACTTGCATTTAAGTAAACCGCTGCTACTGATCCAGAGTGTTTCTATTCAGTGAAGCTGGAGCGCTGAGCAGAAGTAGGAAACGGTTAGACCTATTTGCATGAGTTTCATCCACTGTGTGAAAGTTGGAGCAATGGGATCTTACTAAAAGTGAAGGGACATCCCAGAATACATACATACATACATACATCATCTAAACCGCTTATCCTTCTGGGTTACGGTGGGCTGCTGGAGCCTATCCCAGCTGTCATTGGGTGGAAGGCAGGATACACCCTGGACAGGTCGCCAGTCCATCGCAGACGACATAAATACACAATGCCAAAATACCACTATACCAAAACCAACAGAAATCGTAATTATACCATGATATACCTTTTTTGCCATAGTGCCCACCACTAACTCCTTATTGATTTTATGATCTCCACTTACCATAGGTGAACTTTGTGGATCTACAATTACAGACTGTAGTCCATCTGTTCCTCTGCATAATTTGTTAGACCCCCCGTTCATTTATGGTCAGGATCCCCCACAGAGCAGATATGGCAGATCATTCTCAGCACTGCAGTGACACTGACGTGGTAGTGACATGTTAGTCTGTGTGTGTGCTGCACAGAGTGGATCAGACACAGCAGTGCTGCTGTGGTCCTGTGTCACTGCTGGACTGAGAAACAAAAATATCCAGCTAACAGCATCCTGTGGTCAGAAACTGAGCAAAGATGAAACACTAAAGGATGACTAACACAAACTGTGCAGCAACGGATGAGCTACTATCTATGACATTAAAAGGTAGGTGTGTCACAGTGGACAGTGAGGGGACATGGTGTTTAAAAAAAATCTATCTATCTATCTATCTATCTATCTATCTATCTATCTATGTCACTCCCATGTCAGTGTCTCTACAGTGCTGAGTATGATCCACCACCCAAATCCACCATTGTTAGCTTCTGTGTTTGATGTAAAACTCCCAAATTGCTACTGATACCTAGCTAAGCTAAACATCAATAAAAGTAAAGGAAGACAAATGGGAGGAAGCTAGAATGGAGATAGAATAAAGAAATGTTTTCTTTATCTACTGAGGGCAATTAAATCACAGGGCGCTTGATGAATGCCGTGTTTAGCTCTAAGATGATGCTGTGATCGGATGATCGGATCACCACATACAGCGTAGGCTATGATGACAATAAGGGAGCTAGAGCAGTAAAAATATAGCTCAATGCAGCAATTTCTTTATGGGAAGCAAGAATGTCAGTTTCCAGCGTATAGAATTGATATTTTTTTTTTCATTTTGAATGACATTAGATGTGTATTCAGTGCTTTCAGTGATGCATTTTGTAATTTCTGCAAGATCTTTTTGAACAAGTTCCCATTTTCCTGATTGCCACATCCCCATTCCCCTGATGGTGCCCATGGAGAGCGAGCTCATTTACAGTGAGAAACTGAAAGACTCGGCCTAAGATTTTAACATAGTACCTGTTTTTTTCCTATCCTGCCATGGAGGCATCACTCTAACACGAGGAATACAGGAGGCATGTTTAGGGAAACCAGTCTCATTCAAGCGCTCTCTTCCAATTTGTTCATCCACGTTTTATGAATATGTCCTCTTGTTCAGAACTGGAAACACAAGATTTCTAATAGGCAAAGCAAAAGCCAGCATCACACGAGAATATTCTAGCCATATGTTGAGACTGGTACCAGCCTGCACTAAAGCTTCTCACTGTTTGTCCAAATGGGCGTTTGGGATAACTACTTAAAGTTGGCTGGGATGGGCTATATTTAAGTCAGGATCGGACACGACAGAGCTAGAGGACGGTGTGTCTGGATTTTGTGGAGGACGGAAGTTTGCTGCCCCCAACACCGGGGCAGTAATGCTTTGCTCGGTGTTGGTGGATGTACTGAGCTCAACTGTGGAAGCAGCATGCACTGGGGTTGAGGCTCGCTGTTTGTAATGAGCCACCTACTCATGCTGGAAGACTTACCAAGCCAGCCAAATGAAACTAATCATGTTGCCTTCTGTGAAATTATTTTATACCTACTCAAAAAGCCAATCCCAGTGAATAGCAACAAATCAGCTAAAGCTAGCCTGAGCTGGCTAATCGCTAAACCGATGGCCACCAAGTGAGCTGGTAACTTATATAACATATAGCTTGCAAAACGTGCAAACTCAACTGTGAAACCATAAAAGATTATTAATACAACTTATAAGAACCACAGAAAAGAATTAACTTAAAAGTATGAACAGTTTTACTTGTCTGTGCTGCCTATGTGAGGAAGTGCTGTGGTTTGGCGATAATGTAAAGGTGGAGCTCTGACTAAACACACCTACACCTTCAAAACGGCCAGTAGCAAAGCAGTACATTTTAGATGGGCAATGACAAAATTATCTATGGCAAAGGACTATAAATACCCAAAAAATAGCTATAACAGTGATTTTTTCTCAGAGATTTCATTAGATCGGCAGATGATTCCTCTGGGTAGGCAATGTCCCCAGTACAAGATGTGCCAGGTTACACAGATTGCACATGTTAAGATTCACATCATAAGGCTGCCCGAGAGGGAGTGTAGTCACCGGTTTTTAGAAGGTGGAAGCAGGTTTCACGAGGTCAGGGTGGCATTCATAGACTGAGAGAGAAAAAAGACAGACAGATTGACAGAAAGAAAGAGAGAGTGGCACTCAGCAGATGGAGGAGAGCCGAGGGCCAGAACTGTACGACTCTTCCATTGTTCCTGCAGGGGACTTGCCCACTGTCAGTTAGGATGGATGAAAGAGGGAGAGATGGACGCCAACATCTCCGCTAAAATAATGTGCCTTCAGGACCTGCGTTACATAAGGCTATTAAACTGTCAGTGTGTGCCAGAGTGCATGCAGGCAGATAACCTTTGTTTTGCAGAAGATGAAATAAAAAAAAAAAAAAATTCTCTGTTTGTTTGAGTTTTTTTTTTTTCGGTGCGGGTGCGTAGCCAGCCTGCCGCTGTTGAAGAGAGCCGGGACAAAAGAGTCTCTTCTGCCTCTTTTGCTGCTGTGATATATTTAATACAAACAAGGACGAGCGAGATGCGGCGCCTCAGCCGGGGCCCTGATTCTGTCAAAGGCGTTTTGCAGCGAAGTCCTCAGACACAATGGGCAGTCTGAAACATGCAGACAAGAGAACCAGCAGCCAGCCTCAGCCTCTCTCCAGCACATTGTGCCTTGACGTTTAAAGATACATTAAGTAATCCTTCTGTGTTTTGCGTACGAGTCGCGCGGCGCTGACATGTAGCAAGCCTCCTGAGGGCCATGTGGCTTGTCACTATTTAAGAACAGGAAAGAACATCCAATATGGCTCCATCTACAAAAGAAATAAAAGCTCAAGGGCTAACATCAGCCTTCACTTCTCATGCAATTTTTGCTGGTAATTACAGTAATATTCTCTTTTCCTAATATTAAAATGACATTTTAATGGAAAATTCCAGCTGAATAGAATGACACTGACAGACTTGTCTAGCACATGCATCTTTTCCAGCAGCACACCAACAAAGCCGAGCGTGCTGCAGGGAGCAGCGTGGCTGGAGGAATGAAAGGAGCATCGGGTGAGTAAAGAACATAAATCACGAGAAACTGAAATGTTTATACTCACATTCGCAGAGCAGGAGCATTAGAAAGCTCACTAGACTAGTACGAGACTCATCCTTCTTCATTAGTGTGGAGAGGAGACTTGTGCTGTGTTCATGGATGGGAAGAATCCCACTTCCGAGTAGGAAAAATCCATTTGGACTGCCCTCCAATTAATAATTCCCTACTGGAAACTCAGAGCTTCTTAAGAGCTCCAACATCTCCAAGCTGCAATTCCGTGAAGTCACTCGGTGCTTTAATAATAGTGTGCTTTACGCTTTTTAAGCAGACTTTCAAGTTTCTCTTTGGGCTCATTCTCATTCTCAAGACTCATTCTCTTTAAGATTTTTGATCAAACTATTCTTTCACTTTCAAAAGGCTAAATGCCTCATAGCAGTCTGGCTATTTGTTCTGTGCCCTTTTTATGCTTGTACACATTTGTCTTGGTTGTGTGAGGGAGGTGGGCCTCTTCTATTTCTGCAATTGTAAATGAAGCTTGTAGTGTATTCAAAACCTAAAATATATATATATATATATATATATATATATATATATATATATATATATATATATATATATATATATATATATATAAAAAGCTCTGTACGCTTTCATGAAATTCTCAGCGCTATTACAAGTGAATTGCCATGGCGTACATTCACTTTTACAATAAACGAAGCAATAACCAAACTACATTTGTGTGCACTGTATAAAAGCCATTTGAGAGCCTTTCTATTGTTATATAGCAGCCAAACAACCACTTGCTTTCAATTGTTCTGGGTTTTTTTTCGACCTCAGAAACACTTGAAGGTGCATGAATGCTCAGAGGTGGCAAGGTGGAAGTTCTGTGTTGGAAAATGCATTGTTATGAAAACATGATCATCTAATAATTATTGTATTGTACTGTTCTAGAGGGTCCCCATCAGGCCTGGTAAAAACAGGAGTAAAGCTACGTCATCAGGGCACCGAGTATTAGGTTTGAATCCCTGCCATAGCATGTGTTATTATTATCAGCCCATTGCTGAATGGTTCGACAAATGAGGCTCTAGGTTTTACGCACATTATGAGGAGCCTGTGCAGCCTTTATCCTCCTAGATTGCTGATACTGATGAAGGTAAAGTCCTGTCAATGGCTAAATTCAGAGCAGAAATAAAGGCAAAATGGTCTAGAGATGTAAACAGCTTAGCTGCGCTGATCAAAGTCTGTTTTATAGAACACCTATTAAAAAGAGAGACTCCACTAATACATACTGTGGTCTAAGGGGTACAGACATATTGATCAGAGTGTTCTTGCGCAACACCACTGAGCTCTTTACTGATCCACACAGGTACTAACGATCTTGTCTGTGAAGCCTTTAATATACTCGCCATCCTAGAGGGCTGACTGACTGCTCTCTTTAGCTATAGATACATGTGTCACACTAATTATGCTAACTAGCAACAAAGATGCTAAAGAATGTATGACCTGGGAAATTTACTTATTCCCTCTTTACTCCGTTCAGCATCGCAAAACAGCACTCCCTGAATCCCTGAACCGTACAGCCAACCACAAAAAGGAATTACAGCATTTATAATTTATTTCTTATTATACAAGAAATTTATTGGCTTTCCCAGATGGTGTTTTATGAGGGCTTTCAACTCCTGCTCTACTGGTTTCCAGGGTCTAAGTGTATGTACAGTTTCAGTGCATGTGTGTAATGGTGTCATCATTTTTCATTTTCAGGACAAGAAAGCCTTAACTATGTAAGAAAAGCAGAAGAATATAGGGCGAATCCTGTTATAAGGACCAGCACAATAGCAAACGTGTTAATACGCTTTTTACAAAAACTACGTGTTTCTTTTTTTCTTTAACCGAAAGAGCAAACCTATTTCTTTTTTGGTTACTCAGGCTAAGGTTAGAGTTAGGTTTAGGGTTAGGCTTAGAAAATTTAGTAGTTTTCAAAACTGGATTCAAATTGAGACTCTAAACCAACACGTAGGCCACTAAAACTGTCGGCATCAGATAAACAGAACTTAAAGCTTTCACCTTCGCAACAGAAGAGAAAAACTCCCCATCCTTGCTTCAAATCTTAAAAAATTCACAGGTGTTTCTGTCCATCCTTTTACTTTAAGATGACAACTCAATGCTGCGGGTCTGAAATGATGTGAAGCTGTTCTGAAGTGGTCAGTGAGAGAATACAATAACAGTAAACAGACAAGAAGAAGAAAAACTTGCAAAAGAACAGTAAAACTCGACAGCTGAGATGTGGAGTAAGGTTTTATTGGACTCATGAGTCTAAACTTGTTATGGGGATTATGGGGAGAAGCAAAGTTAGTAGAAGCAAAAAATGTTAACAACTTTTAAGACTGAACTTTGGAAGTGTTTACAAGAAGCACAGAACAATGTCTCTGCAGATTTCTTTGAAAAACTGACAGCAAATCTCCTGAAAGGTGGACACTCTAAAATTATGCATAAATCCAGTCAAATCTGCAAGTATTTGTAACTTGGTCTCTGTACACCAACACAATGGATTTTAAATGAAGCGGTCAAGATGCAATTGAAGTGCAGACTTTCAGCTTTAATTCAAGGGGTTTAACCCATTAAATGGCCAGTGCCAACCAGCAGCCAAAAAATACAGGGTGTCCCAAAAAAATTGACATCATTTGCGATGTGAATATCTGAGTAACTACATGTCCTGGCAAACGAAATTAAATAGGCTTCATGTTGAACAATACAAGATTTATTTATCAAAATTCAAACAAGAAATTCAGAGGGATGTAGATTTTATAACCGATTTCACAGCTTCACAAATGTAATATCTCCCAATACTGGTGGTCGTCCAGATCCCTTTGCCCTGCACAGACAGCCTTCCTCTTTGAATTTTTTGTGCCGTGTCCAAATCTGCTTTCCAGTTGGTGCATTTTTATAGAATTTTCTCGAAAATGCCCGCTGCACACTCTCGTTTGACTGTGTTCGAGCGTATTCTAACACACAAAATGCCTTTTCATTTCTATCTTCAACCTGAAAAAAACATTAAAAATTAAACTTGGTTAGTTTTTACACATTTTGTTCAAATTTGAGATCATTTGAGGGAGAACTGGCTGTGTTATTAGACTAAGAAATGATGACAATTTTTTTGGAACATCTTGTATTATTACACATTTCTATGACATAAGAATAGCTCAACCAGTTTGCACTGAAGTCCCTGTAGTTAGTGAATAATAAGCCTTAGTATTTTTTACACAGTCCCTCCATTTTCACAGGCTCAAAAGTAATTGGATAAACTATGATTATTATTAATTATGATTATTTTGATATTTGGATGCAAATTCTTTGCAGTCAATGATTGCCTGAGGTCTGAAAACCATGAATATCACCAAAAGCTGAGCTCTTGGGTTGTTTTTTACAGTATGTTTTGGATCATTATCCATCTGTACTGTGAAGCCCTGTCCAATCAGTTTTGCAGCATTTGACTGACTCTGAGCAGCAAGTATAGCTCCATATATACATTAGAATTCATCCTGCTACTTTGTTTAGCAGTCACATCAAACAATAAACACCAGTGACCCAGTTCCTTTGGCATCAATACATGCCCATACCATAACACTGCCCCCACCGTGTTTGACAGATGATGTGGTATGCTTCGGATCATGAGCTCTTCCTTTCCTTCTCCATACTCTTCTCTTCCCATCATTCTGGTACAAGTTAATCTTGGCTTCATCTGTCTAAAGAATCTTGTTCCAGAACTGAGTAGGCTGATTACATGTTTTTACACCTTTCTGTTTTTCAATGTTACCAGTGGTTTGCATCTTGAGGTAAATCCTCTGTATTTACATTCATGAAGGCGTCTCCTGATTGTAGACTGTGACAATGATACGCCAACCTCCTCTAGAATGTCCTTGACTTGACGAGATGTTGTGAAGGGGTTTTTCTTCACCACAGAAAGAATTCTGCTATTATCCACTTTAGTTGTTTTCCGTGGTCTTCCAGGCCTTTTGGTGTTGCTGAGCTCCCCAGTGCATTCCTTGCTTTTAAGTATGCACCAAATTGTTGATTTGGCCACTCCCAAAGTTTCTGCTGTCTCCCTGAAAGGTTTGTTTTGGTTTTTTAGCCTAATGATGGCCCCCTTTACTTGCATTGACTCCTCTTTAGACTGCATATTAAAAGTTCCCATGAACAGCTACCAAATGCATTCTCAACACTTGGAATCAACTCCAGACCTTTTATTTCCATAATTTGTCATGTAATAATGAGGCAACTGATCACATCTGGCCATGAAACTGCTTATCAGTCAACTGTCCATGTAAAAAATGGTTGCCAACGGTTAATGCAACATTTTTCGTTAAAGTCCTTGAATTATAGCTGAAAGTCTATACTTTAATCACAGCTTGACTGCTTCATTTCAAACCCATTGTGGTGGTGTACAGAGGCAAAATTACAAAAACTGTCACTGTGTAAATACTTATGGACCTGACTGTGTATGTTTTCTGCTTTTTTCCTGATGCAGATAAATGAATAGACTGTAGTTAATCATTGTTTTGACCAGAAATTACATTAATGAAAAGGTGGTCCCTGACTTTTGCACAGTACTGTATTAGACTGCATCCAGAGATTTGAGGACATGTGTGGGCCCTACTTTTTCATGGGTGCACACAATGTAGGACCAACAATATTCAATATATGTTTTATTATATGGAGACAAATCATCAGAAACTCCAAAGTCAGTTAATATTGTCACTACAGTCATCATTTCCTCTGGCCATCCAAGTCTAAACTGTATTGAATTGAGGCTCTGATAAGCATATTAAACTATAATTAAATTAATCTGTTTAGCAAATTAATCTGTGGGCTAGCTAGCTAAATATAAGTGTGCCTTTTAATTACATTCAGCCGCAGCCAGTGGGCAAAACAGCAAACATCATGATTACTATGGCTGTGTTCAAAATATTCATACAGCAATATTCCACGGATAACCTCCAGTGACTTGTATCGATACAGCGACGGCCGTATTGATATTTATTTATGATATTTATTCTCACTCCTAGAGAGAAGCAGTAACAGCTATTGTGACAGCAAACCTGTATCATCATAAGAAGTTTTTAAAGGAATTAAAGATATATTTATTTATTGTTGTATGCCTTTTTAGATCATACAAACATTTTTTTATGTTGTATGCCTATATAGAAAAAGCTGTTCAGGAAATGCTGACTGTGTTTCTAACAGCTTTAGTGGTACACAAAAAACATGCCTGCAGTTGTGATGTAAGCAGCTATTGGAATTTCATTATTGTTATTTAGACACTACAGTTAATGGCGTTTCTTTGTTGTTCTCGTCCTGACAAGGCATAAAAACAAACACCTGTGTGTGTGTATGCGTGTGCGCGTGTGGGTCCTGCTCTCTACATGGTCTGTTGAAGCAGGGTTATTTCCCTACATCTGCTGAGTTCAAATTCATAACGGTAAAACGTGGCACTTATGCATGCATGACAAACATCATTTACTTTGTCCTGTTGCTTCTGTCCACACTGAATAAAGACCAGCCCTCATGATTCAGCTGCCCTCAGCTGCCCTGAACTGCCCGTCTGAGATTGGGGGTGGGAGAACAGCTGGTAAAACATCTGTGGACAGAGGTGCTCACTCGTACATACTCGCTCTCTCTCTCCTCTCCTCCTTCCCTCTATCTGTCTCTCGCCCCCTCCCCATTCAGACACATACATAACCATCTATTCTCATCCCCGCAGGTAGGAAAAACCAAGCGCTGCAAGCCCTCTGAGCTGCCCAGGCATGCACATCACCGACTGAATTCAAAACACATACGCACGCAGCCTCGGCCCCAGCGGAGAATTATGCGCCCATTTGTATTACCGTCCAGTCAAAGGATTTGGAGCAGCTGGACCTTATGTTTTGATGTATGAGGTGGGTTGTATTTGGAAAATCGATGGAAAGTCAAATTTAAATTTCTCGGCATGTCTTATCATACAGCATGATGGGAAAAAAATTAAAATATGACAGGGCCACCAAAGACAAAGCCTGTGGTAAGCGGTCAAATACAGCTTATCACTGCATAAATTCCAATGACGCCTGAAAATCATATAATTCAAGCAGCATCAAACAATGAAACCGAAACACAGTATGCTAAAGGAGGGATTACAGTCATTTCAGATCGGACAGAAAACAGAATCGATATTTTCTATTACTGTAATACAGGCAAGCTGTCCTCTTCCTTGAAAAGATGCATCAAAATTTGTGACTACGTGGTATTCTGTTTCATTATTAATACTCAGTCATTGACCTGTTCAGCTCTCTTACCCTTTACACTGATTCTTTGCCCCAAATCTATTATCCCTGAAGCCTTGAACCTTATGTAGCTTCGCGTTAAAACCATTACAATACATACAATTCCATAAATCACTTATTTATTCCCAGGAGTCATCTCTTTATCTAAAATTCCCATTCTAATTTCCTCCTTAGAGCTAACCTATTAACACTCCTCACACAAATGCATTAGTACATAGCAACTGTTGCGAGGTTGTACAAGCTTTACAGAATGCTGGCAAAATCATATTCAGCCTAATGTGCACCATCTTTGTCTATAGTTGCTTCATAACCTTGAGTTTCCAATTTAAATCAATGTGCTATAAAGCTGGACTACACTACTGTGCAAAAGTAAGAGACCATGCTTTAATTATTTAATTATTTATGTAATTTCCTGAGATTAGATATAAGATTTCTGAGACTAGATATAAGAAAATCCACCTGCATAAGGAAGAGGAAAAGTGAAAAAATGTGTAGCTGCAAAGAAGCTGTTACAAAGTAAAGCAAATAACTATAGAATAACTGTAGAAAGTGTATTAAAGGCAAAGGTGAACAGACTAAATACTGAAAAATCTGATATTATATTATTTAGTTGTTGAAGATTCTGTGTAATTTTCTATTCACTCCTTAAAAAGAGTTTTACTGCACACTTCTATAACCTAAAAATAGCACAATCAGTTTGCACTGAAGCCCCTGTACTTACTCAATAATAAGCCTTAGTATGTAATAAGTCTGGGATTTTAACGGGTTAAATGTTTCTACTTTTTTCCTGATGATGAAAAATGAATAATGTGTACTTAATGAGTTAAAATTAAACAAATAAATGGTGGTCTCTGACTTTTGCACAGTGCAGGTAATCAAAACTAAGAAGATAGGAAAGATAAGGAAGACTAAAAATGACAACGACAAATCTGCAGTTATGCCAATGTTAGTGCAATTACCCAACATAAACTACATAACTACACCCAGTCTATCCTATAACTGTTACCTGCCCCATCAATACAAAATAAATGTCACTTTAACTGAGATGTGCTTTAATTTCTCATTAGGTTGAGTGGGATTTTACTTATGTTCTATAAAACTTGCTCGACCTGGCAACAGTTCATACGTAAGAACACATTTGTGGGTGGAGCATGGACAGGTCAATCGCTAAAAAAAAATTGGGACATTGTGATGGGTTTGACTCACTTCAGCAGCTACAGGGGAAAAGCTTTGCTTCCACCTTTTGTGATCTCTATTTCCTGAAGTGATTTTGGTCAACAGTCACAATAATGATTTCGATGAAAGGGCCACTACCCAAACACCAACAATTCATGACCTGCCAACCCTGATACCTGGGCCAATCCAACAGCCTCAAAGCACTCAATACTTTCATTGCCACATCACACACGCAGCCATCACACACATACCTGTATTCCTATCTTAGTGCAACTACAGCATTGTCTCCTGTAGATAAATAATGCCTACAACTAACCCAACTTAACTTTAGAAAGGAAAAAGGAAATCTTAGGATTCTTGTACGACATTTTTAAATAAACTATGTATTTTTGTAAGGAAAGAAAGAAAGACAGAAGGGGAAAAGAAAGACAGAAAAAAGAAAGAGAAGATTGAGGAGCAGCCAAGTGACCCCGTATCAAAATGTTCATATTTTCCATCATCCTTAGCCCCACAAAGAGCTAAATACCCATTCACCCACGCACACACACAGCCTTGCTAAACCGCTGTCTGAAGCATGAAGGTGACAGCACACGATGGTCATAATAGTACATAAATGTACCATAACTACCTGAGCCTGCTGACAGCACAGCCAGTGCAAGTGATTTGTACCACTAAGAACATAAGAATTTCATTTTCTCCTTGCATATCTCTCTCTCTCTCGTGTCTGGGCATTAACAAATAATGATATCCGAGAAACCTTTCTCCAGGTTTCACACGAGTTAGAATAGAATCTCTGTTTTTTAAGTAGTTTTTGAGCTTACAGTGTCACAGATGCCTTAAATTTCCCTGATTTTCTTCCATTTTGGAAGAACATATGGACACTTAAACACAATCTCAAGTGATTCATTTCTCCAGCTCCGAAATGCAAATGTCATCTTACATGACATCGCAAAGCTCATAAAAGCTCAATCTGTGCAGATGTCTCTGAGCATTGTTATTCAGATTTACAGGCTGGGGAAATCTCCTGAGCAAACGCGCTCAGCCTGGCAATAATGGAGCTCGGTGTTTATGGGACCTATTGTTACTGTAAGGAATATTCTTGTCCTCTGAAATGGCCCAATTCAGCTCAGTTTCAGATAAGACTCGCAGCCGGAGAGATTTCTCGTTCATCGGTATCTCCGCTGTGCTACCTCATCTCCAACAGTATTTCAGAGTCATAGACGATGTAATCAAGCGATTGGTAAGCAATTAAAAACAGCAGCCTTTGTTAGAAAAGAGGAACAAGTCAGATACTTAGTGTAACAAGATTGATATAATTCTTCTAGAGTCTGAGGTATAAAATCAATTCCAATTGAGGATCCAATCCCAGCAAAGTGGTTCAGGCTGGATCAGTTAACGTAAGTGGTCCAGGCTCCATTTGCTATTAGCCCTCTCAATTTAAGGTGTGAGGTTACAAGCGGCATTTCGGCTCCATAATAAATGAGGCAGCGAAGAAAAGCTACTCTAGTGCTCGGCAATATATTGTAGAGGTATCACCATCACAATGTAAGATTCATACTGCAGGGGGAATAATGACAGTTTCAATCCTATCTTTTCCTGTACCGAGTCATTAATACTGTGCCGAAGATAAAAACTTCTGAGTCATAAACAGTAAAAGTAATACTGGTCAGTCTGAATTCACACACAGACTGTATCATGTATCTTGTTATAAATACAGTGATCATGACCATCATTGATTTAGATATACTGGGACACATCATCTCCTCTTCTATTTTTATGCCTTCTACAATTCCTGTACTTACCACCTGCCACTGGAGAAGACAAATAACGGTGTTAGATGTTGGGGATGTACAAGCTGGGCAGTAGCTCAATTCCTCTGCTGCACAGTGCCAGATGTACTACTCGTTTTTTTTTCTCCATGCTCACCACGTACACTCAAAAACACTGTTTGTTTGCCAGATAGTTTTATGATTGTTCAACTCAAAAAGGAACGTTCTTCTGCATCTGCCACCCCTAGGAAAGGACCAGATATCTAAATAACAGTCTAATCATCACAGATATGATCCTTTTTCTGCCCCCCACGCGATGTTTTCGCATGGTTAGCCAACACAAAAGCAGCAGTCAGAAGGCTGTACTGGCTCACAGAGAGGTCAAGCCACCCAGCCGAAGCCCAGAGCGATCCACTGCGTGCAAATATGTGCACCGAGTGCATTTGCTGTAACAAGAAGTTCATCACCTGCAGCATCTGTGTGCATTTGTGTGTGTATGTGCATGATATAGTATATATGATATGTAAGGAAAAAATACTTGAATTTACACCTTCTTTATGAGGACCCCCAGACTGCCAGGACAAGTGTCTTTATAATTAGAATTTGTTGTTCATATATGTTGTAATATGAATGCTAAACACATGCAGTACACAGTACCATGAATAAGACATCTCCTGTCTAAACAGCCATTAACCCTTGTGTGGTGTTCAGGTCTGTGGGACCCATTTTCAATGTTTACCAAAAGAAAAACTGATGCGATTTATGATTTTTTTTAACCCCAGATTCCTTGGTCTTTGCTCATTTTCTGTGAAGAACATATAAAATAACCCATTTTCAGTGTCTTCACTCTGTTCACCCCCCACACATTTATATTACACATGTACCCGCGGAGAGTAAAAGTGTGGAGGCGCTGTGTCCTTTCACTCTGTTCTCCTCCTACTTGGCCTGCTGTTGGTGTGTGGGTCTGTGTGTGTATGTGTGCGTGTGTGTGTGTGTGTGTGTGCGTGTATGTGAGGGTGGACAACATGGACAGGCTGCTGACTGGCTACAGCTGCTAAAGGAGAACCCAACGCTGGCCACTTGTGATATTTTAAACATCTGGTATTGTTACATAAATTGTTATGGCTGTATAGATTAAAAAACAATAATGTGGTGAGTCCACCAGACCACTGAGTAACAAACACATCAACACCACACAAGGGTTAAGCACAAGTTGTTCATTTTTCAGTGCCTAGAAAAAAAAAAAAACAGAAAACATATTTAACAGCAGATTACACAGAAGCCTCAAAAAACTAAATCTAATTTTTTGTGTGTCCATCCTTCGTCTTTACTACTGCTTCCATTTTTATTAGTAGACTTGCTTTCAGTTTTGCAAAGAAATCTGCAGGGATATTCTTGCATGCCCCCAAAGTTCAGTCTCAGATGCAGGTTATAGCTTCTCATGCTAGTAAGTATTCCCAAACACACCGAATGATGCTGCGGTCTGGACTCTGGGGTGTTCAATCCATTGTTCTGGGAACACCAGCAGCTTCTCTGGTTGATTTACAAATATTCCTTTTGGTCCATTTTCTTTTCTCAGCAACAGCTTCTTGACAGCTACACATCCTTTCAGACACTGTGGCTACTCACAGTGGAAGGATGGACAGAAACACCTGTGGATGTTTTCAGATCTGAAGCATAAGTGGAGCTTGATTTTCTCCTCTCTCTCAAAGATAAAAGCTTTAAGTGCTGTTTATCTGATGGTGATGGGTTTGGTGGTCTAACAGGTCTTCTACGGTTGTTAAAACTCCTCCATTTACTCTGTATCTTTTCATCATTTAAAATAAAAAGAATCTTTGTCTTTTATCTTCCTTATGGAAGTGGGTATATCTAATTACATCTAACCTTCTTAGACATATCTCCTGAAAAATGAATGACTTGTACTTAATGGCTCATTTAATTAGAAAGTAAATAAATGACGAGAACCTTGGACTTTTGCACAATATTGTTTGTCCAAAAGTATTCAAACATCCCTGCTAATTAGTGAATTTAGCTACTTTAAGGTGCACACATTGCTGACACTCAATCACACATAAACACAGCCTGCATAATCCCACTGAAAAGCGTGGTCAATAGAAAGGGACTCCCTGTTTCAGCCCAACATAAGCCTAAGGTCACCATGGCTAATGCGTCTTTGTGTGTGTGCATGAGAGAGAGTGAGAGAGAAAGAGAGAGTGAGTGAGAGAGAGAGAAAGTGAGAGTGAGTGAGTGAGAGAGAGAGAGAGTGAGTGAGTGAGTGAGTGAGTGAATGGGTGAGTGAGAGAGAGTGAAAGAGAGAGAGAGAGAGAGAGAGAGAGAGAGAGAGAGAGAGAGAGAGAGAGAGAAACTCATAACTGTGAGTATGAGGTGTACTTATCTCTCTGTTTTACATTGCTCACAGCAGGGGAATGTAAAGAAAGCAATCCACAGCACAGTTGAGGTTAAAGAATGGATTCAGAGACAGACACAACAAGCATAAGCAGGCAGCAGGGTAGTGTTTGGCGATACTGTTAACATTCAATATCATGATATTTTCCAAATATAACATTTCAGATAATACTTAATAAAGTTCATCAACGCAGCCATCCTGAGTACTGTTACTGTAGGCTATAAGAATGTCTTACAAACCTGACATGACTTGTTTTGACCAGACTGCTCTGTTCTGCTTCTATTAAAATTACACCAAAGGGAATCTTTTTTACAGGATTGTAAATGTTAACCAGACAGAAGTCACATTTCCAGAAGGGAAACTTGCCATTTATTTAGCTGTAATGAAATGTGAACGGTTATTTTTTCCCCCCAGATGTGGCCCCATTAAATGCCATTCATCGCAGTTAATAGTGATGCACAGTCTGACCAACTGTGATATTTATGGGTATCAGTAAGTGTTAATAAAGAGATATTTGGTTAACCCACAGAGAACTTTGATTGATATGAATTATTATTTAAAAATTATTCCCCATTGGAATTCAGTTTTTTCCACAAATGCCCAAAGTGTCATCTCAAACACTGACAACTGCCATGCTGAGTGTTTGATTAACTGTGCATAAGCCTAGCAGTCAATTAGGTTTTTTGTTATCTATCAATACCGCTAAAACTAAAAGTCACACTGCTGTGTGACACCAATACTGGTACACTGGTATTGATGATAAGCTACCCAAACAAAAGTCATATGCATTCTTTCTTTTCTAATAATTGGCTAAGCATCCAACTGATGATTTGCCAAATTTTGAAGTCCGGCTTCTCTTAGTTACGGTTGCTACAGCTGTAAAACTTTCAGCTCAGGCTACATGGTAGCATCCGTAAGATTTGTACTAACAGACTAAAATGTTCAGTAGCAAAAATAAAAATGCGAAAGTAAACAGAGGAGTACCTTTAAAACATTTTTCATTCAAAAATAAACAGCCTTTACAAGACGCTCAGTGCAGAGAACTGACCAAATATGAAAGTAGGCAAATTTAAAGCACAAAACAGGATCCTGGAAATCACGTTTAAATGAATCAAACCAGAGACGTTGTTTACTCACTCGACGTTAAAGTGGTAGGCTTTCATGCCTAATATGGAGAAAATTGTGGTGACTGAAGCTAGGGCTAAAACTGATGCTGGACCCAGTCAGAGCAACAATAGATGCTGATGAGGGCTCATCACGTTTTAGAAAACTTTAATGAAAT